>NW_012153186.1:267670-273467 GCF_000956105.1 Propithecus coquereli | reverse complement strand
TTGCCCAGGCTGATCTCGAACTCTTGACCTCAAGCGATCCTCCCACCTCGGCCTCCCAGAGTGCTGGGATCACAGGCGTGAGCCACCATGCCTGGCCATGCACAGGCATTCTTAAACCCAGTGATTGTGGAATTTTCCTTCACTGTGGATGGAAGGAGCCATGTGGTTCCAGACCGCATTTGTGCTTCCCTCAAACTAACATTTGGAAATAGATACCACTATCTATTTTTTAAAAAAGGTCACAAGAAACAGTTAAGAAAAAAAAATTGCTGCAACAATCTGCTGGCCTCGGTGTCATTTCCCATGCCCCGGCCTGGAGCTTTTGGAGAGAGAGCAGCCCCCTCCCAGACCACTGCCCGGGGTCTTGTGGCTCGGGCGTGAGCAAGGTGGGGAAGGTCTTCATAAACTGACTCACATCAAATGACTGAAAGACAAGATCAGTTCAGCGAGCTGGCCCTGCAGCTTGACGGGAGCGATTTCTACGCACTCGTTTTGCCTTTTGTTCTTTGAGAAATGTTCAGACTTTTGGACATGCCTCTTAGAAAGTCGTTTTCTGTGGATTTCTGCTGTCTTATGATTGCTAATTTACATACAGTGCAATTCCATGTGCCATGTTACTTTTCTCTCATCAATACGCTGTGCAAAAAATGTTTTGTGTCCACAGGTGCGCCCCGTTTCCTAACTTGGCGCGAGCACGTGCTGTGTCCGTGGCTGTCTCTGGCCTCTCTTTCTCCTTCCTTTCTCCTTTCTCTCTCCCTCTCTCTCCCCTCCACCTGTGTCTCTTAACAGCGTGTCACACAATGTTCTGCATCCTTTGCAAGCATTTAATTAAGTCTGGGGAATAGCTGATTGAGAGAAAGACAAAAAACGACGGGTAAAGAACGTAGGAGGCTTGAACATTTGGCAGCGAGAGCAAATTGAAGCCTAATTAACAAACAGGAAGAACCTGAGGGGTGCGTGCCGCAGAGCCCACGTTAGGGTGTCATCAGGGAGCGCGGGGGCGATGCGTGTTACTAAATGTAAATTTGGAGGGGTGTGGCTTGTTCAGAAAGGCCTGGCCAAAAAAGAGGGGGTATCACCCTATATTCTCAACACAATACGTGTTTCCGAAACGGACGGAGAGAGGGAACTTGAAAAGGTGAAAGCGTTTAAACTTTTCCGTGCGGTGAAATCCTGACACCTGCTCAGTAAAACAGGGAAGCCTCGGCACGCACGAGCCCAGAAAGGAAATGAGACTGTTGCCGGCGGCAGACCAGGGGGACCCCATTAAGGGGCATTAACTGAACGAGATGACACCCCACCCGGGGCACGCACGCGCACACGTCACGCCACCCACGGGCGGTAACGAGCACCGACTCTGCCGCCTTTCCCAAAGAGCACCAGCTCCTTCTCCAGCCACCGCCTCATTGGGAACATCAGATTCTATCCTATCGCCTCACTGAAGTGGCTGGAACGCCTTTGTGCTCCCTCCGTCCTCGTCAGACCAAACGGCACGTCAGTTCTCTCCCGGTAGTCACATCTGGGAATGTCGCCGAGGAAGATGCCGGCCGAACTTCTCTTCGCGGGAGGCCGTCCCTGCCCTCCGCCGTCAGCGTCTGCCGCGCTGCTCACGGAGGTGTCAGGACAGACGGGGCTGATGTCGATCGACTGCGGGTCAAACGCTAACGAGGAGAGATGCCGTCAAAAAGCAGGGCACGTGTAGAACGTTCTCATTGAGGGACTATTAGTATTTCATTTCCATAACGAAAAGGAAAAAGTCCCTTGTAAAAGACATAATAAATAAACATCAAAGAGATCACTCTTCTCTCAATAGACACGTCCACACTGCTCTTGCGAAGCAGGAAGGCCAGTGAGAGAGGCCGCGGACCCTGCGCCGAGGGAGGTCGCGCGGTCGCTCTGCAGTCGTGACCACGGCTTGGAGGCTGGGACACGTCACCCTTGTGCTTCTCCCAGGCTCTTGCTGGATCTCAACCGTAAATGCACTTAGATAATTTGAGAGTAACACGTGCCGTCGGAACTGCAGCAAGTTGGTGTTCAGAGTGCTGAAATACGCATAGTTCTAAGCCCTGCCCACCATCGTGGTGTCTCCTTTTAATAATATTTGCATCATCTTACCGGGTATCTTAAAACATGGAACTCATATGAACTCATTAATCCCGTTAGGGTTCTCACTAAGTTTTAACATGAGTCAACACAACCCAGCTGGGCCAGGTTGGGCTCCTAGAGAAGGGTGCGTCGTGCTGTCCGGAGGGAGCAGCTGGGAACTGACCCTGAGCGCACGCTGCTCTCCTCCATGTCAGGGTGTGTCCTGCAGTGGGCAGAATTCTCCAGAGACCCCAGCGGACCCCTTTGGGTGGCCCCACCCTGTGGAGTGCGGGCAGATCCCCTGGACGCGATGCCGCAGTGACCCGGCAGGGGGCCGGGCCACGGGAAGGGCCTGGGTGGGCCTGACCTAACCAGGGGAGCCCTTACAAAGCAGGACCTTCTGGAAGGTCCTCAGAGGGTGTGCGCTGAGACAGGCTAGAGCACGAGTGACTGAGAATCAGGCAGACAGGTGAGATGCCTCTGAGACCCGCCCACGGGGATGTGCTGAAAGAAAGAGGTGAGCAGAGAGAGACAAAAAATGCCGTGTGGATTGAGAGAGACTCGGGGGGCAGGTCCCAGGCCTGGGAGAAACGGGGGAGGGTCTGAGCAGGGCTGGAGCAGCACAGGTTTGACAGTCTGACCACGTCCCCGCTGGGAGCGCCGCGTGCTGCCATCGGTGGACATTTCGGCTGCTCCAGCTCTCACAGGCCGTGGGTAGGACTCCCCCGAGCCTTCCGTGTGCACCGTGCGCACCCCTCGTCCCGGCCACCTCCTCTAGACGCCAGTGCTGCGGACGCGGCTGCGCCCAGGAGCCGCAGGCAGAAGTGTGTTCACAGCAATGGCGGCATCACGGAGCAACCTGGACGTCCAGCAACAGGGGCATGTCCAGAGAATGGGGACTCCCCAGGACGTGGCGTGCCAGGGAGGACTTCACAGGAAGGGGGCAGGTCCGAGAGCTGTGACGGGAGGCCTGAGTGGACGGGCGCCGGCTGTCCGGGAGGTGGCTTGGGCTGAGCTGGGGGTGGGGGAAGCTACTAGGTCTGAGATGGTTTTGGGCAAAACCCCACGGGGTTGCTGCTGCAGGGGGCTCGGCAGTGGGTGAGCAGAAAGAGGAGAAGGAAGGGAGCTGTCTCGCTTCAGCATAGGCACCAGGAGCAGAGAGGCCACCGCCCCAGGTCAGGGCTGGGGGTGCGAGGTTAGCACCAACTGCATTTTGTCGCAGAGGGGCTGAGCTGTCGCAAGCTCCCCTGATGGAAAACTCCCCGTTTCCAGAGATTTTTTTGTAGTGCAGATTGAGACCACTGAACTCTAATAATTTGGGAGGTGTCCCCTCGGTGACGCTAGGGAGCGTGGCTGAGATTAGCACCCTGGACCCGAAGTGGCGAGTGTCAACCCAGCGCACACAGTGGAGTTTGCAGAGCTTTCTCCGGCAAAATGCAGCACAGACGCATCCACCGCGGTTGCAGAAGCCCTGGCAGCGCGGTCCTGTGCCAACGCTGCCTGTCTTGGGGAGCAGGATGCTGCTTGCACATGCTTTAGGTTTTGTCTCCGGGCAGCTGCCCTGGGACCCAGGACCCAGAAATGCACAGTTTATTTGTGGGGACAGATGAGCACAGAGATAACTGCAAAAGGAGAACAGACGTGCTTTCTGGTGACATCTTGTAACGCAGGAGCCTCAGAAATTCCTAGCAGCACAGATAGTTCTAGGAAGAGGTGTTGAGAGAGCTGCCTGGGGCTCCACACCTGCACGGTCCTCCTACCTGGCGTGGCGGCCCTCCGCCGCTCCGTTCTTGTTCCCCGCATCAGCGATGCCTGTGCGAGTCCCTGCTGCTGGCGCCTGGCCCTCGATTCCGCACTTAGTTCTGAAAACTCTGGCTAAACTGGCAAAGCAAAGTTGCCTCTCTAGAAAGCCAGTGGCACAGTTGTGGGGTCCCACCAGCCCCACGGCAGGCCACGCTGTCTCAGACCTGGACTCTCACAGCACACATTCTCCGCGAGTGCTGAGCTTCGTGCTGTTAGCCTTGAATAAGACGTTTAGACGAGGGAGACACTGGGCTTGCCTGCGAACTAGGTATTTATAAACGTTGGCCTTTGCAGCAGGAAGCAAGCTCATTCCATTCTTGGGTGATACTGCTCGTGATTTAATATAAACTGCAATAGAAACATCAGAAAGTAACGTAAAAACCTGCTTCCTTCTCTGAGACTTAGACATAAATTATATAGGTCCCACATACAAATAATGCAATTAAAATCGAGCCTAAGAAAATGATCCTCCAAGTAGTCTGGGAAAAAACCAGGTAAAAAGAACTGCAGTTTTACAAACATCATAGTCCTTACTGACGCTACTTTTTATAGACACTATTAATACATATTTCACCTTGGAGAGGCTACTGTTGGGGTGTGGAGGCTTAACACTTAAGAGTTGTTTAAATTGTGTGAAACACATAAACCTTTAATAAATTAACATGAGTGTGCCCGCAGGCCCTTCTGCAGCTCCCGGGAGGACGCTCTGACCCATTTCCACTCTAGTCATCCATTTCTCCGTGATGATGTCATCTCCAACTCACTTAACACCTTAATTAAACCGAACCAGCAACATTGCCAAAAGACAAGTACCTTGTAAGAGATTTCTAATGACAACGTGTTTTGGAAGTGATTAATGTACACACAGGTGTAAACCTTTTGACTTGATCATTAATCGAAGTGATTTTAATTTACGGGGAGAGAGAAAATGATATAAGCTCAGGATTACAACCCAATCATTCAAAATCTGCTTGTCTAGAAGAAAGCCTTTGTGTTTCTGATGTGTGCTGTGTGCACGTTTGCATGTGAGCATATGTGCAGTGTGTGTGTGGTGTGCATGTATGTGTCATATGTGTGGTGTTTGGGGGGATAAGGTGTAATGTGTGCATGTTTGTATGTATGGTGTGTTCTTACGTGTGTTTGTGTGTATTCATATATGCGTGCGTGTGTACACTTGTGTGCGCATGTGTTTGTGTGTATTTGTGTTTGTGTGTGCTTGTGTGTCTTCGTGTGTGTGTACACTTGTGTGCACACGTGTTTGTGTGTATTTGTGTGTTTCTGTGTATTTGTGTGTGTGCATGTGTGCCTGTGATAACCCGGAGGGCGCAGGAGGCAAACAGGAGGGAGGACTCCGGGCAACAGCACGCCCCTCGGAAAGCTCCAGAAACACAGCGAAGCCGTCTTGGCCAAACGGCGTTTGCTCGAGATATTCCGATGAAGTTGGTACCACCTGTTAGATAGAGACGTCTTCATGTCGACAGCAACAAAGCCAAAAAGAAAGTGGCTTAGTTCGAACCCCTGGAGGCAGAGCCTGAGGCGGGTCCCCGGGCAGGTCGCTGAGGGCAGGGCCCACGGCCAGGTGGGCAGGGAGCCCGGGCAGTGCGTGGACGCACGTGCAGACGGGACCCCACAGGTCCGAGTCTGCGCTCCAAGTAGCCGGGGCACTTGGTATTAATAGCTAAGAAGGAAAGTGGGAGGGGTCGTCTCTAATATACGGCCCTAAAATTTCAACGTCATTTGCAAATTTACACATCATCATATCTCAGCATTTAGAAACTGCAAAAGTAATACCTTCTATTGGAAGCCAAAGTGCTTCCTGGTTTTCACTCCCAAAAGAAGACTTTATTGGTTTATACCGAGCAGGGATGTGGTGCACCTTAGTGAAAAAAAAGAAAGTGGTGAATATGTC
>NW_012153186.1:202986-265833 GCF_000956105.1 Propithecus coquereli | reverse complement strand
AGAACAAATTTTAAATAAAGGAAGAAAAGTGAGTCCTGGATTTGGTACTCAGCTAAGTTGATGCTGAAATATAAACAATTTTTAAAATCGTTATCAACGTGCAGAGATTCAGGACATATTGTTCCCTCGAGCACTGCCTGAAAACTTTCTTAGGAAATTAGTTTCAAACAACCAATACTGCTAGACACATTCTACATAAGAACTGTTCATAAGTAGTAAATGTTAATCTAACTGAAGAACAAAGAAAAATAATAATAATATGGTGTAGACTGTAGTACGTCATGGCTATATTCTCTGAAAATGCAGATAAATTACAACCATTAAAATTGCAGGATGATGAAGGGATCATATGAAAAATAGACTAAGCCTGTCACTGCCTTAAAGCTTTTAATGGGGAAAAAATATGACTTCGTATCAGTTACTAGAGAGATATGGAGAAAGAAGAGGGAAGAAAGGTTTGTAACTAATGTAGCTATTGTTTCTCCCGGAATAAACGGAAGTAAAAGGGAGGATGGTAGTTATTATATTGAGGAATTGGCATAAAGATTGACATTAGTGTAGCCAAGACACAAACAAACCAAAGTTAAATCCGAAAATATACTACAAAGAGAGAAAAAGATGAGGCAAAATTTGTAAACTGTATAATGAATAACTGTGTGCCAGGCTGTGTGAGTAGCAATGTAACATAGTGTCTAACGTAACAACACAACGAGCTGACTCCAGGGGCATTGACTGTCTCTATGTCTACCAGCTTAAGTCATTACTAAAAGAGGAACATTTTTCAAATAAACTAACAAAGCCAAATCCAAAACTGTGCTTCATGTACAGACACAACTAAAACAAAGGCCCAGAAAGGCTAAAAAGAACGGGGCAGGCAAAGCTATATCAGACACACACACACACACACACACACACACACACACACACACACACACATTCATAAAAGCAGTAGTTGTAATTTTTATATCTGATTCAAAAGCATTAAAAGGAAAAAAAAATCACTTTAAACTTCTGAAGGCTACAAGTCACGATTAAGATAAAACAGCAATTGGTATTTATGTTCTTGGTAACAACTTTCACAGAGCAGAAACCACAGCACATGTGAGGAGAAACAGATAAAACACAGTAGCAATGGTTGGTATTAACGCACTTCTACCTACGCAGAGGAGAGGGTGTAGACGAAGCACAGGGAACGATATGGAAGACTGGAACGATGGACTCAGCAGGAATATCTTGCATATAGAACTCAAATTCCCAATAACAGAGAATAAACCTTCTCTTCAAGACCACGCGTACGTTGACAGATGTCCTAGCCCATGAAGAGAAACCCAGTAAATTCCAAAGTATAGGAAAAAATACAATCAGAATCTCTGCTCATAAAACAATAAAATAGAATAAAATTTTTAAATAAAAATATAAACTCTTCTACCTTCACGTTTTTCAAAAATCATTACTAAATAAATTATGAATTAAAAGGTAAATTTAAAAAACATAAAGAATCTCTTGAAGATGCAACATATTAGAATCCATGAGATACAATTAAATAGTTATTAGGTGAAAAAGAAAAGCATTAAATAAGTGATATCAATAAAAATTCTAAAGTAAAAATAACTTAATGATGAACGCTATTCAAAAAGCAAGAGAAAGAATATGAGAGTAAATCAAGAGAAGGTGGGAAAAGAGAACAAAGAGGAAGCGTAGACGAATGTGTCGTGGAACCTTAAAATCGGTAGAACTACTAAACTTAAAGTTGGTTTATTAAGTCAACAAATTAGCTAACTCAAGAAAAATGTATACGGTGGGATTGGGGGAGAGACTAATACAAAAAATTAAAAATTAAATGGAAGAAGGAATATTCAAAGTGATATTTTTAAAAATGCACAGGAAACTACTTTGCACAAATCTATAAAAAACTAAAATCTGTCACAAATTAACATAAAAATACTCCTTATTGAAATGGACCCCAGTTGAGGTAGACAGTCTAGAACAGCTGATAGTTAAAGAGCACCTCCGTGAAAACGAATCAGAAACCGTTCATTTTCTCAGCAGACATCCGCTAAACCTTTAAAGATCCTATCATTCCAACTATTTCAGAGCATAGGGAAAGGAAGAAACATTACAAAATCCATTTAGTGATCTATACACTGATCTAAATCCTGAAAAGTACTTCATTAACAAAGAAAACCCCTGCTGAACAATCTAATTTATGAATATTAATGCGAAAATCCTTAAAAAGAAACTTAGCAAAACAAAGTAGAAAATACATTCTAAACAAGACATCCCGCCCCATCTGGGAAATTCCAAAAACTGTAAGGGCTGTTCAATAGCGGGAAAGTCACCCAACAGAGACGAGGAGAGAAATCATAGGATCATCTTCAGAGATGTACAGTAGATATTTAGTACAATTTATCCTGCTTTGTATTAAAAATTCTCAAAAATAAGAATTGATTGGCAATTGCTAAACATTGTACAAGCTTTCCTGTGAAACTCAGAAACCACACACAAGGCCGCTGTCTCCGCTCCTGCGTCACAGGCGTTGTGGAGAGAAAGAGCCACAGTCTGCGCGTCCGCTCTGCCCACGCGTCCATCAACCGCACACGCGCAGGCTGTCACCCCGCAGCCCCATGAGCCGAAAGGATCGAACGACGCTCCAGTTGCCCTCCGTCCCAGCGGGGATAGGGTTCGCATTTTGACATCTGTCGACTTAATTGCTTACTTAAAAAATAAAGAAAAAGTCTTCCGAGGCACTTAACGCAATCTAGAATTTCTACAGCGTATTCTGAACAATATTCAAGATGAGGAAACCGGAGAACGCCCCACGCTCTCTGGAGAGAGGGCGGCCCATGGTGACAACCCGGATCCCAGAGTTGCAATCAGCGGACGCAGGTCCTAACAGGGCTTTTGCTACTGCTGAACAATGTAAAGGAAAATACGTTTATAATGAACATGAAAAGAGTAGATAGCAGAGAAACATCAACTAAAACAAAAGAAAAAATAAAAATCTTAAAGCTGAAAATTATGATTTCTGAAATTTTTATTAAAAAATCACAGGACAGGCTTAACAGTAGGGTGGAGATGACAGAAAATCATTGAATCTGTTTTTTAAAAGATCGATGAAAATGATTCAATCTCGATGAGAGAGAAAAAGATGAAAAGGAAGTAAGGAGCGTCTCACCGAATGGGCCTCACGTGATGTGATTACGGTTCCAAAGGAGAGAAGGACAGATGTGTGTGGCTCGGTCCCCGTCCCCTGTGGCGCTTCTGTCCCTCGTGTTCGAGACCCGCCCTGGCTGGGCAGGAAAGAGACCCTCCGGGTGGCAGGGCCCAACCTCTCAGGGGAAATGATTGACCAGGAAAAGCCGTTGCGCTGAGATTTCTGTTTGGCGTCACCTGTTGCCCTAGGAGCTCCCAGCATGGCCACTTCTCCCTGCTGGCCTGTCCTACAGGGACAGTGTGGCCCAGGGAGGCCCCGATTCCTCCAGTCCTAGCGCACTCTCGTCAGGGCGAGCTGAGCCGGGAGCCCTGCGGGAGGGGAATGGGCCTGTCCCGCTGGGTCCGCACTCGATAGAGAGGCAATGCCCGACCTCTCTGGGGCCTCTCAGTGCCCTCCCTGGAGCCCAGCACTGCGTCTACGTTTAACTTCCTTGGATACTTGCCCCGGGTTTGGGCAGGGGTGTTGCACATCTGGGCTCAGGTAGCCTCTCTAGAAGCAGGGCTGTTCAGCTTTCTAAAAAGCCCTATCTCCCTCTGACACAGTCAACCGGGAATATCGGGAACCTGGTACCAAAATGGTGGTTTTTTTCTATGTAAATACATATGGTGTTTTAAACCTATTGATGGAGATGCATGAATATCACCAAACAGAGCCTCCTGCTCATCTCACAGTCACCACTGGTGCATGGAAAGTGCATGTTAAATCACACACGCGAGCACACTCTCTCCTGCCTTGCTGGCTTGTCACTGCCCCCGCCCCGCCCCTGCAGCTGTCCCCCCAACCTGCCCCATACATCCAGACTGAGAGCTGTGCTCCTGGGCAGAGACGTCCACCTGGTGAGTTCTGGACCAGCTGAGGGACTGGAGCCTTCACATTAGATGCTTCACCTGCTTTTACTTGCCACCCTCCCACCCCCAGTGGGGAAGCCGACCAGTTTTCTTGGCCTGAAGTGGACCCATCTGCCTTGGGTTGAACCTCAGCCCCTGGCCTGGTAACCCGGTTTGGGTTCTGCCTGCTTTCAGCCTATGCCCGGCTGAGCCTTCTCTAGTCCTGCCCTGGCCCTAAGAGGAGGACCAATAGTAACTGTCACTTACCCTGATAAGCAGGGTAGGGGCTTCCCCGACCTCATAGACCTTGTGGCTCTGAATTCCGCCCTCTATGGAGAAAGGAAGCCGATTTATCCATGCCCATGTTCTCTGTTCAGCCCTCCATGCGAAAGCAGGCACTTTGTTAGGCTTTCCATGCAATAGTTTGTCTGTTTCTATAAACAGGGTAAAATATATTTATATACATACATTTATACCTACACATGTAATTATACATGTGTATACATACACATACGACACACACACCTATATCACAGAGATACTCTGGATATTAATGCAATAAATAATAGTTCTTCAAGGCACTTATTTATTGAGAAAAACATAAATGTATTAAAAGCTTTTATTTCTAGTTTATTAGATATTTGGAGAATTATTGGGCAATTATGGGAAGAGAGACATGTTAGACCCAATTCCAGAAGACGTTTATTGATTGCAATTAACGTTACCCTACAACTGCTTCGGTAAAATTGTCTTGTCCTAAGTCACTGGTAGAACAAGTCAGGGCTAGGCACCCTAACTTTGTCAGGTTGCCACATTCCTCTCTGGACCGGATACGCCAGGGAGAGCTGGGAGTATTATTAACACATTGCACATCAAAAGGACGATCTCAAAGCTCACATGGGCTCACAGAGCACGGGGCTGAATCACAGACGCAAATCCACGTTCAGAAGAAACTTCACTCTAGAGTCGGTGAAACCAAAACATCTAACACCTATGCATCCAGTTACGCTGGAATCTCCTGTGCCCAAAACGTGGTTCATATTCTGTTGATCCCTATTTCTACCATAAAGTTCTTCTGTAGCTTCTTTCAGTTAAAACACCAACTTCCTTGCTGAGAGGCCAGGCCCGCCTTGCCCGTGTGCACCACTATCCCAGCAGTAGCCGTGGGGGCCACGGAGCCAGAGGGGCACGCGGACCCCTCCCCACCAGTCGGCAAATAGCAAAGGTTGATTTTCCGGAATAAAATACACCAACGCCTCATCTATATTGCTGGATAAGGTTTGCTAATCCTTCATAAGGGATTTGTGTGTCTGGCTTCATGAGGAGTGTTGTCTTTTTTATTTCTGTGAAATAAAAGATTTTGTCAAATCTTTCTCAGCACCGTCAGCGTCACAAGCCGAGCTGGGGAGCAGCTCTCTCTTCGCCATTCCCGAATGCACGTGGAAGGCTGGTGCGGCTTCCTCTGTAAATCTCAGGTAGGGTTTACTGACGGCATCGTGTGGGGCTGCAGTGTTCTTCGTGGGAAGGTTTGTTTGTTTGCTTGTTTTCGCTTTTAACAGATTTGACTTCTCCAATAGCTACAGGACTATTCACATTTTCTGTTTTAAAATGAGTCAGCCTTGGTAACTTGTGTTTTTCTAGGATTAGCCCATTTCATCCACATTGTAAAATTGATCGCCATGGCAGAAGGGACACGACCTATTCCAGAAATATTAAAAGTCTATTTTGTATCATTTGGAGTTAAATGTCTCTAGGATATGTAGTTCTGTTTCTTCTTTCATTAATCTTAGCAGGAGGTGATTTATTTTATTAGCATTTTCAAATAACTTTTTAATTTTTTCTATTTTCTATTTCATTGATGTCTGCTTTCTTATTTTTTCCTTTTTTAAAAAACTTACACTAAATTTAATTTACATTTCTTTTTCTAACTTCTTAACTTGGGAACATAAATCAGTGATTTTAAACTTTTCTTCTTTATTACTGTGCAGATAATTTATAATGAGAAAATATTGTATATTCCTTAGGTAAGGTGTTTTCATGAAATTGTGCAGAAACACACACACGTGTGCTCATCCCTGGATCGTTTCGGTCGACGTAAACCATCCACGTGCAACATGGGCGACTGCGCTACACATTCTGACTCAGGGCATTTGGGCCGAGAGCAGCGTGGTTTCAGCGCTGCTGTTGGCCGTCTCTGTTTCTCTGTCTGCATTTCAACGGCAGCCTGGAGTTCTCCGTGTGCAACTTGCTACATCCCAAGGGGTGTTGCTGTTTATCAACACGCAAACACTCACTGCCGGACGGACTCGCTCACCGAGGCTGCTGTGTGTTTTATGTAAAAAGGAATATTTAGCCGCAATCTCGTTATTGGGTTTACGTTTTCGCATAAATACCTTCTCCTGAGTGCACTACCCGCTGGCTTCAGGTCTCACTTGGAGGCGTCTTCTCCGGGGGTCCTCTGCCCCCACCCCCCGCCCGGGAGCTCACGCTCCCCTCTGGCTTGGCTCCATCTTCTCTGCAGTAGTCACCCGTCACAGGCTGTTCAACTCGCTTGCATATTATCACCTTTCTTTCTTTCTTTTTTTTTTTTATTTCAGCATGTTATGGGGGTACAGATGATTAGGTTACGTATGATGCCCTTGCCCTTCCTCCCCCCCAAGTCTGAGCTTCAAGTGTGTCCATTGCCCTGGAGGTGCGCATTGTACTCATTGTTTGTGCATATGCCCGTCCCCTCCTCCCTCCTCCCCCTGCCCAACATCTAATACGTGTTATTCTTATATGTGCACTTAAATGTTGATCAGCTAATACCAGTTTGATGGTGAGTACATGTGGTGCTTGTTTTTCCATTCTTGGGATACCTCACTTAGTAGAATGTGTTCCAGCACTTTCCAGGAGTATACAAGAGGTGCTATATCATCATTGTTTCTTAAAGCTGAATAGTACTCCATGGTATACATATACCACAGTTTATTAATCCACTCATGTATTGATGGACACCTGGGTTGTTTCCACATCTTTGCAATTGTGAATTGTGCTGCTATGAACATTCGAGTGCAGGTGTCTTTTTCATAGAGCGACTTTTGCTCTTTTGGGTAGATGCCCAGTAATGGGATTGCTGGGTCAAATGGTAGTTCTACTTGTATCTCTTTAAGGTATCTCCATATTGCTTTCCACAGAGGTTAAACTAATTTGCAGTCCCACCAGCAGTGTATGAGTGTTCCTGCCTCTCCGCATCCACGCCAACATTTATTGTTTTGGGTCTTTTCACCTTTCTTCCCCACTGGCAGGTAGGTCCGTGGGGGCGGATAGAGCACCTCCTCCGGCCACTGCTCTGTCCCCGCCTGGTTGCATGTGCTCGGTGCGTATTTACAGCAGCTCCTCACCAGGGTCCCGCTGTGCTCCTGCCAAACCAGGAGGAATATGAAACAGTAAGACTTTTAAAAATGATCTTGATGATCTTTGCGCGAGTCTGACTTAACCCAGAAAACACTTGATTATTGGTTGGAATACAGAAGCTCCTTCGTGCGGACGCGCCATTGGGCTAAAATGCAAAAGGAAATTGAAAAGACCTGAGAAGGTGGAATGGTCATTATAGCTTCACTTTTTCTAGCCAGATCGTCCCTAAAATTCAGAGAACAGGGGAATGCACGTAAGACAGGAGGCAGACACGGCTTTGCTGGAGGGGTTTTGGCGGAGAGATCCCACCTCCCACGGGAACTCCGGCACCTTCCCAAGCCCGGAGTGCCTGGGAAGAGCAGGGGCATAATTTTGTGTTTAATGGTTTTTAATGGCCTTGCCTTTGATATTCATTTGTTCTCATTCCTCGTGTAAATTCAGTTTCAACTCTGTATAAATGATTACACCCCGCTGAGGCCGTTCTGCATGACCGTAGAGAAGTCTCCCTTTGTGCACTAAGAGGGTCCGATGCTTCGGGAGGCTCAGCTCTGAAACGTGGCCCATCCACAGATGTCTGCCACGTGTGACGGGACCCACCGTGAGCCGTCCACTTTCCTTCTCAAGAACCGTGAGAGTCTAACTTCTTCCATGGGATGTTAAATACAGAAATCGCCACTAACTGGAAACTTCTCAGGCTACTCATCCATTTTAAAGGCAAATTAAAGTTATATGACAATAATAAAATGATAAAATTTAAAAGATCCATTAATCATAGAATATAAGAAATCATTTATTTGGGATTTTCTAAATCATTGTTGCATTTTTCTAATTTTGGGACGTCTGGGGCACTGCTTATTACCCGTATCACATGGAAAGTGCTGAGACTTTCAGCTCTGGGCTCTGCGACACGTAAACCACTGAATAATAGATGTTATGTGCGACTCGTTTCTTTATACTGTGTGATTTTAAGTGTCTGTTTCAGAGGGATTCGGGGAATAGTTAAATCCTCTCCTTTTACCCTGTGTATACTGACGCCTCATCCCAGCAGTCCTCATGCTGTAAGTTTATTCTTTATGGACCTGGTGTTGTCAAACGCCTGCTGTGCACCAGACCAGGGCTTGGCACGTCCTCTCCGCAGAGGACCAGATGGGACGTATTCTCAGTTTGCAGCACTCAGTCTCTGTCACACGACTCCTCTCTGCCGTCGCAGCCTGCAGGTGCCACAAACGGCACGGGAAAGGATGGGCGTGTTCCAGGGAGCTTGACTCTCACGAGGGGGCAGGCCGGCGGGCCGCGTGTGCCGCTGGGGCTGGGGGAGGAGCTCTGCCCGCCCCAGGAGGGCCTGGGCGCGTGTCACAGGTGCTGCGAGAGGCTGGCCCGCGGGAGCCCACCACGGTGTGAGGGTGAAGGGTGTCAGAAGAGGGGAGCCCCATGCTGAGTTTTAATTTTAAGTGTTTTAATTAAAATATAATTACATCTTATCGTTGTTCCAAATTTAATTATGAACCTGTGAAAATAAAAGGAACTACGGGTTCACTGACAAAGAGTAGACTGGAAGGGATGGACACGTGAGCTTAGCATTTCCAGGATACGTTTTCCCCATCCCTGTGACGAGTATTGACAGGGGCGTGTATGAGTGTCAGGCGCACATCTGGCATCAGGCAGGCGGTCATGAGCCAGGTGACAAGACGCTCACCTTTGCGAGGTTGGCCTTGGGGCTGGAGTGGACAAGAGACAGGCCAGGTGGCAGCAGGCGGGCAAGCTGCAGGGAATTCGTGCATGCCAGGGGAGGGACTTCAGGCGGGGCTCTCAGAAGCAATCTCTGGAGATGCGACCTCGAGCAGCAAGAACAAGGTCCCCAAACCAGGTCGTCGCTGGCTTGCTCAATGCAGATCCAGAGGCCAGGAGGGCCCGAGCCCAGAGAAGGGAGGAGAGTGTGGGATGTGAGACGAGGGAGGGTGGGGAGGTCTGCAAAGGTGTGTGACTGAGCGGGGAGCCCAGGGGGATCCTGGGCAGCAGGACGACTGGGCCAAGTGCGTGTGAAGACGGCTGGCTCGAATGAGCTCGCGCACAGGCTGCATGGACACTGGGGCACAGTCACTGGTTCTTGCTGTGGCCCAGGTGGCTGGCGATGGCTACCTGTCCCCACTGTGCAGATGCCATCTCATGTTTCTGTTTCAGGGGCCTGGGATGTGCACAGCTCAGGGGCCACATTCAGGATGCATGAGCCTCACCTGCTGCCAAAAACCCAGATTCCCACCCCCTCCGTTAGTTGTCTGCTCCTGTGCAACAAATTAATCCCAGACCAAGCAGCATGAGACGATCAGCATTTGTGACCTCACACAGTTTCCGAGGGCCTGGAGTCTGGAGTGGCTTGGCCACGTGGTTGTTGCTCAGTGTTTCTCATGGATTTGGTGTCAAGCTGTCTCCTGGGGCTGTGGTCACCTCGAAGCTGGACCAGCACCGTGGATCGGCTTCCAGAAAGGTTCCCTCCCGTGGCTGCTGTGGGGGCCTCCCTTCCTCACTGGGCCTCTTTGTGGTGCTATTGAGCCTCCTCACGACATGGCTGCCGGCTCCCCCAGCAAGAGGGATCCAGGGACGGCAGAAGCAGAAAGTGCTTTGTGACCGAGCAGAAGGGACACCTGTCACTGCCGTGCCTTCTACTGGCCACACCGGCTGGCTCTAGTACTGCAAGGGAGGGGCTGCCCGGGGCATGGGCCTGTGCACCCGGGGGCCGCTGCCCTCCCCATTCCGGTCGGTCAGGTCTGAGTTAAGGCCCAGGTGTCTACTTTCTCAATAAGCTGCTGATTTATTTTGATTCTGAGAACTTGTGGGTCTCACTTGGAGACGCACCAGTGTGGGTAAAAGTCCCATTGAGAAATATGAACTGAAAGGACCAGCGCATGAGTCTTCCGGTTTTGGAAAGAAAATCTCCTCTCCCTGCCCCTTCCCACGGCGACCACTGCTGCCCGCCCCGCGGACCCCTGCGCCCTGCACGCCTGTCGTACGGTGTCAGCTCAGTCCAGTTTACAGTCGCATGGGCAGGGGCTCCCACAGGGGACGTGTCCCACGGCCGCGTCTTCTCAGGTTCCGGGCGTCGCGGGCAGACCTGCGCCAGTGTTGTCACGTAGAACACGTGGGTTCTTCCCGGTAGCCAGCAATAGTGGTGGAAACCTTTAGGTGGGTGAGCCAAACTGTCTAATTTCCCTACCTCATAATGTAATTATATTGAAAGCAAATATTAGACTCAATTAGGCTGCACCTGTGAAACCTATTAAATACACCCTGTTAACAAGCAGGTTTAAAAGTTTCTGCAACCTGTTCTGTAGGCCTGATGGAGTCCCTGCCACTTCCCTTGAAGTGAGAGGAGCCCTGAGCTTCCGAACGGCAGCACTTCTCAAGAGCGTTGGAATCTGTTAACAAGCACGCCCGGACGGCATGCGTGGACCAGAGCTGGCTGTGCAAACCGGGGAACGGGGAGTCTGTGTGTCAGTGTGGCCAGTTGATGGGTCAAACACCAGTCCGGATGCTGCCGTTAACATTTAAATCGGTGGACCTTGAGTAGAGCAGCCTGTCCCCCGTGATGTGGTATCACCCGATCAGTGCAAAACCCTGAGAGCAAAGACTGAGTGTTTCCACAGAGAAGTAGCTGTCTCAGGGGAGCAACAGAGAAATTCCGAGAGGCTCCCGCCTGTGGACTTTGAGCACAAGGCGGCAACAGCAGCTCTTCCCCGAATTCCCAGCCTGCGGGCCTGCCCTGCAGCCTCCAGACCTGCCAGCCCCACCACTGCGTGAGCCAGTTACCTGGAATAAATCTCTCTCTCTCCCTCCTCCCCAACATGTCGCCTATTCATTCTGTTTTCCGGGAGAATCTTGACTAACACTGTCACCTGTGAGGCAACCAGAAACCCCACAACTCAAGGACTGGGCACAGGACTGTTTAGGAGTCAAGCCACAGCTGTGTCCTCCCCGTTTAGGCAGCAGCTGCTAGACTCAGACTCTGTGTGTACGAGGCGGGAGCATCTCTCAAATATTTTAGCTAATCTGCAAAATCGAACACAGCTGATTTCCCCATTGAGAGCTCAGGCATTTCTAACATCACCAACCTGACATAATCCCATAATCCGCTGTTTTTACCAATTAAAACTTATCTCTGACATGCATGATGCAAATTAGCAAACGCGTAGTGTGGCTGGGGAGTGAATAATGCCCTCTGGAGAGGTGCTGGCCGGCATCCCAGGCACACATGTGGGTCTTGGCCCTTGCTGGGCTGCAGCCCCGTCCTGGACGGCGTACTGTCTACACCGCAGCCCATGCAGGTGCAGCCGCGGCCCACAGCACTGAGGTTCACCTCCACCAGCGTTGTCAGCTCCTCCCTGCTGTGCGCAATGGAGAAGAATTTGCATGTCTTGAACATTTTTTCCCTGAATGAATAAATATGGCTCTCCACGAACGCAGATTTCTCACGGTTTAGTCCGTTTGTGATACTGTAACAAATACACGAGACTGGGTAATGTGTAAGGAACAGAAGTTAGTTTCTCACGACTCTGGAGGCTGGGCAGTCCCAGAGCAAGCAACGGCCCCTGGCGAGAGTCTTGCATGTGGCAGTAGGCAGGACAGCAAGGAGGGGGCACGGGGTCTGGCTACTGTGTCACAGCCCTCAAGGCCCCTCCTCTTACTACTGTTACCATGGCAATCAAATTCCAACTTGAGCTTGGGAGGGGACAAACGTTCAAACCATGGCTCTCACACTTTAGCAAACTCTGATTTTTTTCATGGAATGAAGCATTTTTGAGGTGGGGGAGATGGTGGGAGCTACTTCCCCTAGACCACCCAGCCGTGCTCCTCTTCCGGACCTCAGACTTCCCTGCCTCCCCTACCAAGGTCCGGATGGATGGTGGTTGTGATGGGTGAATTGTGTTCCCTGAGAAGGACATTGCAGTCATCATCCCAATACCTGCAAATGGAACCTGTCTTGAAAATGGGATCTTTGCAGATGGCCAAGTTAAGGTGAGTTAGTTTAGGGCAGGCCCCAATCCAGTGATGTGCACCCTTATAAAAAGGGGAAATTTGGACACAGAGACAGACACACGGAGGAAGATGATGTGGAGACCCGGGGAGAAGACGGCGTCTGCAAGCTGAGGGGGGTGGCCTGGGGCAGACCCTCCCCCAAGCCTGCAGTGGGAGCACAGCCCACCAGAACCCGGAGACAGTCACTCTCTTCTTCTAAGTCACTCCCTTGGTGACATTGCACTGGGACTGCCCCAGAGACCCACAGTGAGGGGAGGAGCCCAGTTCATCCTGCCCCCCACTGGCCTCCCTGAGACTGGCCTGCTCACCTGGTCACGCCCAGCTCCACAGAAGGGCTCTCTCCTCACCTGTGCCTGCTCCATCCTGCACCCTGCTTGCTGGTCCTGGCCCCCGCGGGCTTGAGCCTTGGGAATACACATTCGCAACTTCGCAAACCAGGCGGAGATGGTGTTTCACCCCGGCCTTCCTGGGAGTAAGCATGGTCTAGCCCAAAGCCCTTTGGAGTCACGGGAATGTTCCAGAACTAGATAGGGATGCTGTTGAACAACAGCACTGAGCAACATGAACTAAGCCTCACTCCACTGTTCATTTTAAAGTAGTTAATTTGTTTTGTGAATTTCATCTCGATTATTTTACAAAATATGGTGGGCGTCTAATGCACTGGGACCACCTGTCCCTGCCGTTTGTCCCCTCACAGCTGAAATTGAGCAGGACTGTCACCTGCAGACAGCAAGAGACAGGAGGCTGCATCGTCTCAAAAAATAATCTTCGATCATTTTTCCGAAGCCTGAATCCAGAAACGGAATCTGCGGGTTCTAAAGCAGTGATGATTTGCGCTGAGGGAGGACGACCTTAGCAGCTGTCCGTGCTTCCAGCTGGGCGTTTCCGCCAACATAGCACAGACAGCAGTACCTGGACTGCTAACCAAGGAAAGCTTAATTTTCCACCAGTATTTTCTTCAACATGCTAAGTCCATATGGAGGAAAAGCCCCCCATTTTCTTGCTGTGGGGGCTTGCTTTCAGAAAAGGCCGTTTTAAGAGAATTAGACTTGTACCCAACTGTAACAAGCATTCGGAATTTAGAAATAAAAATGCTGCGCTTGAAAAGCCAAACTGACTTAAATGTGTCACCTCCTTCCAGCAACTCTGACATGGAAAGAAACGGCAGGAGAGCGGCTGTGCGGGGCGGTGGGGCAGGGGGAGCCCCCGAGAGTAAGTTCATCAGTGGTTTTCAGCTTACTGGCATCGCGAACCTGTGAGTATCTAAAATAAGTGAAAATGATGCATTTTAATTACACTATAATTAGATTTATAAACCTAAGAATCAAATTCATAATCACTGAGGAGGAAAAATCATGGGATAAAAAATACTTAACTCAATAACATGGCTCGGGTTGAAGAACTCTGGCAGGTCTCATGGTCACCCAGGGCAGACCATTCCAGTATCTCCTGCTCTGTAAATTAAGATACTCGCTCCTAACTACGGACTTGTTTTGGGATTAGATCACCCTACGACATGAAACACTTAGAATAGTGTCTGGTTTGCAGTGCATGTTCGAAGTACATCTCTTCGTATTACTTAAAAGTTATCAACAACTTCAAGCATGTATCATCAGGACACATTTTGTGCAAGGAAGGCGCTAGTAACATGGGTTTGGTATTTTAAAGTCTCCAAAATTAAACCATAAAATTTCATAAAACGTAGACTTTGGTGTGGAAACGGATTACCAGCTGTTGGCTGGTAAAGCCTTCGAGGACTTTATCGAATGCCTAAGCTAGAAACAAGCTTAGAGACGACCTGTGATTCTGGTCTCCTCTCATCCTGCCGGTGAGCAGCCCCAAGAGCAGGGGCGTCCTTGGTTCCCCGGCCCCCAGCAAGCTGGGGGCAGAGAGTGACCCCAAACGGGACAGTCTCCCACCCCCATGCCAGCACTGGGGTCTCTATCGTGTTTGTGCCTTAATAGACTCTGAACTGCAGCTCTTACCCACTCACTGTGCCCTCCCGGACCGCGATTATGCATGCCCTATTTCCTGCTGAATGCTTACTGCACAGAAGTGTTATTTCTCCAACAAGGGAGAAAATAATCACTAGGGAAGGGACCATGGCAACTACTCGTTGGGTATGACCTTGACCTTTTAGCACAGGTCCCTGGAGAAGGAAGAAGGCAGTGAATTGAGAGACATAAAATGTCTGCTCCTACATGTGCCTTTGAACAAACACACGGGCTCGGCCAGTCGGCAGTAGGTGCTCGTCTTTCGACAGAACTTTCTATCTGCTTGTCAATCCGCTGTACAAGACGAGGAGGTGACAGCCGCAGGAAGCAACTGGCTCTGGGGTGAGCTTCTGCAGGCACCGGGACTCCTGACATGGTGTCCGTGCAGCTCCCTCCACGCAGGTTGCAGGGGGATGGGGCCTTGTGGGGATCTAAAGCCTGGGCCACTCTCCCCTCCCCACCACCCCCATCCAGGTTTTTCCTTTGGGACAGTAAGCACACCAGAGTCTTCCTGGTCTTAGAAAATCCTTCCTTGACCCAATAACAGCACCCACCTCCTCCCTCCCCTCACAGTCAAGCTTTGCCTCTGTTTCCCCGGGTCCCTCTCTCCACCCAGCATCACCTGGCTCCTCTTCCCAGAAACCCCAAATGTCCCCGGCCATGGTCATTGAAGAACTGCACCTTCCCACACCCACGAGCCCTCCCTACCCCGTCTGCCAGGCTCCCTCTCCTCTGTGGTCTCCAGGACACAGCTTTTTCATGCTTCTCTGTCTTTCTTTCTGGAATCTTCTTCAGCCTCCTCTCTTCCTCCTGTCTACAAATGTTGGCATGACACAGACTCCTACTTTTGGAAAGCGCTCATGCCGCCGTGTGGAAAGGGTGCTCCAGGCAGGCGGGCACGCAGTCTCACCAGACCTGCTGTCAAATCCGGGGGGATTTCCCGAGCCCGGTTCTCTCACGTGTCAGAGGGCAAATGCGAAGGAGATTGAACCTGGCTCTGACCCTCTCTATGTTACATTTTGCTTGAATCAAGTCTCAGTACAAAGAAGGCAAATTAAGGAAATTGGAACCCATAAAAATTCGGACATTCAAATATTTTTTTCACAACTTTATACGGGTTTTCAAGATTTTAAGATTATACTAACAGTAGTAGAGTTTTCTCAATGATTGTATTGTAATATTTTTATATGCAAAATATAGTTAAGTCAGATGTTTTGAAACATAAATAACATGGTCATTGAAAATTTTCTTCTATAAATTATCATGTGATCCTAATTGAGTTTAGTGTGAATAGTAACTATAACAAGAACCTGCCGAAGGCTTAGGAAAACTCTTTATATAAATGGTTAGTTAGAAAACCATATATATTATGTAAGAAGCCAAAGTTTAATACTGAAAGGAATTAAGTCATCCCTTATATAGATAGGAAATCACTCATATTGAAAAGCAATTCCTATGGAAGTACTTTCTATAATATTCTTTTCTCAAAGCATTTCACGTTTTAAGATGCCAGGCACTTTGTAACCATTATCACCTGTAATCTTCAAGTAACTCTATAATCCCTCAAGCAACTTTCCAGGTGGAAATTATTCATCTACCATTTATAGATAAACTGAAAAGAGCTTAAAAACTTTGTCCAAGATTATAAAATTGATAGATTATCATACAAATATCACTCTATAATTTTCAGAATGACTTTGCATATCCTCTATAAACAGAGAAGGGTGTGTCCAAAGGATACTGACTCATCATGTTTAAACTTATAAAGTAGAGCCTAATAAACATCAGGCTAAACTCAGAGAATGAATCAAAATCCTGAAAGCAGGCTATTGATGACTGTTCCAGTTGTGTATCTCTACATAACACATTATTGCTACTTAATAGCTTAAAACAACAACCAATTCATATGCTGCACAATGTTGGCATCAGGAATTTGGACAGGGCTCAGCTGGGCGATTCTTCTGCTCCATATGGTGTTAACTGAGCTGACAGGTGGAATTCAGCCTTCAGCCAGTGGATCAGCTGGTCAGAGAGCCCAAGGTGGCTTCCCTCCTATGACCAGTGTCTTGGTGTGGGATGGTGAAAGGCAGGCTTGGCCAAGACTCTCGACCAGATATCCTACATGTGGCCTCTCTGGCAAGACAGTCTCGGGCTATTCCGGCTTCTCTCATGGTAGCTCAGGGCTCCCCAAAACAGTGTTTCCACACACAGAAAGTAGAAGCTGCCTGTTTCTTAAGACCCAGGTCTGATAACTTCTGCCACATTGTATCAGTCAAGGCAATCACCAAGTCCAGCCTGTAATTGGGGGGAGGAGAATGAAATGCCACCTCTTGGTGGGTGGAGGACAGAGAATCTGGGCCCATCTCAAATCCACACACTTAATATCAAAGCTCTTCCGAAATTTGGTCAAACAAGGCCAAGCCCTTGGAGGTCACATCTGCAGAGAAAATGTGGATTGCCATCCTCAGCTCTGTGACTTGTGCACTCATCTTCCTCATCGCACTTTGTTTCACATGAAAGAACAGAGCTCCTGTTGTGCATTTGGCTTCCTCTGTAAAAACAAAGTGCCTTACATTGCATAATTAGGTAATTATACTCTCTCTCCTGATGTAAGTTCTTTGGAAGGCTTCTGCCTTGGAAGAGGTTCTTCTCCTTGGAAGTCATGTTAAATTTCTACCTCAGTGAATTTAAGACCACCCACTTCTGTGCACACATATCTATACCCCTTTGTTTCATATATTAAGCAAAACAAAACAAAAATGCCTCCGAAGCCAACCTGAAAGGAAACACACAGTCCCACGTGGGATCAAAGTGTGGAGCTGGGCCAATGCACTCTCCAGCCCCAGTTGTATGTACATGTCTGCAGTTGAGGCAGTTGCTGGAGTGGTAGGTTTGGACTGGCGTGTGCTGGCTTGTCTCACACAGACATAGAGGGAGGAGTTCTGATCCTCCCTGGAGCGATTGTGACTGCTCTAGAAATCAGCCTTGTTAGTCTATTTAGGATACTCCTGCAAGATAAATTTCACAGCCTTTTTTCTCCCATGCATTTGTCTGCCCCCATCATTGGTAGATACTCACATCCCTGTGACTGTTCTCCAGGTGTAATGAAACCGTGCAGTGGAACTCTGAGTGTCTGCTGATTCCTCTAAGGTATTAGTCTTTAGAGAGTCCCACACCAGGACCGACTCAGAGGTATGTGCCAGGTCCACAGAGCTGTCCTGACTATGTGACTCCTTCAAATTTAGTTAGCTTCACCAGTCAAATCTCTCTCTCTCTCTCTCTCTCTTGTTTTGTCTCCTTTTCAGACAGAGTCTCACTCTATCACCCAGGCTAGAGCGCCTGGTGTGGGCCTAACTCACAGTAACCTCAGACTCCTGAGTTCAAGCAATCCTCCTGCCTCAGCCTCCTGAGTAGCTAGGACTATAGGCACGTGCCAACATGTTCAGCTAATTTTTCTATTTTTAGTAGAGACATGCTCTCGGTCTTGCTCAGGCTGGTCTCAAACTCCTGAGCTCAAGTGATCCTCCCACCCCGGCCTCCCAGAGTGCTGGGATTACAGGCATGAGCCACCGTGCCCAGCCATCCAATAAAATCTCTCATTTGTCCTCCAAAACCAATCTTATTTCCCAGATTACTAAGCCATCAATAGACCAAGACATGAACTGCGGAGTCCAAGGAGACATTCATGCTTTCCAGGGAGAACCTGTTCTGGACATGTGGAGTGAATGTCCACTCTTCCTGGGGCCACCTTGTCATAGACTTCTGAATGCACCAAGATGCCCGGAATTATGAATGAGTTCATGCCCCCCTCAGAATGCCAGAGGATGGACACAGGGAAGGACTAGCAGCCCCCACACGCTCCACAGGAGGCAGGTTTCACATTGAGACACGGTCGGTGCTGTTGGGCTGCGTCTCTGTGCCGGTGAGAGAGGTGTGTGGGTTCTGCTGCACTTGGCTTCTGCACAACCTGAGACTCAGTGGCTCTCCCAGTCTGATCTTTCAGGAGCGGGGCCCCACCCTCTGCTCCTTCAGCAGCCTGAAGTCCGCCCCCTCTAGAGTGCCCGTCAGTATCTGAAGGGTGAACGCAATGTTCCTCCTAAAAGCAACCACTAATTTTAACTTCTTATGATTTAAAAGTATGTGCCAAATGGCTTTTGGTGGTTGGAAATGTGGTGACGTTAAGTCAGGGTAAGTTATTGCAAAGCTAGACAAGATGCGAGTCTTCCTAAATATGGAAACTCTCACTTGTAGCGTCGCAGTGGGTCACAGACGCAACACTAATGACGGCTGTCAGCGCCGCATCTCAGTTCGGGACAGGCTTGCCCGGGGCAGATACGGTGCTCTCTGCATTTCCCTTCCAGTCTCAGTTTTAAATATGGAAAATGTATAGTTTCCCTCCGTGTTTTAGCACACTGATGTTCCTAACATAAAATATGTCAAGACACCGGTGAAAAGTTTGAGGAATTAGATTTTTTTCTCTCTAGGACAGAGAATCCCCATCTCACTGTGGTGCTGCGAGCTGCCTTCAGTCATTCTGTGCGATTCTCAACACTTCTTTCTTCATAACAGAATAAAAATATCTTTAATCCAATAAAACAATTTTAAATGCATACCACATATTTGTGAGTCAATGTATTCTATGTAAATGCAGTCAAAATCTGCCTCAATTAAAAAAAATGGTAACTAAAAAATTTTCAGTGCTAATAACAAAAACCAAACCTGGTTAGATTAAGCTAAGATGTGTAATTTATCATAAAGGTTGAGGGTGATTTTATGGAACTTAACTAGAGAGCTAGAAGCAGAAAGTGGGAACTGTCAAAATGAAGGCAGCGGGGCTTTCAGCCTCCCCTGTGGAGATGCGGGATCTTGGTTAGGATTAGGTTTGGAGTTAGGGTTAGGGTTAGGGTTGGGGGTTGGGGTTAGGGTTAGGGTTAGGGTTAGGGTTGGGGTTAGGGTTGGGGTTTGGGTTGGGGTTGGGGTTGGAGTTAGGGTTAGGGTTAGGGTTGGGGTTAGGGTTGGGGTTAGGGTTCGGGTTGGGGTTGGGGTTAGAATTAGGGTTAGCCTCTGGTTCTCCCTGTGGCCCAGCCATCTCTGCAGCCTGCCCACGTGGCCAAGGCAGGCAGCTCAGGCTGCAGCTGCTCCCGGCGCCTCCCTCAGTCCAGGGAAGCCGGCAGCTCCTGGCATCTCCCCATTCCAAGCCCACTCATGTGGGAAGCAGAGAAGGAGCTGCAGTGGGTGTCTGCACGACCCAGTTCTCCACAAAGCAGGAACTCCGGTGCAGCAGAGGCTGGGTGGGCTGCCCACTGCTCGTCCCTAACCTCCTTCTTGGGAGAAGTCTTAGGCCAAGGCTCCTCTGCCACAGAGGCAGACCTTTGGCAGGGCCAGTAGAACAAAGGTAAAACGTGGAGGTGGTGCGTGAAGATGCTGCGGCTGCCCTGCTGCGACCACGAGGCTACGACTGAGGACAAAGGCCGGCCTGGTAAACAGCAAGAGTGCACAGGTGGGAAGCACCTGGCAGGCCACCCTGCGGAGTGCAGGCCGGGCAGAGTGCGAGTGGGGGCCCTCAGCCAGTGGTGTGCTGGTAACGTCTAACAACCGGTTCTCTGTGGGAGTGGGGGTGGGGGAGGGACACCTAATTGCTAATGTTTGCCAATGGTCATGGCTTCACAACTGGGTCATAAAATGTCTGAAAAAGTCACGATTGGTTCTCACCAGCCAGTGTGAGCCATTGTCGGCAGGCTGCTGTTCATGCCATGTCTAAGTATGTAGAGGTTAAAAGTCAAGCCACACTCTTGATAACACAAAAAGTGGGTTGTTCTATCTTCCTGACTTGGCCAGCACATCTTCTAGTCACCAGAAAATTGAGTCTCAGGTTTGGAATTCTGTGAGCCAGCAACGTCCTCACCCTCTTCTTCTGCCCACCCAAGGTGGGTCTGTGTCACACGCAGGTGGGCATCTCAGCTGGCACTTCTGAGCTGGGACACTCCTCACCCAGCAGCTGCCCTTGGTGACACATCAGGCCAGTGTAGACAGCCCTCAGGCAGAGGGGGTGACCCAAGAGAAGACGGAGCCTGGGAGACGCCCACACGGGCCAGGAGCGGGCCCAGAACTTTGAGCAGAGACGTGCAGGTACCTCGCCCCCGGGGATTCTCCGCTCAGGGAAGCACACAGAGGAGGCAGCAGGAGTGGGTCCCCCAACACCAAGGCCCCCCTTGCCTGGGAGTGAGGTCATCCCTGGAGACGGGAGTCTCCCTGCGCCATCGGCCTGGCTCGGTCCTGGGAGACACACGGAGTCCTGTCTATTTCAGCCACTTTTAGGCAAGTGGCGTTAACAAGAGAGTTCCACGTGGGTTCTCACTAAATCCACGACAGCCACGCATTGGCTGTGCTGAGATCCTGGACATCCCCCGAAGGCAGGATGATGTGGGGAGACAAACAGCTGTGGTGTCTGTCCCCACCCACAGCCCCGTGAGAGTCCCTTGGTGTCTCAGAGCCCACGTTCCCTATTCAGAAAAATAGGGATGGTTCCACCTGCTCAGGCTTCTTGCAAAAATCAGAGATGAAGTGAAGAACTTTGCACTTAGTGGGGACAGTAATCAGC
This sequence comes from Propithecus coquereli, assembly GCF_000956105.1. Lineage (NCBI taxonomy): Eukaryota > Metazoa > Chordata > Mammalia > Primates > Indriidae > Propithecus > Propithecus coquereli. The sequence continues at coordinate 244,770 of NW_012153186.1, read as the reverse complement.
AGCAACAGACCCTGAAAAGCCTTTGATTTCGTTGTCGTTTGCTTTTGATAAGTTTAAGAAGAAAAAATGAGAAAATAATCATCAGAGAAAGTTCTTGCAGAAAAATATTCCAAGATTCTCTGAGTCAGTCGGAAATACCCCACAGCACAGGAGCGGTGCAAACAGGCGACGCTGGCGCGAGGAGATGGCAGCCATGGCCTTGACTCCCCTGGTGGGCACGGTGCCACGCTAGGCGTGACGCTGTAAGATCTCTACCCGCGCAGCAGAGCACCGCGCAGGCGGGTCTGGCGGGTCTTCGTCTGTCTGCGGTGCTGCTGCGACGTCTTGGTGAGGACTGTTCAGCGGGCAGAGCTCTCAGGCCCCAGGTGAGCCTGGTGGCCGGGGTCGGGCTCTGTTGGCCACCACACTGGTCATTAGAAATCGGAGCCTGTTACTCCGGTTGGGGCGTAATTCTGTTTCCCCCTCCCCAGGCTTCATGACTACGGCTGGGAGCATGAGGTTGCCGTCTAATGATTTCCTGCTTCACAAAACACACTTTATTCTTCATTGTCCTTTACGTTAAGAACGTACAGAAAGATTCATCATGTAGGAGGATTCTAAGATATGAAGTTTCACTTTCTGAGGAAGCCTGAGGAGTTCCTGCAAACGTGTACTTGCGCGTAAGTCGAGTGGAGATGGCGGTAATGCCGTTCGATGCCTCCGCAGTACGTATCTGTGACATTTCTGTCCCTCGCACTGCTTTGTCAGTAAAGCAAAGTAAAACGTTCGCAGAAATAATGTTTTTGATGCCAAACCAGAAAGAGCCACTTCTGAATTCTCAGAAATACTCACCACGCGGCAGAGCAAACTTCAGCCGGCCTGAGTCTCGGCGGTGGCTCAGGCACTCGCGGGCCGTGGGCCTGGACGGGCACCGGTACCTCCCCGTCCACCTGTGGCCCTGCCGTCCCTGGCACTGCGCACAGCGGGCACCGCCCCAGGAGGAGCAGGCGCCCAGCAGTGCCCCTACGCCCCCCACCCCCGGCGTCTCCCACCCACCGGCCCGCACCGCCTCAGACGGACTCGAGGTGGGGGCCCGTGTCAATGAGGAAATCCTTTTCCTCTTGCCCATATGGGGTTTTAAATCAACGCAGGTGTGGGTGGTACTTCAAAAACTCCACAGGGTGACCGAAAATGGTCATCATTTGGATAGCAAAAATTCGGAAAAAAATCAAAACTTGCAAATTCTCAAAACGGAAAGGAATCCATATGCAAAAGCTGAAAATTCTTGCTGTATAACTTTCTCTGTTAATTAGGAATTTGCATTCACAGGAAGCCAACGGTCTAAGAAGTGTGGCGATCGCAATTTGCTTTAGGAGGTGTGGAGCCCCTGACCCCAGACGCACCATTTCCGCCCAGCTCACCCTGGGATGAAGCAGCCCCGCCCCGGGCAAAGCCCGGACATTCGAAAGGCTGGACTTGCGGTAGATGGTGTCAGAGCTTGGAGAGATTTTCTTATATCTGGGGGGATTTTTGCACGTGTTCTAATGCGCAAAATATCAAGAGATCAGAACAAACTACTTTTCCGTGGTTCTTTCGAGAAATTTCATTTATTCAACAATTACTCATTGAGCACCTCCTCTGCAGCAGGCGCTGTTCTAGGCCTTGGGGACACATCAGAGAGTGACGCAGACAAAATCCCTGCCGCGCTAGAAGCCACGGTCGCTAGAATGTCGCTCAGCATCACGAGCCCCCCAAGGGCAGGAGGATGTTCCACGGTGACCACGGCGAGCTCACAGCAGCAGCCTTCCTACTGGTGATGCTTGGTCCCAATCCTCGGGTTGTAACAGACTTGATCTCTTGTTTTTCCTAAGCGTCAGACGCAAGAGTGGCCAGTGTGCAGTGCGCACTCCCGGGAGATGACTTAGGCCCTCGTTTCCATTCTTCCGCCCTCCACCGCTGCGCTCTCGGCAAGGTACTTTGGAACCTGCTCATATTGCAGAATTCCAGCATTTTGAACACTTTATGTACATATATATTATCTTTCGGGATTGACTTTGGATATTTTATTATTTTGTATCTGACATAAACACTGCTAGACCTGACCTATTCCGCCAGATTTCATACCAATTGCTGGTCCTTTCCACAATGCCCCCCACCCCCTTTTTTTTTTTTTTCATCGTGGATAAATTTCTCTCTACCTGGACTCAGAAGCATCTCAGATGGTCTGGGGATTTGGGCACGTGTGTGGCATGTGGTCTGGAGCCTGCATTATCTCCGTGTGTGTGAGTGTGTGAGTGTGTGTGTGTATGTTTACGAGAAACGTAAACACCTTTTTGAGGTATGGATAGAATCTTTGAGGTAATTGTTTTACCCTCCAAGCAAGAAGCTTTGCTGTATTTTCTTCTGGCATTCATGTCATAGATTAAAAAGTCTGAGCCAAGACTATTGCTATCCCTTTAGAAAAGGACAATATCCAATATTTTATTTTTCCTCCGAAGAAAATTGTAGCAGTTTCTTCTTATTCTTATGATTTAAAAAGTCACCAGGAAATGGCCAAAAATATGAGTCGTTTCTCATAGATCGTCTGGTAATCGGAATGTTCCTGCTGTCTGCAAACTCCATCCCTGAGCCCAGAGCAGGGTCCTCCTGCCGTCTCCTTTGCGGCTGTTTCCGTCTGTCTGACGTCTTCTCAGCCACAGGGGGACCCCGATCCCGGCAGGTGGTGAGTGTCTCACCCCAGGATGTCCCTCTAAGCTCAGGGCCAGCCTGGCGAGGGACACCTGCTGAGAGTTTCAGGTGCTGCTGTGTTTAGGGCTGTGTGTATACTAACACCACACTTTTTCCTTCGTCAAGGGAGCTAGTAACATACCCATTTTTTCCTAAGAGTGTTAACACTTGAATGCTGGCTTTTCCCTCTAGGAATATGACCCACCAAATCTTTGTATGTTTGTGAATCCAACTTCAGGGAACATTAGGAAAATCATTTCTAAAAGATGAACATACCGTGTATTCTTTTGGACAAAAGCAGAAAGACAAGAGATTACAGGATTGAGGGCATTGGTAGGATTTTAAAGCAATTGTTTTCTTTCAAAACGCTGCAATAAATTTTAAGCTCTTCCAAGATTAAAAGAGAAGGGATTGGAAGGAGCCCGTCGCAGGCAGGTAAAGAGGAGCCCTGGGGAGGCAGCAGCTTCCCCCTCTCCACATTCCAGAGTCTTCTCTCCAGAATCCTGGCCGCCACGGCCCGGCCCTCCCCACACAGGTTCTGTGGCAAACGCGCCTTCCGGGGAGAGGCGGCCGCTCACCTCCAATCCAGCCCACTCTTTCCCCGCCATGGTTGTCTTTCTACTGCACAAACAACCGGGATGAGCCCGAAACCATGTGCTTTGAGCCGATATTGCAATAAAATTTTTCGTTTTTACCGAGTTGAGACGTACCAGAATATTGGCGCAATATATTGACGAGTTTAACACCGTTGTGTTTTTCTATATGCATTTTTATGATCAAAGAAACACAAATTATTTATGAGTACGATATAGTCAAGCTCATTTTGAAAAGTTTTAAAGAAGCATTTATCATCTTCTTAGCAAAATCACAGAAACATTTTCTATCCTGTGAGAAAAGTCCATTTATCAACTAAGATTTATCAAGCCCTTAAATTAATGGCTTTCCTGGGGTGACACCTTAGTCGTCAACGAAATGAGTTTTCAGACTTTAGAGCTGCAGAGTCCTGGCTGACCTTGCGCTGAGTAAACTCACAGTCGCTCAAGACGCCGTCACTCCCTCTGCCTCCGGCTCCTCCCAAACCATCGGGGCTCTCTTGCCCACCACCCCGCGGCACCACCCGCACCAGCCCACGCCCGGCCTCCTGGTCCGCACTTCGCTGCCCGCATCTGAGATTCTCTTTGGAGGACGTCCCGCATTCTGGAGCCACTTTGCCCAAATGCCTAGAGCTGAAGTGCCTGGGAGTGTCCAGCCCTCCGCTTCCTTGGGCCGCACAGCTGGGGCTGCCTCGGGCAGAGGAGGGAGCCGCCGCTTGCCCAGTGGGGAAAACTTGGAAGCGCGGAGCACACTCAGACCCCTGGGACTCTGTCTGGACTCACCCTCCCACGGTGTCCTCCCTCCCCGTCCTTTCCCCCACGCCGGAGAGTCATCCCTTAGTAATCGCCACGTGCATACTCTGCCTGTCTCAGGGTTTCTGGGGCCTGTGCCCTAAACAACAGGCAGGACGGCAGCTGGTAGGAATCCAGAGTAAACATTTCTTACCATGGCCAAAAACGTAGCCTTGCTTCTCACTGGTACAAGGTTAAGAATGTAAGTGATGAAGTAAATTGAAAAAAATCAGAGCGTTTTAAAACTTACTGGACACTAATGTGCAATGTTCAGGGCTTTGGCCGTGGCGTCATCTGAGGTTAGAGGGAGCTCTGGGGGAGGGGACCTCAGCAGGACACAGGACCGACTGGCCACCGTGGGCCAGACGGACACAGGGGCCCAGGGACTCGGGGGGCCTGCGGAGACCAGAAGAAATTGGCTCAGTCAACCGAGCGCTGGTTTGCTGCCTCCGTGAAGGTGAGACAGACAGAACGTCTCAGCTGTGCTGATCTAGGGCTTCAAACTTTCCGAAAAAGAAACCCTCCAAAATGGAGACTTTCACCCTGCTTAACTGTGTGGGGTCAGTTGTCAGCGCCCTGCTGCAGGCGAGCCCCTCGCTCTGCAAACTCCTCGGTCCTAGCAAGGGGCTGCCTGGCCCACCCGAGGGAACGAATCCTCCTGAAATAGGTCACACGCCTTAAACCAACGCCTCTATAATCGAGAGCCAAAAGTGATCGAGAACTGGGAAATAGGGGCCCTCGGTCTGCCACGCCGGGGAGGGGACCGGCCGTCGCGACTGCTCTTCAGCTGCTGGCAAGACCGGAGGGCTGAGCCCACCCCGCTCCCCAGGCACCCTCAGGGCACACGCGAGGGCCCAACACTTCCTCACGAGGGATCAGAGCCGGCCCGGAGAAGTCAGGTTGGGAGGGACGGCTGCGTGAACCTTCTCCGTGGGTTGCAGACACAGCCGGCCTCTGTCAAACTCTACTTGAGGGACTCCCTGCTCCTCCACGGGCCGGTGAGTGGGTATCTGGCCCATTTCGGGTGTGCGGAATGCATGACAATCAGGACTTCTTGGAAACACAATTATTAATCAGTGAGCTAGAATGTCTTATCAGATGCTCTTATCCTCTCCTTACATCACTTGACTTGTCATCGAACATTCCATACTTCTTGCTGTAACAAAGCAAACTATTCCCCTAAAGACAGAAATGCAGGGAGTTCAAAGCAAAGGCTGAGCAGCTCTCCCTCTGGGCCGTGCTTGGCACGCACAGGCCCTGCTGTGCCCTGCAGGAACCCTGCCCCCGCTCGCTCCCTCCCTTAGTAAACTCCAGACAAGTGTCTGTGGCCTTGCCCGCTCCCTGCACGCTGGGCATGTGCGCCAGAATGTTCCTTTGCGCTTCAAACTCCACATCTCAAAACCAGCCCTGGGCCCTCCCTGGAAGCACGCTCCTGTCTTCTGGAAAAGCTGTTGCCCTCCACTCGGACATCAAACCCACGTCGGGAATCACTCTGAACTCTGGCCTTTTCCTCCCAGCAGCTGCGCACAAGCTGTTGCCACGTGCTCCTTCCCGGGTACATTTGCATGTCCCTTACAAGGAAGCTGGAATGTCACCTCTTGCCAAGGTCTTGCAGCGTGGCCAAGGAGTCAGGGTCCCGGTCTCTAGGTTAACATTGGACATCTCCAGAGCCAGACATAATTTTCACAGCCCGGAAGGGTCTGGGCAGTTTCCGGGGGATTCTTGCACGCCCAGCCCCTTCCGTATGCAGACGGCCCTTCTGCGTGGAACCGGCCGCTGCGCCTGTCCGGGCGTGGTCAGGACCCACTGCCAGCGCAACCCAGCCGGAGTAACACGCAACTTCACAGCAAATGATCTGGGGTCCCTGCCTTGTGTAGTCAACGCCACCAGGCTCTGTGGGGAATTAAGAGATGAAGAAGTCAAAGAAGGTGAGACCTCGCGCCTGCCTTCGGGAGGTTTCTCACCTCCAGGCTGCATCCCAGCAGCCTGCGCTTCGCGGCAACGAACACCAGCCTTCCCGGTTCCCTGGAAGCTCCAGCGTCCGAAGGTTTGGCAGGAGACCTGACTGCGGAGATTGGGGACTGGGGAGCATGAGGCCCCCAGAGGGAGGCAGCCACTAGGAGGGAGGTCTCGGGCTGAGAATGACGGACGGGAAGGTGCACAGTTCTGGGGAAGCAGAAGCGTCGGGACCTGCAGGGCGAGGAGTGGGGGCCACACAGGGTGACTCGGGTTCCAGTCGGGCAGCTGGGTCCCCACGGCTGCCATGGAGACCCCAGGAAAGTGGGGGCAGATGCTGGGGCCAGGAGGGCAGGGCTTTGGAGTCCTGAAAGGCAGGGGAAGCCACTTTCAGCAGGCACTAGAGACCTGGTGTGGGGACACAGAGACAGCCAGCGCGGGGCCAGGGCCTGGCCCAGGGCACGAAAGTCCTCCTTGTGCAGACGTCAGTAAAGGACCCGGGAAGGGGAGCCGGCCGGGTGTGTGCAGGGGAAGGGCGAGGCAAGGGCATCGCCCACAGCAGCAGCAACCCCGGAGAAAGCTGTTTCCTCTCTGGTTTTCTGGGTCCCAGGAAAATACTTCTCCTGAGTACCATGTACTAAGACCTCAAACCATTCCCTTCTTTCTGACTGGTGTATATTGTATGTGAAAGTCAAATTTCTGCCAAGAATGGAAGCAGACTAGAGATTCTCCCCCTGAGCTTCCAGGTGATCCAGAAACGCTCCCGGTCTGCCAGTGAGTGCAGATCACACCTCGGGCGCTGGGGTCCTGCAGTCAAGCTGCCACGTGTCACCCTGGTCCTTCCCTCCTGTGGCAGTGGGCTCACGGCATTTCCAGGAGGATTGCAGCCCCCACACCAGTCCCCACCAGGCTGAGGCTAAGCCTCATGACATGGGCCATGCCCGGGTGGCCCTGGGGAGACCTGTCCTCAGGGGAACAGCATGTTAGGGGTGAAACACCAGGTGGAACAGTGGACAGAAGACTGTGGCACTAAGCTTCCGTGCACAGCCGGACCAGCACCAGCAGCAGGGAGGTGAGCACAGACCTGTCCCATGAAACTCTCCAGTGTCCAAGCCCTGGGCGAGACCGGAGAGGGTGGAGGCTGGCCGGCACTGACGGCCGTGCTGCGCACTGCAGCTCTCTCCTCCACGGTGGGTTCCTGCTCTGGGCAGCTTCCTCCTCTTCTTGGGCTGTCAGCACACGGACTCTGCTTCCTAAAGCAGCTCCCTACTCGTCCCTCTCAGAAGAAGCAGGTGGAGCCGCTGGGGCGTGCCAGCGGCCGACGTGGGCGTGCTGACCTTGGCCCAAGGTCACAAACCCTCCCCTGGGTCTCTCACCGCCTGGTCACCAATGGTCGGCCACGAGTCAGCTCAACACGTATCACTGGAGAGTGGTCCTGAGCAGTTCTGAGCCATGAGCAGCCCTGAGAGAGGCAGAGGGGCACAGGGAGACCCCATGAGGAGTGGACCGTGCCTTCTGCACACCTGCGCCCGCAGTCACGTGCTGCCAGGTGGGCCCCCGTGGGGCAGGTGCTGCCCTGCTGTCTCAGCCCCCTGCCCAGAGGGCCCCTCCCTGCCTGGCCGGCCACATGGCTCCACTGTCCCCCGCCCACCACACGGGGATGATTTCAATCTGTCTCCTGCGTCCCCAGCCTCTGACCTGTCTCCATCCCTGTAGTGCGGCGGTGACTTTGTTCCAACCTTTTCTGGGAGATGGAGGCCCCGGGAGGAGAGCTGCTCTCTGCCCGCGCCACGTGGCCCCAACACCTCGTCCGCCACGCAGAGAGGGGCCGCCTCCCGCCCAGGCTCTGCCTCCGCTGTGCTGGGACGACCTTCCTTCCTGCCCTCCGAGGACGGCTGCCCAAGGAGGTGTCCCTTCCCTTCCTCCTTAAACCTTTCTTGTGGCGTAGGACGTGATCGCAGCTTCTTAAGCAAAAGAAACAAAAGCCCTCCCCGGACTCTGCATTCGCGGGCAGACCTCTGGGGTCGTCCACGCTTTTCCTCTGCACTTCAGAGCCTGGCGCCCGCCCTTCAACAGCCCCCGTCTGCCTCTGGCTCCCTCACTCCCCGAACAGCTGTCTGTGGGGCCTCCGGTGGCTTCCCGGACGAGAACGATGTTTTGTCACCTGTCTCGCCCTCTCTGCAGCCCTGGGCGATGGGCATGGCTGACCACGACTGCCCGGCTCTTCTTCTCGGGACTCCCCGCTGCGCTGACGGCCGCCCTTCTCCAGGCGGGGCCTTTCCTCCAGGCTGCGTCACAGCCCAGCCTCGCTCCAGGCCACACGCTCTTCTGAATCGCACCTGGAGTCCGCACTCCCACGTTCCCCCATGCGCAGGTGACTCACAGATTAGCATCTGCAGCCCCCAATTCCCCGCAGGTGGCTAACAAAGACCGTCGACTCCATGGGCCTTCTCGGAGAGCTCAGTGACATGTGCAGCTCTGCAGGCCACGGTGATGAGCCCCCGTGTGGAGCTGGGGCCCTCAGAGAGCCCCCGATCCCGGGCAAGGCCCAAGACCCACACGGCTGTGCGGCTGGGAGTCGGAGAGGGCTCCTTGAAGCCCTGCTCCCAGCGCCCTGTTCCCTTAGCGTCCCCACCCCCACACCTCTCGGTGGCGTGGCACCACCCCGTGCAACCTCCCTGCACCACGTGGGTTCTCAGGGGTGCCCACCCTCCCTGTCCGGCCACCAGTTCGTCCTCCACAGGCCGTGAGGTGCTCTCTCTGAGATGCACAGCAGCACAGCAGCCACCAGCCCCTCCCTGGCGTGGCTTCTGTGGCTTTCCCAAGTTCTGGAGAGAAGACAAAATCCCCGACCGTGGCAGGGAGCGTGGTGCCTGCTCCCCACATTGCATCTTCCAGAAGTCTCCCGCTCTCCATGCCCCCACCCTGTGCTTGGGGTGCTCCTCTTGCCACAGGACCTTTGCACATGCTGTTCCTCCACTCCTTCCACACAGGGAGATCCTTTAAATGTCAGCTTAAGTCCATTTTGTCAGAAAAGCCTCCCCTGACCTCCCGTGCTTAGCTCCTTCCATCCGTGGCTCCATGCAAGCTTGCGCCTCTTCTTGGTGACATTGCTCACGGATGTAAGTGCACAGGAGCTTATATGATGGTCTGACGCGTGCCCGTGTCTCCTCTCACCAATACATTCCAACAGGGCAGGGACCCCAGACATCCTAGCTCACCGCTATGCCTGGCACAGGGCCTGGCACACCACAGGGTTGACACGTGGACGTGCCAGGAGACTCTGAGTGCCCGAATCACACCAGACCCAAGCAGGGAACCTCCAGAAACAGGGGGCGAGAGCCGGTCTGTGTCTTGAGCTAAATCTTGTTTTTAGTTCCACCAGCATCACTTCTTCCTGAGAAAGCCGTGAGCTGAGAGTGTCGCCCACTGCTATTTACTAGGCAGAAATGACAGTGACGTCTCTGTCGTCACAGCGATCTGACCACGATCATGCAGTTGGGGAAACTGACCATTTCTGCAAACTTCTTGTCCAGGGTTTTCACCAAGGGCCTGATTGAAACGGCGGAAATGCTTTAATTTTATACATTGGCTGCTTTAAATGAGATAGAAGAGCTGACGGCAGATGAAGAATTGAAAGGATTTGAATAAACAGCAATAGGAACCATTATTGCCCCGAGTTAACGCACAGTCAAATGTGGACAAATGTGAGACAGTCTATAAAAGGGAAAAACAAAGGAAGCAAACAAGGAGACGGCCAGGAGAGAACACAGGGGGAACCGGGAGAGCACATCTGATCAACAGCCAGATCGTGTCTGCAGCGCGGGGTTCAAACCCGCCTGAAGAAGGCCCGCTGGGTGCAAGGGCTTCAGCCTCGCTCTCACGAGTCACTGGCATTCGGAAGACAACCTCTGTTTTCTCGCATTTTCCCCTCGTCATAAACAGTCTGTGCCGTTTGACAATCATTGACCAACATGCTTAATGATTTAACTTGCTTCTGGTTGCATCCCTCGGAATACATTTTAGAAATGAGTTTAGTAATAATCTCAGCTAACGGGCACTTGCGAGGTTCCAGAGCGGTGGGAACGTGGTCCGTTTCTGTCAAGTGTGGAGAATCTGCACGTTGACTTGGGCACCAGCAGGTCTTAGCAACCACGGTGCCTGCCGCGACCCAGGACACCTCTGAGGCACAGACACGCCCACGCTTGCACCCAGACATCTGCAACGCCTTGAGCAGGGGTCCGCGGGAGGAAATTCACAGAATGTCGGGGAGCAGGCAGTTTGCACCCGCCGGTTAGGAGAGCTCAGGGCCCCAGGAGGAGATCCGCCAGCCGCCGGCCCCGTGGCTCCCGGCTTCCCCGCGAGCACACGCAGCGCAGAGCTCCTCCCGCAGAAACGAGGTGGGCTCCGAGCCCTAATTTAAAGGAGTTGGATCATGATGTTTGCTCATCTAGTGTACCTTGAATTTAACCTTCATTTTTAGGAGGTTTTATTGTACCGTTTTCATTTCATCCCTTTACTCCTTTGAAGGTTTCTAAATTTCAATTTGCTGCCAACCCCTTTTTCGCCTGCAGAGAAGCAGTGGTGACCACAGAGACACACAGGGGTCCCACGCCTCAATATTTATGCTGTTTACAAAGCACTTAATGCCCCTCCCACGACTCCGTTGGCGCTGTCCCTCACAGAGCTAGAGGTTTATTCGACAGGGAGCCTGAGCCCACCGCCGTCCCCTTTGTGGAGTGCTGGGCTGCGGAGAGCAGGATTCTCTAAGGAAGCAGCGGTTCATGTCCACACCGCACAGTTGAAAGTTGCAAATCCATCACGTTGCAGAGAGTTGAGCTTATTAACGTCCCAAAAGGCATTTATCTTAATGTTCAGATTACCTTTTGCATGCTCAGAAAAGTAGTTTTGCTTGTAATTACCCCCTCATCGAATGTAATCGTAAATGACACCGCAGCTCTGAAATAAACCAGATGAAACCAGAACATTTTATGCGAAACGTAACATTCTACTGCGTCTTTCTCACAAGGTACACGCTCAAATAACATGTCAGAGATTAACTCGACCATCCTTTAATTTTGACTTTGTGCAGCAGATTTCACGTTATTTAAAAGGCTTTATGTGAAAGTCATTCGAACGCGAGTAATTGAAATTATTTTTAGTGATTGTGCCATTAGACCCCAAACTTACAAGGATCTCAAACTGACCTAGTTTTTTTTTTCTTTCTTTCATCAGTTCATTTTCCTGGTGAATTTAAACAGATTTATCTCTAATTAGATACGTACTTTGCAGACAATATTGGAAAATAGTTACCTTTAACATTTGTTCTTTGCATCTGTCATCCTTCCCTCGTCTGAGAACACGGCGACGGGCCTGTTCCGTGCGCACGCGGGTCTTTTCCGCCAGTCCCTGTCAGTTACTCTGCCAAGAAGCTCCTGATGGCTTCTAACCTTTCGTTGTGGAGAATGTACATTTAATTACCGGGAAAATGACTGTGATGTAATAGGTCACGACGTGCCTGGCCCGCGCGGGAGGGGCTCTGCGCAGCGGCGCAGGTGAGCTGGAGGGAATGCGCCCGCCTGTCCCACCCGGCTGCAGTGAGCACCTGGTTCATTAGCAAAAACAAGTGAATCATAAAGGCTGTAAACAGGCTTCAGACATGTAAATTCACAAATGTTTATCCAATCACTGATCTTGATATAGGCTCGGAGACTTTGCTTTTGATTAAAATTTCCTCGTTGACGGAAGCGGCAGCTATTATTCATAATTTTCTGTGTGTTTTTGTGCAGCCTAATGATTCACTAAGACATTTGCAAAGCAACCTGAGTGTAGGTGCCTGGCAGATATTTCTTCAAATCTCGCAGAGTTATACGGCAGAATGTTGAAATGATATCTTTAGAAAATATTTACAAAGCAAGCAACTTAGGTTTTACATGAAAAAAAATTCTCTTCGCACTTATGTATATCAATATTTTGTGTTATCGTTATATTAATGCTGAGGATTCCCTTACTCAGTATTTAATTAAACTGTGTAATTTAATAACAGGCGTAATTGCAGTGAATGGGTCTAGGAGAATCGCAGCAGACTCTCGCTGCGTGTCGAGCCTCCACCCCGGCAGGAGGAAGGCCCCGAGCAGCCTGGCCGAGAGCCGTGGCCCAGACAGGTGCTCGAGGGGTGCGGGGGGGCGGCGTGCAGAGCTACCATGAAAACCAGAAACTTCTGCAGTTAGGGCTGTTTGATGTGCTCTCACCGAAGTCATTGCTCCAGACAAGTAAAGCCCCTTCCATTCACGCCAGATAAGCTCTGCCCCGGACGGTCAGGGCACACCCCGGATTCGGGGGACACTTTCCAACCGCGAATCCCGCTGGGCGTCAGGCCCTCAGTCAGCGAGTCCCAGCTGCGCGGTGCAACCGTAACGGGTTTGCGCTTCATGCTCGGAGCAGGTGCAGCTCAGGACGGACGGAGGAGACGCCCGGATGAGGCCGCCCCAGTCTGGCCGTCCTGCCTCTGCCCTTCTGCGCACTCCAGTGGCTGCCCCACAGCCGGGCCGAACACGGCGACACGGACGGCTGGAGTGGGAGCCTTGGCGTTGCCCTGGATTTGTGCATTTGACTGGTGCGTGCTCTAATTCCTCTTAGGCAGGAACTAACAGAAATAAATATTTGCGTGCCATGGTCTGGGATACAGAGGACGGGCCCACTGAAGGTGGCTCGTGGCCCCGGCACTGGTGCTGCGGTGCAGCAGAATGCAGGGGTCAGAGTTCACATGCTGGAGCTGAGCGAGCGCAGGCGTCCGCGGAGAAGCCGAGGGGGCAGTGTCAGTCGTCCTGAAGGATTGCGAGAGGTGGCGCCGCCTTTCCGTTTCTGGGAATCGTCCCATTAGCCGTGTTCAGAGGGCAGACTAAGCCTCATGCCCCGGCCGTTTATTTTCCTAAAACACTACCGCGGGTCAGAATTTAAGTGATAAATGTCAGAGTACTGCAAAAGTATATTGAGAATTTCTGAAGACTTATTATAAAATACCCTTTCCAGGGGGACCACAGCTTTGCAGGGTGTGGTGTCTTTGGTGGCAAAGAAGAAATTGCATCTGCTCAGCCGTCCCGCTCGCTCCGACGGGAATCTGCCGGCAGGACGCGAGCCCCGTGCCCGGCTCCAGCTGTAATCGCAAACACACTGCAAACGGGGTGTTTATGCGCTTGTCGAACAAGAATGTAAATCTTCCGGAAACCAGAGCTCGCCATAAGGTTTCGAAAGGGAGCCCTCCCTGCTCCCCTGTGGTGCCCCTGTCTGCTCCAGTTGGCCACGGGCCAGCGAGGAGACGCATGGCGGGCAGGCGTCCCAGCCTCTGCGCGCCGCGCCCGCAACTGTGGAGCTGCAGAAGGCGGGCGGGAGGGGGCCGCTCCGACACCTGCTTCCCAAGGTCTCCCGGAAAACCTGCGGACACCTGAGCCCCTGGCGCCTGTGACTCATTTGGATTTCGTTGCTCAATCACTGCCACTTCTTGCTGGGTTTATTTTTCCCCTCCGCAAGTTGGGCAGAATCACCTTGAACACGAACCGTGGTGAAGTTTGTTTTTCTTTGAGGCCACACCTGCCATTCGACGCGGGCACGTTCTTGTGTTTCTCTGCCCCTGCGCTGTGGCTTCTCTGCAGAGGGGACGTGCCAAACTGGGGACTGAAGACCGAGTCCAGCCCGCAGACGGCGGCTAATCACAAAAGTAAGAGCAACGCCGTGAGCACATCCACCGGGCTCGTGCGACGCACTGCGCGCCGTGCTGGCCCTGCCTGTACGGCTCACCTGACCTCACAGCACCGGCACGGAGCAGCGCTCTTAGGGTTCCCTGCACAGAGACGCGAAATGACACCCGCGGCTCGTGCGCGGCTGGCTGTCCAGGAGACAGAAGCCCCGAGCAGTGGCGTTTGCCTGTTTCCATGGTGCAAACGTCCCCACGATGGCCGGTGTCAGGCTCCCCACAAGGTGGCCCTGAATGGGAAGTTGGTAAGCGACCGGTTCGACCGGCTCCAGCCGCCATGGAAGAGGTCAAGTAACCAAGTAGCTCGAGGGTGACCAACCTGAAATAGACATCAGGGGTCAAGGCCAGCAGGGCTGTCGGGGTGGGCCCTGGGTCACCTTTGCCAGGCGGGGGCGAAGCTCCGCACAAGGGAAAAGGCAGAGAGTGGCTGGGCCGGGGAGGCCCGGCACTGGGGCTCTGATGCAGGGAAGGTCGTGGTCTGCTCTGAAGATAGCCCCGGCCCCTGCTCGTTGGGTGGGGGCCCAGCACGCCCGGAAGTTAGCATCGAGACCCAGCTCTGCTCTCCTTACAGGTGTTTTTGAGTTTCAGTTCCCAGATGTCCCGGCGTTTCTCTCCTTCCCTCACTGCTCACCGAGTCCCATCCCTGGTTGCTGCCCTTGTCCCCTCTCTGCTGGGAAGAGAGGCAAGATCCGGAACCCCGAGCGCACTCGGCCCCCACTCAGCTTCTCTGGAGCCGGGTTTGTGCTGCCTGGTCTCCCCCAGACCCTCTTTCCTGGGTGTTCCTGACCGCGTGGCTGAGCACTGTGCAGCGAGCGTGTGAACCGACACCCGGCGACACCACCACCGTCTGACTTTCAGCAAACCTTGGTCGGCGGGGCACGCCACGCTTCCAGAAGGCAGGAGCAGTCGCCGCCTGTGGGTAATGGCCTTGTGCGCGCGGTGGGTTGGCAGCCTGCACACGTCAGGCCTGTGCCCGCCTCGGAGCGGAGGCGGCAGTGGGAGCCTGCCAGATCGTCCCACGCTGCGGGGACGTTTCCCCAATCTCCTGAAGAAATGTCGTCCTCTGCATCACGCGGGCGACTCCAGCTCTCAGCGGCGGCAGGAAGGAAGCCCGGGCTGAAAGGACAGGATCCGCGTCATTCCCACGGGCAGGGTCGGTGGGCCGGTACTGCCGGTGTGGGCAGAAGCGACGCGTTAAAGCCACTTACCGCCGCCTGTGTTCCCTGTTCCTTGCGTGAGCAGCTTCCAAAGGAGAAATCAAAGCACACTCGGTCTCCCCTATCAAGGACAGACACCTCACCGAGCCTGGGCTTCCCTTTCTGCCACCTGCGGTCGACACGCTCCCTGTTGAGCTGCAGAGCCACCCACGGTGGCTGGGACCGAGCAGGTGCCCCACCTGCAGGGACGACCTCAACCCAAAGGTCGTCTCCTCTCCACTCTGCTCCCTCCCAGACCTGTGAACGTAGAGGAGCCCCCACATGAGCCAACGCCGTGAAGGCCGTGAAAACGGAGCGTGGGCAGTAGCGGGGGCTGTGATCTCGGTGGGAATCGGTGTGCGCTTCCCCGTGCTGGTCCGTCTGCCCTGCCGCTGGGTTCTGGGGGGCCCAGAAGGACGTGGAGCAGGCAGAGCTCGGGCTGGAGGAGCACAGGCGCCAGGTCAGACGCCCGAGTCCTCACTCGGGGTCTTGGGGCGAACGGTCAGCTTCCCTGAGATCGAGTTTCCTCTCGGAGAACGAAGCTGTCAAACTCAGGAGGGTTCTGGAAGGATGAAACGAGATGCGCCATGTCTAGCCCTGCGCCGGGGAGGGGGCCCGGTTAGCAGAGGACCCAGAGGCAGGGACTTGGGAAGAGAAGCCCCAGGAGACCCTGGAGCAGGGTGGCCTCCGCCTCTCGTCCCGGAGCAGAGCGGCTGCAAGATGCAGGAAGACAGTCTGGGAAGTTGCGTGGCTTGCGCTGAGACGGGCCCCGCAGCCAGGCGGGGTTTACCCTCTCCTGAAAGGTCAGAGGGCAAAGGATAGATACCTTTCTGTCAAAGACACTGTAGGGTGAGACAGGTGTCCCTGGGGCACCACCTAGACTGCGATCATTCCTCGTCTGATGGCTCCGGAAGTTCAGTGGCCTGACTCAGGTGGCGCAGTGAGCATGGCCCGCGCACTCGTTTGCATTTCCTCTGCCGTGGTGTAAAGTGGACCCCGTGGTGTCGCGTCTCTGCAGACCCAGCGCCGCGTTTGCAGACTTGATTTAAGAGCCACTCCACACCAGGAATATTAAATTCCCACCCAGGGATGTTGGACATTGACTAATTCTCCCATCACTTTTTGTAAATGGATTGGATGAGCCTTACATAATAAATCTGTCTCCCACAGCAGAACCACCTAAAAACGATCCCAGCTTACATAAACCAAAGAGATGACTTTCCCATCCACCTCACACTTAACCGGCTGCTTTGTTTAGTGCTAAATAAAACGCAGCTTTGTTAACTATCCCCTCATGCTCCTGTCCGGGGAGACCGACTGATTGCTTCTTGAAGCCGTGAATAGACAAAGTAAAAATCCATAGCAACATTAGTTGCAGGTTACTGGTCAATAAGTGTTCATTAAATAGCGCGTTGGTTCTATTCAGTCTGCGGTGTCATTTGTTTTCTATTTTTTATTAGCTTTGATCATACAATACGGCTTCTTTTTTCTTTTCCCGGAGCAGTAAATCTGCATCAATACGAGTAAATCTCTGCCTAACACGAGGCGTTGCGTCTTTATTAGTGGCGGGGAGCAGAACTGCGTGCAAACTCCCTCCTCTCGGAGTCACGGAGAAACCCAGCTGCGGGGTGAAGACAAGCTCCTTAGCACTGCGTCCTGTTAGGACTTGGAGCTGCCGTGTGGCCTTGGCTGTCCCCAGAGGACGGTCACCCACCTGCTTAACTCCCCACACAACCCGGGCCTCGTCTGGGGGCTGTTCTTGGCCCCGCAGCTTTCTTCCAGGGACTCTCTGTGCGATGTCCCCCCTGTAGGGAAACCCCAGACCCTTCCGGACCAGACTGAGATACGACATCACCCCGGCGTGCTGAGCGTCTGTGTGTCTGTACCTGTGAAATGAGACTGTTGATACTCACAAGTCCTACGGTTCAGCGTGGCCAGGAGGGTTAAACGAGATCGTGAACTGGAGTCCATACCAGCTTGTATCCGCGCACTGTTTGGCCTCCCCCATCTTTGCTGTGCACACCTTGATTACGTTTGTTAAACGAGGTGTTGCCACTTCATTGTATTACTGTATTAAAAAGAAAGATCGTATTATTTTTAGGAAGAGTTTCCTATTATATTATAATACTTGTAACTCCACTGGGAAAAATGGACATTGTTTGTTGGATGAACAGGTCCCCAGCTGTTGGGCGAGTGACCCGGCACAACATAACCGGCTGCGGGGCAGAGCTCCAGGAAGCGAAGAAGCCACTTCCAGACCGCAGGTGTGTGCGCATTTGCATTTGGAAACAATGTATCTTTCATTTGTTCATCAAATGCATACACAGATATTTTTACTTTTCCTTCATTGATTTTGTTCAAGTTCCTAATGTTCTTTTGGAAAAAAAAAATAATTTCACTAATTAAGGGAGCCCGTAGAGCCCACAAAAACTCCGATCAATAGGAACTGAACGTTTTTCTTAAATGATGACCCAAAACCCTGGGGGAACATTGCTCCGGAGACCCCGAGACTCCTGGAGCCGCTGGGCTCTGGGAAACACCTTCCCCACCAGAACCTAAGTTCTTCTTTAGGAAGAAATTACAGCCCAAGCCCAAACTCTGAAGCGTTTTATTACGGTGCTCACTCGTCTAATACACTTTGAGGTTTAACCTTCACATTTAGGGTGGTTTTGTCTTCTCATTTCATTTTGTACGCTTCTGGAAAATTTTAAATTCTAATTTTGTTCCCTCATCCTTTGTCTCTATGGCCCCTCGATATTCTAAGGAAAATGCCGCCCCGATGTTTCCAGCTCCCGGACAGGAGGGTCCCGGGACAGGATGGTCACATGGCTCACCTGGGAACGGTGGGGGTGGGGCAGGAAGCACCTCCGCCAGGCCAGGCCGTAGCTCTGCCCCGAGGCACAGATGCATTAACCGCAGGGAGAATCGCATTCTTTGGCAATGGTGCCTTTATGCTTAGCTTCATTTGTTCCTGTGATGCTAAATTACAAAATAATTCGGAAATTCCCGAAAAAATAAGCTCTCTGACTTAAAGTTTTGATCAACTCCCGACTGCCGAGCTAAGTTATTTCAGCTCAGGAGGAGCCGCGCACTCATTAGCTGAGTGCCGAGTGCCGGACACATGGCTAACAGTCAGCAGGAAGAAAACTCCTCAGACCACGGAGCAGGCCAGATGGGGTTACTGCGCCGCCGTGTGAAACCGCGGCTTGTGCACCGCTGCGGGAGCCGCGCGGCCCCATTAGCACCGGCTGCCTTTCCTGGGATGATGTCATCGTTGGCCTTAGGAAGCACTCGGCCTGTGTAGCCACTCGCTAAAAATTAAGTTCTGATTTCAAATTGCCCCATGCTTCGGCCTGGCAAAATGCAGTTTTTAATTTTTAAAAAGAGAAAATATGCACGCTCGGAAATTCAAAATGCCCTTTTAGAGAGCCTCACACTGGCATGGTCTCACGGGGACAGAGCTTTATAATCCTAGTGACACCAAAGTGGAGCCTTTCGAGCTGGAGAGATGGTCTAAAAAATGCGAGCAGGGTTTGCACAGGAGGACGGAGAGGCAGTAGGTTCGGGGTTAACAAGCAACGCCAGGTGCGTCCATTTCCCTACCTGAGACAGGACACGAGAGCAGCCACGTTTCCCGCCCGACCCCGGGGCAGGCCGCGGCCTGCTCCTCCATGACCACTGCCCGGGCAGAGTCCTTACAAGGGTGAGGTGACAAACCCGCCGGCAAAGACCCAACACGATCCTTCTGCTCCCTCAGGGCCACGCGGGTTTACGTCTTCCACGAGGGGCAGGAATCAGCCAGCAAAGGTGGAAGGCGCCAGGCCCCGGGAGTGGAGCACGTTCCCACCGAGTCACCCCGAAAGGTCAGTGCCGTCCCTGTTAGCGCAGCAAGCGGCGGAGCCCTGGGGTCTGGGCTTGGGGGCTCTTTAGCGCTTTTTCACGTAGCGCTGTGCACCATCCATCCCTCGGTGATCTGGCCCGTCGTGGACCACGAGCCCCTTTTCTGAGGAAAGCGCAGTGCGCGAACCCCGCTGTGGCTTGCACCTCGCCGAAGACCTGCTCATCCTTCAGCTTCTCCCGTCCGCTCCACACCCCAAACGATCAGCGTCACGGTGAGCCCCGTGCACAGGCAAAGACCTCGCGCTCCTGGCTGCTGGCAGGTGCCCTCTGCTCTCAGCTGGTTTGGACGACGGACTGGACGGCAGAGGGTCAGACCTGGGGGAGGCCCGCATGCCGCAGCCGCATCTGCCACGTGAGGGGGCTGTGCATCATGACATGGCCTGTTCCCTCTTAGACAGCAGCCTTGGTTTTGGTGATGCTGGCTGGTCTTGAGAAGGCGCAGGCGCCTGCCATGTCCGTGGCATGACGGAGCCTCTCCGTGCCCTTGCTGCGCCCCCCGGGCCACCCTCTCCGCCCAGGACCTTCCCACGTGGCAGAACGTCTCGAGCAGGCCCCTTGCCTGGACGGTCAGTGTGCCCCGCAGCCGGACGTCACCCCTGACTGCTTCCCTGTGGCCATCCATGGGCCACCACACTCTGCCTCCGCCACGGGCTGGAGTGGCTCAGATTCTCTCCCGAGAGCAGCGTGGCCGAGTGGTGCCAGCAGAGGTGGGGCAGGGGCGGGGCCGGCGGGGCCACACTTGTCCTGCGAGGTCCCCGCTGCTCCGGTGCAGAGCTGAGGTCGCCAGGCACTGTCCTGCGGCACTGGGGGTGGCGCGTGGGACCGGGGCAGCCGTTCTGGGGGGAGGGCGTGGGCTGTCTGGGGAGACCACAAACATGAGCATGCAGCCTGCCGTCCCCACCTGAGCGCAGTCCAGGCCCCTCAGACCTTATTTAAAGCCTTAGGGTGGAGGCAGGGCAGACGGCGCAGCCTCCGCAGGCCTCGGTCCCCACCTGCGTGCAGGGGCCGGGAGCTCTGCTGCCTGGGCAGTCACGTGACCGAGTGCCCGGGTCCCTGCTGCATTGAGTGTCTGCACTAGGGTGTCCCTGTGCCTGCAGTGCGATCGCTCCGGGACGAAGGAGACCCCTTCCTGAGGGGCGTCCTCATGGGGCCCTGGGGACGAGAACCTCTCAGTTTGCCGTTGTGCTGCGTGAACGATCTGTTCTGTAAGTCTGCTCTTCCAGGCCACGTGGCAGTGCACGGACGGACTCGCATCAGAAACGGGATTTTAACTTCAGATAAAACTGAACTTCCTGAACTCTTAAAACTCAAGGGATAGAGTCGCTCAGGCATCACTCTGAGTTAAAATTAAGAAGAACAAAGGAAGCCCTGTTCTCTAAAGCTTTCCTTTGTCCCTGAACTTCACAATGGAAATGTTTTCAGCGGCATTTTCAGGCCCTCTGCCCTGAGCTGGGCCACGTGGGCCGGGCTGCGCCGCACCAGGCCGTGGAAGCAGACGCAGCCCCTCTCCACGGCGCCGGGCGCCGGCCTCAGGCCACAGAGGAGCACGGCCTTGCGTTCACAAAGGGTGATGAGCGTGGCTGCCTGTTCTTCTGCGGAGTTGGAGGCCGGAGCCCTAGGGATGGGTCCCGAGCACAGCATGTGTGGAGAAATGGCCGTCGCCTGCCGCCATGGACGCGGGTTCCGTTCCCAGGGCAAGTGTGCCTTGATTAATGGCCAACTGCGCGCGTCCCTGTCGCTGCCTGGGGTGTCCGGAGACGCAGCTCCCACCTCGGCCTCTTCCCTGCCCAGGAGCCTCGGAGCTCAGGTCAAAGCAAAGGCAGCGGCGGCCACGCACGGCAGAGCGCGGGCTGACCGCTGGGAGAACCATAAACCTCGCAGTGTGAGGACCGACTGAGCAGTGAATTAATTAATCATCATTTTATGCCTCATCAAGCACTTTGCCGAAGCTCTCAACAGGGGCCGCGGGTGAGCCAATGGGAAGCAGACTGTTTTGTTTAGCTGGGTGAGCCTTCCACAAACAGGGGAGGTTTTGACAAGCTAATAAATATGTCATTCGTCTCTGCCACTGGCAGCAGCTCGGCCCCACCTGCAAAGTGGTGGGATCCTGCCCGGCCTGGTGGGCAGTGAGCGATGGCAGAGCCAGGCCCGCGGAGGGGGCATTCGGGAGGCTCCCCAGAGTTCCTTCAAGCTTGGTGGGAGAAACTCCACACTCCTCACTCACCAGCTCCCCCGCCGTGTCCCCTGGGGGCAGAGCGTCCTGACGGTCGTCCTCCCAGCTCAGCCTGCGTCTACACCGTCCTGGTCTGCACAGGCTCTTTTCCCTCCTTACGTTCCTTGACACGGGGACGGATTATCATATTGACGTTGCAAGGATGTCCAAGCAGACATCGGTCTAGTGGTAGACGTCCAATTTCAGGGGTTTGCCTCGTCTCTGAAATGCATCCCAGCAGCTCCTTAGGAAAAAAGTTTCAAGGTTACCTCAATCCATCCCCATTGGAAAAAAATCCAGGAGTGTGGAAACCACCATTTTTTAGGAAACTAGGTCATGCAAAGCTAAAGAAAACTTGGTATTTGGGTGATAACGCCTGTGACTTTTTCATAGGTTTTATTTCATGTCTTTAAGGCAAAAAGCAAAATCCAATACTGTCCGGGCAGGTCTAGCAGCACCAAAAAAATACAAATGCAGGTTCCTCACGGATCTCTCATGCGTCAGTGAATTTTAACCTGTCTTTTACGTGGGTTTAACATGCGCCGGATGTAGTTTGACGAACACTCGTGTCAGACAGAGATTCAGAGTTTCTTAACTGCAACAATACAGGAACGGCAGGTCCTACAGGAAGCGGCTCCATTCCAGGGTCATTTCTTTCCAAGATGATAAAGAAAACCTGGAAAACCACAAAACTACGCCCAGCCTCCATCCCTGCCTGGCGGATCCTTCGGGGAGTCGGCTGAGCACCTCACAGAGGCGTCGGACCCTCACCCCAACTCCGACTCGTGTTTTTCACCCCACCCAAGACTCAGACAGGCAGGAACAAAGGGGTGTCCACCTGAGCTGTGCGGAAGGCCCCTGGGCTCTGATCCACAGCCGCTCCCAGCATGGCAGGTGGCGACGGACACCGTCCTTACTGCGGGTTTGGTGGCATTACCAGTCCCCTGCGCACCGCCGTCCTAGCTTGCAGGGAAGGCTCTCCGGGTGTGCAGGGGGCTGCTCTGACATGACCTTTGCACCCGCAGCCGGGTCCTGGGCTTTACTGATGGACCAGCCGGCGTCGGCGAGGACCTAGAGGACTCCTCACTCAGCGTTGCTGTGCCCCTCGACACGGCCGTCCCAACTCCCCCAACAGTGCCTGGATCAAGGAGGTCACCACACCCATGGGGACACGAGGCAGGTGAGGGTGGTCACCATGTTCACAGGGACACAAGGGAGGCCACTGTGAGCTCCCCCAACTCTCGTCCCAGATCCAAATCACTGCTGAGTGGCAGGGAGATGACACCATTTTCCTCGAAATGAAACAAGGTAGGAGATCTTACAACCAGCTCTGCAGTTTTAACAGAACAGCTCTGCGCACCGTAACGCCGCGTGGGGAACGCGCGCATTCTTTTGGTGATTTTACTATGAAGAAGGTTGACGCCCTTGGGGCTGATCTCTCTTGTTTAAGTACTTCCTTTTTCATTTTCAATTGTCTTATTTTTGAAACTTAGTGCATGAGGGAAAAAGAAAGAAAAGGAGGGAAAGCGGGGAGGGAGAAACTCCCGTTCCAAGGAAGGACGTTGTTTAATCCCATCTCCACTCTTGCTTTAGGGTTTATTCCCGTGTTATTCCGCAGCATGAAGCAGAGAGGAATTCACACGTGGAGGAGTCTTCCTCACTCTCACCTTCTCCTGAGCCTACGTTAACACACGGGCCTGATCGGGCACCCTCAGAGCACTTACGGATTCTTCGTCCACACACTGGTTTGTCGACTCACCCCAGACTGTCCTGTGTGCTCTGCGAGATGCCGACAGCTACCCGCAGACTGTATGTGATGTAAGTGTTCGTGCATCGAGCACTTGCCTCTCTGACCGTGTTACGAGTTCATGAGGGCAAGAACTGTATTTTTAAAATATCATAGCCATAGTGATACATCATAGACAAGGGAACTCATAGATTGATCGATTGGCCGTTAGTTGCTGATGTGCTGGAACGCTAGACCAGAGAGCAGGGTCTACAGCACAAGTGTTTCTCCGGCAGGGCTTTCTTAGATCATTATTTGTGCGTTACTGGGTGGATTCAACAGCCATAGCATGACCAATTCCTCTTCCTGGTATTTCCAGCTCCAAAACATGCATGGGAGCACGTCAAATAGGCACATTTGCACACAATGAACAGCTATCCGCACAGTAAAACCAGAGATGGATATAGAAATAGATTGATGGATGGATGGATTCAGCTTTTTAGACTTTTTTAATTGCACAGAAAAATAAAACTGCAATTTGATTAAGCTATTCCCAAATAATACTAAATATCTGGTTCATATTTCTTAGCCTGTAGCAAAACACAAAATTGGTCAATGTCTTTTTCTTCTTCGTAACTTAGAAAAATTACGTTAAACCCTTGAACTTAAAATCAAGAAAAGAAAAGAAATCAGCAGTATATAAACAAACCAGCAAATAATCAACAACGGACCAGAAGTAACAATTTCTCTAAATAAAATTCTCTGTAACGTGCAACGGGCACTTGGTTTCAGAGGCTGACAGACGATCCACTTACCTCTAATTGACGTGCTTCCGGGCCAACCTGTCCTTCCATGGCGTGACTTTCCAGCACTTGATTTTATGTGTGACTTCTGCTTCTGATGGCTACAGGGTGTCTTTAAGTACTTCCTTTTCATGAAGAGGACACAGGTGGTTTATCTTCTGAGGCTTTTCGGTTTATGTGGGAATGAAGTCTTGGGCTAGCAACAGGCTTTCCTCGCACACCCACTGGTAGTGCTCGCCCAGCAGCGGGGACTGCAGAACAGATACGCGCATGTGTGTGTGTGTGTGTGTGTGTGTGTGTGTGTGTGTGTGTGTGTGTGTGTGTATCTTTGGGCTTCAACAGATTGCCAGAGCCTATCTCGGTGTAGATGTTTCCAAACGGGGAATTTGCTGGTCACACAGCTGGAGCGCCGTAGTGTGTGCGGCCGCTCTTTGCATGTCAAACCATTTTATTTTCCCCACGGTATTTTGACGCCTGTCTTCCTGCTGCTTCTACGTCCTTCCCTAGGCGAACCCTGGCCTTAGGTTGGGCCAGTGTTTCCTACTCTCCACCAACACCGTGGTCTATTTTATCATCATTTTACTTCCTTGCACCTTTCTCTGCTTTCCTAGAGACGCTCTCAGATGTGTCCTTTGGAACCTAATTTAGTTTCTCATGGTGCAGATTCTGCATCTAGTTTCCTCAAGTGCAGGAGGTATCTTTCCTATCAAAATTGCACTTATTAATATTTTTAACTCATCCGCTTCTTTTAATGCCATCTTTAGTATGCTCACCGTCCCCCGTGTCCTCTTGCTCTTTCGCCGTCTGCGCTCCCTATGGAACACTGTCCCGCTTCCCTGGCCCGGGCGTGCGCCTACTCCGGTGAGAATACCCAAGGGCGAGCCAACATTTCCTCTGATTCCCGTCACAGGTCACTCTCTGTCCTCTTCCCGGTGCGGCTATTGCAGCCACCCGTACCCCCGCCACCTGTTCGCTCTAGTTCCCCACACTGGTCTGGGGGGCCGAGTGGGAGGAGGATCACCCACCCATGGGGTGCAGAGGACTAAATTTTGACCTCCTGAAAGGGGGGTGGCTACTATGCTTTTGGTTTGGTGGGTCCCTCGCGACTCCTTGGTGGCATTCCTCCGGGAAGCAGTGAGTTCTCTGTCTTGGTACCTGCCCGGGATCTCCCAGCCCCAAGTTACTCAATAGAGAAGAAATAAAATATCTCTTTGTCTTTCGGAGCCCTGTATCTGCTGTAGATGGAGACAGAAAGACACTGAAATGCTTAAATTGGCTGCAGCTGAAGTTTCTCCAAGAGTTGCTATGAGTCTCCTTCCTTTTCTGTGTCTCCAATAATGCTTTAATGGAAAGTCGTGGAGGGGTGAACGGATCTAATTGAGTCCTGGTCTCTTCCCCAGACTGGCTTGTAATACTTCTCTGTCACTCACACGGAATTGGTTTCCAAAATCGAGACCACTTCCAGGAGAGACCACAGCCTGCGTCAGGCCATCGGCCCACGGACACCTGTGATGCCGCCTGGCCCCGGGCTAGGACTCGCCGCGCCGTTGGAGTCCCCAGCCCGGCTCGGACTTTTCTTTTGCGTCCGTCTGTGCACGCCTGTCACCCAGCCTCCGATCTCCGTCCTCTCGTGGAACAAGAGACCGGGGAATAAAAGGAAAGGCTGCTACGGCTGGATTTTGTCCCCCAGATCTCACGTTGGAATGTGATCCCCGTGCTGGAGGCGGGTCCCTAGGACGGGCTCGGTGCGGTTCCTGGGGCCTGTGGGACAGGTGAGCCCGCACTCTGAGCTCCCTGGAGAACCTGGACCCGCCCTCCTCTCTTGCTCCTCTGCCCCCATGAGACAGGCCAGCTCCCCTCCGCCTTCCACCATGAGTGGAAGCTTCTGGAAGCCTTCACCCAAAGCAGATGCTGACGCCATGCTTCTGGTACAGCCCGGGGAACGCTGAGCCAAGTAAACCTCGTTTCTTTATAAATTACCAGCCCCAGGTGTTCCTTTACAGCAGTCAAACTCGGTGTGCTCACTTTTCCTTTCTTTTCTGTTTTCCCTCCTCCCACATTCAGGCTCCCTTCCGGGACCGCTCTCCTCGCCCCGAGACCACTGAGATGCCACGGGGGGCCGACCAGAAGGGGTCCCACCCGTTCCTCACCTGTGTCCAACCCGACAGTCAGCGCAGCGCAACCTCGGAGAGCTCTCAGCATCCATTCCCAGGCCGCAGGGTTTCCACCGAGACACAGACACTGGTGACCTCGGACAAGTAAGAACAGCCCCGTCCCTAACTCTGACAGGGTTCGAGAATTTTACCTGAAGCTTCCATGAACCAGCGGTGTCGGTTAGGATAAAAGGAGGGATTCACGCAAACATCGTTTAAATCGAATCAAACATTGCTCAAATATCGACTGTCTTTGTGTTCTCCTTGGCTTCACAACCACCCTATGATTAGGTCCCAGATAAATACCTAAAATGCCTCCCTTTGTGTCTAAGGACCCGTCCTGCCAAGGTGCCTGAGCCACCACAGTGGCCGGGCAAAGACGGCACTGGACACAGGCTGAACCTGTCAGACCAAGTGCCCGCGATGCCCAGTGCTGCTTCTACCCCACGGAGAACAAACCCTGTCCCTGACCACTGCTGTGGGATGCTGGGCTGTCCCCCCACATCTCTGTGGGGTGCAGGGCTGCCCCGCCACTGCTGTGGGGTACTGGGCTGTCCCCCCCACTGCTATGCGGGGCTTGGCTGTCCCCCTAATTGCTATGGGGTACTGGGCTGTCCCCCATACCACTTTGGGGAGCTGGGCTGTCCCCCAAACTGCTGTGGGGTTCTGGGCTGTCCCCCTAACTGCTACGGGGTGCTGGGCTGTGCCTCTAACTGCTATGGGGTGCTGGGCCGTCCCCCTAACTGCTATGGGGTGCTGGGATGTCCCCCTAACTGCTATGGGGTGCTGGGCTGTCTCCCTAACAGCTGTTGGGTACTAGGCTGTTCCCCCCACTGCTGTGGGGAGCTGGGCTGTCCCCCAAACTGCTATGGGGTGCTGGGCTGTCCCCCCATTGCTATGGGGAGCTTGCCTGTCCCCCATACCACTTTGGGGTGCTGGGCTGTCCCCCCACTGCTGTGGGGAGCTGGGCTGTCCCACTACTTCTGTGGGGAGCTGGGCTGACTATGCTCCTGGATCGACTGGAAGAAACTCTCAAATATTTTAATTACAGGATTTAAGTGATAGTTAATGGAAATCTGTTATTCTGCTAGTTATCTGGGGTATCAGATTAGTGGAATATGGTAAGTAATGTATGTTTTAAGGGCTTAAAAAGCTATTGTATACATGTGATGTGATTAGATCCATGTTTTATTCAAACTTGTATAAAGGCGAACCACGTATGGGCAAAAATAATTTGTACACCATGTTTCCAACACAAAAACCGAGAGAACGTCTGAAACGAGAATGTTGACAATGAGCTCCATCGACTGCGCCTGTGGTCACGTCTGTGGGTGACTCTAGACACCGGGGTTGGGGCTCGGGGAGGCGGGCAGGGTGCCGCAGGGCAGGGCGGCTGGGGAACACTCGCACGTACAGGGACTGGATTTCTGCTTTCAGTGGCAAATGACGTCACCAAGAACCGGGCGACTTCACGGAATTAATTGCTCTGTTGTTTCAGAGATGACTGCTTCTCTTTACTGAACCCGGAGGCCCTTTCAGTTATGTCAGGTAATTTTAAAAAAATGAAACCACCTTTTATCTGTACAAATTGAGAGGGGGCGTTTCCTGCTTTGTTCGATAGTTTAAACCACTTGGTTGGAGAATCTTCCTTCAAATGTGATTACTTTTTTCTTAAGCAAAGAAACTCCTTCTACAACCAGGTGAAAGAAGACAACAGAACTTTGCTTCAGTTTTCTGAACACAGTTAGAAAAAATCTCCTGTAAACACAATTTTAAAAGGGGAACTAAACAGACAGTGAATATATCGGGGTACATATTCGGGAAAGCTGCAGGTCTGGGGAGGAAGTTAGGGGGCCATCCCCGATCACCTATGGTTTGGAAAGAGAGATGATGACGTTCTGGGCGGCTTGAAAATCTGCGCTGAGACTTGTGCGCTCTTCTTGGGATCCGGCTAAGAGCTTGATCTTAACGAGGTCAGAAGAGTCAAGAGCAGGCCAGCGAGGACCTCTGCGCCAGCAGGGCGTCACGGTGCCATTATTTCTGACAGTGCCACCGTGGCAACCTTCCTTTTGAGCACCTACAAAAATAGAAATTGCGATACTTGGCTTCCCAGGCGTCGGAGGCGTCGGCTAATAAATTGCTGTTAACAGATGTCACACAAAGGCACGGGCTTCAGTGGGCTGGCTTGGGTTTCTGCCTGGGATGGTTTCACTTTGCGGCAGGGCCTGGCAGATGGGAATCTATGCAAACAAGACCCGTCAGAGGCGTCGGCAGTGGCCGTGCCAACTGCAGCCCACGGCTTCACCAGCCTTCCCAGGGGCATCGTCACCCCGTCGGCCTTCGGGAATTTTCCCACCCCTGAGCCTCTGACTCATTTCCTCTCAGAAGCCTGTGCGTCGGTGTGAGATCAGCCGCCAGCCCCGCGACACGGAGGAACATCGACTTCCAGGCTTCAGCTCTGGCCTGAGCTCTCATTTATCAGGATTTTAGTTCATTTCCCAAGGAGCAGAGTGACTTGCGCCAGTTCCCCCAGGAGAAGGCAGAAAGAAACTGACGAAAAGTAATGAAAGAATGGCGGTGCCTCGCACTAGTAGGCACTCGAAGATTCAAATCCCGGTCCAGTTTCAGAGGCGTAAATCATCCCCAGCGAAACAGACAGCATCGGGCACCCATTGTACAGATGAGGAGACGGGGTGTTAAAGGTGGTGAGGATGCTTCCCGTCCCACCGTCTGCGACCCACCGAATACAAAGTCAGCCCAAGGCCATCAGCTCCATGTCCTGCAGTGTTGACCTCGTGTGGGTACGATACTGGGAAAATGTCTGGGAACTGACTTCAGTTCATTGTTGTTGCCATTGCTGATGGGATTTAATTTTCCTACAAAGAATGGGAAATGTCACCAAGCTCTGGCAGGGACACCGTGTACGGGGCTGGCACTGCAGCAGAAGGGCCTGGGGTCCAGGCGGCCAGGCAGACCCTTCAGGTGGGCGACTCCCAGAAGTGACGCCAACGCCCTTGGAGAGTGGAGGGTCGTCTGCTCCGTCCCTCTGTTCCCCAGCAGGACTCAGCCCCACCCCGCGAGGGCCCTCCCCAGGGAGACAGAGGACGGAGCCCGGGCGTGGAGTAGATGTCCAGGAGGGCGCAGGGACCCCGCGTCCACGGAGGAGCTGGGAGACACAAGCCAACCGAGCTGTGCCCAAGGTCCACAGGGATGGGGTGACTCAGATGTGGCCCTGCTGCCGGTCTGTTAGGGCGGCTCCCGTCCACTGAGATCAAAGCCTGAATGACTGTGACCATCCCACCGTCAGACGGACAGGCCCACTGTGCAAGCCTGAGGGGATGGCGGGCGTGCCTAGGGCCAGCTCCGTGGAGCAGAGGGAGAAACGGGGCCTGACCCCACATGGGACTTGTGCCTTCTCCACTCCGCCCAGGAAGCAGGCCGGTGTGACCCAGGGATACCTCCCTGGCGCACGTCCAGTGTGTGGCGCAGCATCTTCCTCCCGAGAGGGTGTCAGGGAGTGGGGGGGCCTTGCCTTACCCGTCCCCAGCAGGTGGGAGGTTCATGGGAAATCCGCGGTTTCAGGCCCGGCCTCCACTGCAGACGCAGCTGCTGCCCTCGGGCCCAGCAGGGCTCACCGTGGAGTGTGCTGCTGCGAGGCCCTTAGTCCTTCCCTGAAAGCCGAATCTAAATGTGCTTTGTTTATGCTAAACTATTGCAGAGTTTTGGGAATGGTCCTTAAATTCTCCAGTAGACAGGAAAAAACTACCACTTTTGAGAATTTAGTAACACTGACTCACCGTTCTAGATGTTTCTACACAGGGCTTTTCATTTCATGCTCCACAGCCCTGGAGGGGTGTCCTGTCTTTCCACTTTGGAAGCGAGTGAGCTGAGCATCGGAGAGATGGGTACCCCGGGGGCTCCCTAGCGGAGGGAGCGTCCCCCAACCTCGGTCTCACGGCCCAGGGCTCCCCCACGGCCGCCTCGGACTGGGCTCCATGGTGGACTCGACCCAGGGTTCCGCGGTGGCCCCAAGTTTACCAGGAGACGAGCCAAGACCCCAGAGCAACGAGCAACCCCCACCTGGGCCGTGACAGACCCCCATCCGGGCTGCCCCTCCAGACCACGGTGAGCGGGGTTCTTGACGTGGAACGACTCACATGGAGGGCAGATGGAAGGAAAGAAAATGAACTGATTTATTGGGCTGAAGTTCCATTTCCCTCTGCTTCATTGATTTTGTACTTGTTATAATTATGGAAAATTCTTTTAAACAGCCCATAAAAAGACACTGTTTCATCCGAGTGGGAATACAGTCCTGTCTGGAGCCGGTGGTGCTAGGCTGCCCTGGGTGGGGGCTGGCAGGCACCCCCTCCCGGGACGCGCAGCCCGGTACCCCCCGCGCCGGGGGACCGACCTTCGCTGGGTCACCCCCAGACTTGCAGATTCAACAGTCCTTTGCTAAGCACAGCTTCTTAGAGGCACAGCCGTATCTTAATGATGAAAAAAAAGGCAGGCATTAAGCACAATCAGATGGCTATCTGCCCCGTGAGCAATGTAGCTGACAGCCTAGAATGAAAGAAGATACACGACTCTCGACAGCGTGTGCACACAAAGCGTGCTCATGAGGATTCCTTACAAACAGGGACAGCAGATTACATCTTTCCAATAAACCCGAGTTTCATCACCAAACTACCTCACAGCGCGACATGTCCAACCCTCTCGAATAACGGCGCTAATGAGGAGGCTTCGGGATTGCAGGGGGAGCCGGGAGGGGGGTGTTAGGATGCACAGGTCAGAGCCGCGGGTGCACTCTGAGCTGAGACAGCTGGTTTGATCTAATCTGCTATCCCGACGTGTTTTTTTAGGAACACTAAATTGAACCCAGATTTTACAGGATGAAAAACGCATCCAGCAATTAACTGAGTGATCTGGCTTTGGGTGTGCCGTACGCGGCCCCTTCCTCTCTCTTTTCTGGAAATATTACCCCTGCTGGGAACTCAGTCTGCATGTTGATCTCCCCGTCAGGACGGGCTGGGGCGGCTGCAGCTGGGAGTTTAGCTCCCAGAGTGGAGCGTCCCTGGGCTTTGCCCCAGTGATCCAAGAGCCGCCAAGGACTGGCTTGTCAGAATTAATTGTTGTCTAGAATGTTATTAGTGGAAACACTAAATTTGCTCTTAGGGCAAAGTTCCTTCTTAATGAACTGCAATTCTTGCTCAAACCCCCGCCCCAGGCATTTCTCATCAATGCGATACCATCAGCCAGGTGCTGCAACAGTCTTTAAAGATCGTAAATCTCAGCCTGTCACTGACGGGAGTGGAGAGAAAAGGTTAAATGAGTTTGTGGACCAGGCTTTCCCAGGTGTTATTTTGCAAGTGGAGGGCTAATTGACGGTCCTACCGTAATAGTTACCACCGATAAGCATCTGGTAAACACTCCCTCCTCTTGGAGGGAACATTCTCGGCTGTTCCAGGGGTGCAGCGCCCACTGCCCTGAGTGGCTCCCTCATGCACACATGGAGGGCACCCCTGGATCTCCTGACGAATTTGAAGTGCCCGGCGCCAGATCCGATGGGATTCCAAGGTAAAGTAGCAGCCACACCGAAAACAGAAATCTAAGTCACCGAAATTAGGTGAACATTTGTCTCCTGTACCTTCCACCAAGGTCACATCCAGTGCAAACAACTCTCCTAGAAACAACCGATTTATTAAACGGCAACCTGTAGGGGCCTGAATTTACTCTCAGGACATGTCATCTTTCCTCATCCCAAGTTTTCTTCTAAAAGGGCTTAAAATCTGTCCCTTTTCAATTTTAAGGCTAATAATTCCTTTTTCAAGACGTAAAAGGCAAGGAGAGCTTCCCCATGGCCACCTCCTGGAAGCAGAGAAAAGAATTTCATTGGAGGCCTCTCATCTCCTTCCGCGGCCTCCCCCTCGCAGCCCTGGGCCGCGCTTGGACCGCGGTATGTAATTGGATTCCGGGGCTAAGGGTGGGAAGGAGCGATAAAGCCGGCTGAGAATCTTCACACAAAAGCACACAGCCCATTTACATTTTCATCGGCTTCACAGAAAGGAAATACAGAGCCAGTGGAGTTTTTCTAATTTCTGCCATCGTTGAAAAATTAGCATTTGCCCCAGTAAAGATCACTGTGCTCGTGTCTGCGATGCGGCCCGTAACCTAGGAGGGGAGAACCAAAAAAATAAAAAAATAAAGACGGTAATAACATTTTCATTTTCGCCTTTGTATTTTTGTAACCCGGTTTTAACTGCATTTAACTGCATTTGCTTGGGGATTTTTTTCCTTATGAAAATAGTATTA
Organism: Propithecus coquereli; assembly: GCF_000956105.1. Classification (NCBI taxonomy): domain Eukaryota; kingdom Metazoa; phylum Chordata; class Mammalia; order Primates; family Indriidae; genus Propithecus; species Propithecus coquereli. Next base: position 212,668 of record NW_012153186.1, on the reverse strand, counting down.
TGTGTGACATTCAGCCTTCCATAAAAAATGATTAAAAGCACAGTGTCTTTGATGATATGTATTTGGAATCTATAAATAACACCAATATAAATAAATCCCGAAGCAACAATGGGCAGAAATGCATCATGTCAAGATTCCATTCACCGTTCGGCTAAACTGTGTTTCTGTTCTAGGGTTTGGAAATTAAGGGGCAAATAACCGCCTGGTTCGGTGGGATGGTAAGAGCGAGTCCTCGCGTTGGCTGTAGTTGCAGATCTTGTCCAGAAAGATCTTCCGTCCTCACGAGAGATCACAGGACTGTCGTGGCCAAGCCTGGCTCCCAGATGTGGGGGACAGAATTCTCCAGCTTTGGAGTGAGGAAGAAAACACGCCGGGATACTCCAAGTCCTGCAGCTCTCACCGTCTCTGCCATTCATTACCGACCTACCACGTGGGTCTCTTCGTGTCGGCTGGTTGCCTACGTGAGGCATCCTCCTGAGAAGTCGTGATTAGAAGTTTTAATGTTTCTTTAAGAGTTGAGCCTCGTCTTCTTATTACTCTCATTTTCTTGAGAGCAGAGTGGCCGTTTTCACGAAATCCGCCTGTTTGGAGTGATCGCTAACGGCGGGTTTGCAGGGAGCCCCGGGAAAGGACCACGTGGCCGGTCGATAAAGTCTTCGGGTCACTTACGTGCGATCACAAGGTCAGACCGCTGAAACCATCTGTAACTTGCGACCCAAAGTCAAACCACACAATCTCTGAAATGCTTTCCACACAAAAGCAAAGTCAAAACCCGCGGCAAGGCAGGCGGCAAAGGCAGCACTCGGCGCAAGTAGCCGCAGCGGCAGCGGCGACCCTGCCCTGGTGGCAGTCTGCGATGGGCACGTTCTCCTCTGCGAGGAGGCTGCACCTTGTGGCGTGGCAACGGGGACCATGTCCTGCGGGTGGTTTTCACGTGAATAAATAGTTTGTGAACATTTTTTTTCCAATAAATTTAGGCCCAAAGTGACGTTGGGGCTTCTTACACTTATTGCTTCGGCCTGTTGTATAAGTATATTTGTGTTCAGGAGTGTGTGAAAGTAACGAGCCCATTTTACAAGCTCTATTAAAGCAGGAGCACCTGGGCCGGCCCCGCCTGTGAGAGAACGCCCCGGCCTGCGCTTGTGCCTCGCAGGGAGGGCGCCTGTTTGTGCGTCACATTCCAAAGCCAGCACCCGGGAAACACCGAGACGAGGCGTTCCCTGCCCCCCTCCGCCACCTTGACCTGGGCTCTGGGCCCCGCCACCGACGACAGGGAGCGTGGCCGTGACTTGGCCCGGCTCTGCCAGGCACCCGCGTGCCCCTCCTGGGGTCGGGGCAATGCATGTTATTCCTGATTTTATTGGATGGACTCGCCTTTTATTACCTTTAATGAAGTTAATGTGAGGCAAAACTTCATGTTGTTACTGTAACCAGAATCATTTGGTGTCTAAATACAGGTGTATTTAAAACAAAACAATGCTATTAAATTCTAAAATGAAAATTTATGGTGACTTACAAGGAATAATAAATTGTAACCATTGATAAAACGGCCCTCACCGAGGAAAGCAGTTTCTCAAGGAGAACAGTGCAGCGGTTTACGGCGCGTCCTGAGAAAGGCGACTCTAGGCAGAGGGGGCAGCCCCAGCAGGAAGGGGCCAGTATTTCTGCTGTTCAGGAGTTCCTCTGTCTGCGCCCTGCCGGGCGTGGAGGCGGGTTCCGGGCGCGGGCAGGGGACACGCAGCCTCTCACGCCCCCCGCCTCCCGCCGGAGCGCAGGCCCCGCTGCAGGCTCCGTGTTTCTGGCTTGTTTTCCCGGAGGGTTTGTTCTCGGTGGCTCCCAGAGCCCCTTTACTCCTCCCCCAGTGGGGTCTCCTGCTCTCATCGCTACCTGGCTCCTGACCCTGAGCCCTGAATTTGGTAAGAACGCACAGGAGCCCCGGCCAACACCGGCACGCTTCCCAAAGCGAGGGAGCCGGAAAGTGCAGACATTTTTCTAACAATAAATAGTAAATGTAATTGTAAAATTTTCATTAAATGATCTCTAGAAGCGGGGAGATGACAACCCAGCCCCTTGGATTTTGCCTGTGCTCCTCACACCTTTCTACTGCCTCCCTCCCGTCCCCCTCCCGTCCCCCTTCCCCCTCCCCTGTCTCTCTGTCTCTGTCTCTCTTTTTCTTTCTCTCTCCCCCTTCTCAGAAGAGAGTGGTTCTGAGGCTCTGGCCGAGGCACCGTGCAGAGCACGGGCGTCTCCCCGCTTGCATCCGGTGCTGAGAACCTCGGCAGGCCGAACTCCGCGGCCCGTTCCAGACGAATTCCCCAAACAAGCCACAAAGCTTGACGCTATTTTGCATAGCTTCTAATATGCGTAAGTCAAAGTATCATCCAAAAATGGAACAAAACAACAGCAGAACCCTTGATTTGATAACTTAACTATAGCCAAAATATTTACATTAAAAACAGATCATTTGGCCACTTTAACAAATTCAGACCCCCGAACATTTCTTTTAATGGTCTAGGCATGCATAAATTTCTTCTAATTGGCTAGTGACCAGAAATTGTTGGTAAATGTGGCCGATCCCATCCCAATTGTCAAGGAAACCCAAGGCTTTTGCATTCCCAGGCTGAACCGCTAAACCACCAAGAGCTTAAGCTGGCCAGGTGGGCAGGCCCCGAGCACCTGCTTCCCCAGGTGGGCGGCCCGCCCCAGCCAAGGCCCCCTGAAGCTTGCGTTCCATTGTTTAAATATCAGCGAACAAGGGGGGAAGTTGATGGACCTTCGTGGTCAGGAACTCAAGGAAAACACAGCTTTGCACAATGTCACTCGGTCTCTTTTGTTACTTAACTTCATTTTCACCAAAAACTACTGTGAACATCGGAAATGCTTGAGTATGTTTGTGAATGAAAAGATTTTAAACTTGCCACTTACTAGATACTTCACTCCAACCCGATCATCGAACGGCCAACGGAGGCGCCTGGGTGTGCAAGCGCGCTTCCCTTTCTTACGGACGTTTACGCGTGAGCACGTTTTTAGCACAGAAAAACGTTTTCACTGACTAACCCCACCGTGCAAACCCCAGAGAGAGTGTGTTGTTTCATTTCGTTGCGGGAGATTTAAAGACCAAAACCACCGGCGCCTTTTCCGCTATGTTGGTGTCTCACTCCCACCTGGCGGCGGCTGGGGTCGGCGTGAGATCAGTGAAAGCTCCACACTTTTTATCTGAAGAGCTTTGCTACCGCGGCAGCCGACGGCCCTGTGCGCCTCTTGCCAAACCACGCTTTGTTTGGGGAGGGCTGCACGTCTGGAAACACGCTGCGCTGGCCCCAGAGGAGCAGAGAGAAACTCGCTCGGGAAAGACCTGGGGGAGAAGGCAGCTCGGGCCACGGCCTTCGTCCTTTTGAAGTTTATCAGCCTAGAAAGTCCGCGAACGCCTCTGCCAAGATCAAGAAAGCAAAGCCGTCGGCTTTCGCGGTTTATAAGGTCTTCGCTGGCGCCACGCACAGATGCGTGTTCAGCACGTTTTCTTTGATGAAGAATTACTAAGTTTGTTAAATTTTATTTCCTTCAAAGTTTGGTTTTCATCCTTTTGCTCCCACGTGTTCAGGAAATCCCGAGAAGAGGGAAACCATAGGTAGCAGTCGAAGACACAGACCCAGAACATGGCCTGACGTTTTGGAAATTTTTGCTTTCATAAAAGGAAACTTTTGCTTTCAGTTTGACTTATGAGGGGGTTTAATTTTCATAAAAATATAACGTTCGATGTGTTTTCTTTTCAGTGAAATCTGAATGGTTTTAAGTCATTTGGAGACATGGGCTGTGTTCTTGCAAAGACTGGACAAAGAGATTTATTTCCCTAGACGCTCAGTCCACGGAAATCTCACTTTGAGGGACAGACGGTTCTCCTCCCCACCCGGAGCCTGCCCACTCTGACTAAGAAAAGACCAATTCTTCCTTTTATCCTGGGAGGCATCCGGTTTTGCTCTGGGGGAAACAAAGTTCTCCTCCTCTGAGACTGATGGTGGATCAAACAGATGCGCTCTACCCTGGGCTGGGGCAGTGTTCCCTCCTCAGCCTCGTATTACTTCTGTGCAGTGAGAGCATCTCATTTAACTAATAGAAGAAGATAAATTATAATCTGTGACTTCTACTCCAAGTAATATTTCAACAGTTGTTCCTTTCTAATACATTTTCTTTATTTTTACAACTGTTCCCAAATCTGAAATAGCTTGCAGTGTCAGCAATGAGTAAGAGTTAATAGTGTTTGCCTTTTGTAGAGAGAAGGAAAAAAACCCATAAATCAGGCATGAGAAGAAAATTAAAAACTCATTTAATAAGCAAGAGTTAGAGAATTTCACAATATTGCGTGAGTTAACGTATAGCAGCTAAAGCCTGGGGAAATACTCCATTGAAACAGCGACATGACTTTCTCCCCAGCACTAACCAAAGGATCCCAGTAATTTTGACGACTCCTTACTTTTAGTAACAGTTACTAAATTTAAAAAGCTCTTGACTTTGTGCATTATTAAGTGCTAGCTATGCACGTTCTCAGGAAAGGACATAGGTGGGCTAATTAACATCTCTGCGTTTTGTGCTGTTAGAACTGACTGTGCAGACCAAACATCAGGTGAGAACAGAAAGTCCAGGAACAAAAATGTGCTAATTGGTAAAGTTCGCCACTCAAATCACTGCTTTAAAGAACAGATTTTTTCATAAATAATGTTTGGTTCATCATTTGGATAAAGATCAGACTTGATCCATTCCTCACATCATACACCAGAAAGAACTGCAAGCGGATTAAAGATCTTAATATGGAAAATAAACGCAGAAGTATTAGGAAATAGTGAAAACGCAGATTGGTTCCAGTCTCATAGGGGAGTGGAGATAAACTTGTGATCACAGCTGAAAATTCAAAAGCAATAAAATATTGAAAAATTCAATTATAGAAATTATGTTTATGGCAAAAATAAACCACCATAAGGAAATTCAAAAGATAAATAACAAACTGAGAGAAGAAATAGTTTCTATTTATGTTGTAGGCAAAGAGGGTAATATTTTGAATACAAAAAGTTAGTTTTTCAGAATGGGGAAGGAAAAGACCAAAACTTTATAGAAAAATAGGCAAAAGACAAGATATACTCAACTTTGCTCAATGGAATTTAAAACTCACTCCAATATACTATTTCTTATATATTGGAGTTATAATAATCCCCCAAATTTGGCAACACACTCTATAAAAATGGACATTCTCTTAATTGCTGGCCATTAGGAAATATTTACAAAGGATAATCCTGTAGAGATTGTATCCAAATAACAAATACAAAATATATATTGAATATCTAAGATTCTAATCCTTAAATAAGGAAACCAACTCTTTGCTTTGCTTTTAATTCTCAAGATGTTTGTAATTTTGGTGAAGTGTTTTTCCTACCAGTATAGAATTGATTTCTGAGGTTCTAAGTGAGAGAAGATAGTCTTCTTTTTTATCAATCCTTCTTACTATTTTATTCCATAAATCTGTCGATACACAACTTCACAGGCCCTAGAAATCTTGGCCAAATTCTGAAAGAGTTAGTCTTCTGCCGGGCCCAGCAACATGCCCGACAGAGCAAAGGCAGACAGGAAATCACCCAGGAGCTCATGGGAGCAGAAGATCAGCTGTGACCCTCAGCCTCTCCAGCGCCGCCTCACCTGTGCAGCTTCACCTGTATGGCCTCACCTGCGCAGCCTCACCTGCAGGGCCTCAGGCCTCACCTGCATGGCCTCACCTGTAAGGCCTCACCTGCACACCCTCACCTGTAAGGCCTCACCTGCAAGGCCTCACCTGCATGTCTTCACCGGCTGAGCTGCATAATCCCAGTGGTGCTGGGATCATGTGAGGCTGTTATGGATTAACCATGAGCCAATTCCTGCTTTCTTGTTAAGACTTAGGTTGCATTTTATCTAATTTTGAATTTTTTTGGGGACACTAATAAATCTAGTCTGGCGCAGATTGGTTTGCTCAGAGCCTTAAGAAAATCAAGAGTTGACGCTTTTGTTTTCCCAGCCGTGGAGCTGACGGACGCCGCGCTCACTCTGGACAGTGTCTGCGGCACCGGCGGGGTACGGAGACGAGCACGTCACAGCTGAGTGACAGGTTCACATCTCATTACCACCGTGACCAAACGGCAAGGTCCGCAGCTGGAGAAGCCACGGCATCGTCAGGAGCTGAGCACATTAGTCGAGGCCGCAGACTCGCCCCTCACAGGGAAAGCCTGCTGCCAAACCGGATCTCCAGGCCCGAGGAGGGGCGGGCAGCGTGAAGGCTCAGGAAGGTCCCTGCAGCCGGCCGGGCGAGCACACACAGCTCTGGCGTCACCTTGGTGCCCGCCCGCTGACCCCCCTCCCCTCCACCGCCTCGGCCCAGGGACCCCGGCCATGCCTGGAGCTCGCCTCCCTCCGATCCTGCCCCGCCTGTGTCCCTCTTGCATTGATCCGCACACTCGCCCAGGGTGCCACCGGCTGATGCTGGCAAACACGTTTCCTTCCACGAGAACACGCGTCCTGGGGAGATGGCTTCAGCGATGCTAATATTGCGCGGACCCCACCGTTTGCATTAAGACCATAAACCTCGGCTGGGATGACGTCATCATTTACAACAGCGCATTACCGGGGTTACCTTCGCTTTCCCCCGTAGCCTGGCTCCGACCCAGCTTCCCACCATTTGCGGGACAAAGACACAGGTGAGGGGCTCGGAGGAGGGGCTGGGACACGTGCACTTGGCAGAGCCCAGGAGCCCAATCCCAGCTGCTCCCCACGGCACCCTTCCTGCTCTGTGCCCACCTCCCCCCCAGGCCTCCTGCACGGAGCACCGGGCCGCCCCGGGCCCCTGCCCAGCCCCCCACACACCCTCAGAGCTCCCAGGACCAGCGGGTCCTCCCTCCAGCCCCCCTGTGCCAGCAGCAGGGACTCTCCGCACCCACCGTGCCCAGCACACGGCTGGGGACAAAGCAGGTCCTCAGTGACCACCCTGAAGGATGACGGGAGGAGCCGCACGGTCGCCGTGACTCCCAAACCCGCCCGTCCTCACACTCATTTCCTGAGACTGAGGGGACCTCCGTCAAGTTCTTGCCCTACTAATGATATCTTAGCATGTCCAAAACAAGAATGGTAAATCTGGCAGTAAAATAAATAAGGTATGGAAATTTCCGTACCTTAAATATAACTACCTTTGTCCTTTTTTTTTTCTCTTTGTCCTTTTTAATAAGTATTTTTTTGCAAAAATTGAGCACAAAAGGAATGCTGGGGCTTCTATCTTGGGCAATTAATGTATTCACACCGGAGTCCTGTGTGCTCAGCAGCCTCTAGGTTTAGGGCAACTTTCTCTACAGCAGCAACAGAAAACTGACACTGGCCACTATTTGTTTTATTTTACCTCTCAAGGAAGTAAAAGTCCTAGAGACACTTCGCAAGGGCACTTCGTAGATGCCGTGGGGGAATTCCAAAGAGACCCCGTAAAGTGCCCAGGCTGGTGCTTGGCTCATCGAAAATAGAGCAGCGAAGGGACAATTACTATTGTACAAGGAAGGAACTCGCGGGCCCCGAAGAACTTGATAGAGAAGAAAATGAAGCAGGTTTAGCTTTAGTTTTAGAAGGCAGGCAGTTCTGCACGGCACTTACGCGTTCATGGGATTCTTTCCCACCGTTCCTCCCTCCCATTCTCCACAGTTCTGTGAGGCATGATTATTTATATTTTATGAAAATATAAATGCGCCACGAGGCTGCCGAGAGTTGGGGAAAGCAGAGACAGAACTGAATTCACCAGCATGGACCTAAATCTCTACCAGGATGGCGGCAGCCGTGTGCAGAGTCGCAGGGCTCGGAGTCGGCAGGTGGCCCCAGGTAAGGCGTTCCAGGCTCCACGCCCTCCGCTCCCTGTCCCCGTGCCCCTTCCCACCACGTCCCGGCTGCGGCAGAGACTCGCCACTCACCCCTCAGACACGCTCGCTTCCCCAGCTGCGGGTCTACCTGCCTGGGGCTCTCCCGCGTACGCCACCCGCCCTGGCCACCCTCGGCAACTGTGCCCAGCACTCTCGAGTCCCTGGCTCCTCTCCTCTGAAAGGGCTCCCGGCGGCTCAAACACGTCCCGTTCCCTCCGAGCGCTCACCCCAGTGTGGCGCAGTTGGGTGGAGGCTCTGCGGTATCCGTCAGCGACATGTCTGCCCCCGCCCCCAGCTGGACGTCAGAAGCCTTGAGCGGAGAGCATTCTCACCACGTGTCCCCGGACTCTGGCCCAAGGCCGGCCACCAGCGGATGACCCACAAGTAATTAGTACTACTTTCTTTGTAGTCATAGGAGGGGCAGGGGGCATCGCAGCCTTTGTCTGCACCTTTGAATTAAAGCTTGATGGCGGGTCGTCTGTCCTCTCTCCACCCCACGAGTCCTAACACAGCCACAACAGCCGCAGACGATTCTCACACGTTATCTGCCGTGCCTGTGCCTTGACTTTTTGACCACCGAGGAACTGTCAGACACTGTGGTTTGCAGTGAGGACGGTATCACAAGTAATTCGGAAGGTTTCAGGAAGCATAAAAGACACATGCTGGTGAGGCGAAGCGGGAGGAAGGTGAGGGATTCTAGCTGGGGGTTGGAGACCCCTCTCCGGCACGTGCGAGAGCAAGCGCGAGGCGGGTGAGCCGTCGTCCCCGGCACGTGGTCCCAGGCACGCTTTGGAGCGTGCGGTGGGTGCGTTTCCTTCCCCCGCGCGACTGATTCCGGCCAGGACTCGCGAGCAGAGAGCCCGGTGAACCTCCTCTGAGCCAAAGTGAGTCATCTCACAGAATTTTCTCCCTTTTTTCACCGCATTTGGAAACATTCAGGATTAGGATGGTTTCTCCCTCAGACGGGGTCCCTGAGAGATTATAATGCACTCAGCTTCCCGGCCCGCCCTCAATGAACATCCAGCATGAGAAAGAAACAAGTCTGTGGTTTTAAACTACTGACAACTTAGAGTTGTTTATTATCACAAAACAGCTTATCATCCACGATACCAGACTCGGTACCAGAAGTGGGGACGCCGCCTGACAGTCCGAAACATGTGGCAGTGGCTTCAGGGACTGGTATAAGCCAATGAGAAAACTGGTAGTTAAGCCTGTAAGGGTGTTAATTCATCTTACATACGAAACTGCAAAAAATTTAGTAAAACTTTCCCTTGTGATGACTTGGACAGACGGCATGTGATATACCCAATAGATCTGTTGTTCTAAGGGAAGAGATAGCTTGGTGGTAGGTTAGCAGCCTGTGCTAGCTACTGTTGACTGAACGTGACAAGATACTACAGAAAAGACTGTAGTTTATAAAAGAAAGCAGAAATAGAGAAATTAGGGGGCTTTCAGAGTTAGGAGGTATAATTTCTTCTCATCAGAGACATGGCCACCAAGTCCGTTGTTAGAACTTCTGAATAGATTGGGATGTGGATATCTCCGGGCAAAGGTCACACTTTCAATAGGCCAAGTGTCCCGGGGACAAGACGGAAGCCGTGGCTATTTCACAAACCCAGGTGAGCTCAATCAACGGGCGAGACCATGGCTCGGACTGAGAGACTAGCACGGGCACAAAGGAACATAGAATCAGAGCACATAGAAAAAGGACATCTAGGATTGGAAAAAGAAAAGAAATATGTGCAATTTATCAGTTTTTAAATTAATAT
>NW_012153186.1:186759-191748 GCF_000956105.1 Propithecus coquereli | reverse complement strand
ACTACCTTTGTCCTTTTTTTTTTCTCTTTGTCCTTTTTAATAAGTATTTTTTTGCAAAAATTGAGCACAAAAGGAATGCTGGGGCTTCTATCTTGTGCAATTAATGTATTCACACCGGAGTCCAGTGAGGTGAAACTGGGAAGTTCCGTTTTCGAAAGAAGACCCCGGTCTGAGGGTGCCGGGATCCAGGTGCAGGACCCCAGCCGGCCCGGGCCTGAGCGCACGCACCTAAGAACGCCCAGGTCTCCTCCCGTCATCTTAGCTCCCAAGAGTGGCCCCAAACTGCCTTGTCCAGCTCCAGGAAGCCCCGGGGAGGCCCGGCGCGGCGAGGGTCGCTCTTCCCCCCCCTCCGTGGGTAGAAACAAGATTCCCGGGTGCGAGGCGCGTGGTCTCCGGCTCTTTACCGCGCCCCTGCCCGCGGCCTGAGACCTTTCCCGGGCAGTGGGGCGCCGGGGCCTGGGCGGCAGGTGGGGTGTGGGGGCTCCCCCGTGGGCCTCTCTCAAGTACGCGTAGAAACCCCGTTTGAAAAGGCCCCTCACAAACACGGCTCCTCCCTCCCGCGTGCTGCCCTCATTTCCTGCCGGTCACACACGACGTCATGCCGCAGACCACGTGGGAGAGACGCGAGTAGGTTCACAGCAGTTCTCGGCTGTGGATACTTTAAAGACAGGCAATTTTATTATTTTCAAGAATTTACAGCAATTACTATCAGGCTTAAAGCATATTAAGTAATCGCAGTATTCAGATGACTTACATTAAAAAATATGTTGTGTGATTCAAAATGCCCACCATAAAGCTGAAAATAGAACGAACAAGAAAAAAGTGAGCAGTGCGTAGGTGCAGCCTCTGGGTTTAGTATTTTCCTGCTAACGGCTTTGCTGCTTCCCTTAAAAATCAGGAAGGTTCTGAACTTCTAACTTGCTTAATTGGTAAAGAAAGGCAGGAAGCTTGGTAACCCTGGAGGAGATGCACAACTCTCCTCTCCAGGGAGGGTCTTGCAGCCTCATGAGCACAACCGCTCACGATCTTGTCACTCAAGGCCGTCAAGTCGGCCATCAGTGTAGGTGATGCAACAGCCGCGACACACCCTGAAAAGATATCTCCGCAAAGCTCGCCGGTTCAACCCGCCCTGGCAGACTCAGACCTCTCGGGTTTCTCAAGGGGAACCTTCAACGAAGAAAGAAACTTCCCACCAGAGGTGACATGTGTCCACGCGCAGAGTGAGTCGCAGCACCAAAGAATCGTTCCTGAAGTCTTGGTGCCCTCCCGTCGCACTGGCACAAAACCTGCCCCTCTTGCCAGAACATTTCCCGGGGTCTGGATCAAGTAGAAGGGACATTCTCAGACCAGAGGCAGACGCCAAATCAGAGCTGGGGAGAAGGAACTGACCCAACCCAAGTGCTGGAGGCCACAAAGACAGCGCTTCTTGGACAGTAGAGGGGCCGGAGCTGCAGAATCCCAAAGGAAACTCAGTCCCTAAGAAAGCTCAATCCCTACTCCAAAGCTGCACTTCCAGGAAATCATCATCAGAACAATACAGAGCAGATCATTCCACAGCACATGGTAAAACCCCACAGCCGCTGGGCAATCTGGGTGGACACAATCAGACGTAGGATGTGGTCCCTACTCTCCTGGGGACTAGAGTCTGGTGGTCCTGGTGGACCCCATGAATCAACAGTGACGGTCAACGCTCAGCCTCCCAGGCACCTGCAAACTGAGCAAAATTGTGACGCCTTTGCAGGCTGCCTTGAGTGTGAGAGTGTGGGCATGCCGTGTGAACCATTTTCTGTGCAGACGAATTTATTTTTCAAGACTCACCACGCAATTTTAAATTGAAATTGCAGGAATTAAGTTGCATATGGCGAAGGATTTCTTGATAATAAAGGGTCAGTGAGAACAAGAATGTTGAGGGTGAGTTCTCTGTTCCGTGTCTGTCTTCCTTCTACAAGCACCACCCCATAACTTACAATAATTCCACATGGGTAATAAAACACATAACTCTGGGAAACTAGGTGGTCGCTCTGGCATCCAGGACTTCCTCAGCTCGGTGAGCGGCCGTGTGGACTTTCTCGAAGCCATTTATCGGCAGGAGATGAACCCTCCGCCCCCACCCAGCCACTCAGTCCCTGAACACAGTCCGAGACAGCCACTGACAAGCCGAGGCCCCAGGGACAGTGATTACTCAGTCAAAGATATTTCTGCGAAGTTTGAAATTAACTGCCGTCGACCATACATGTTTAAATCTTTGTTCAGAATGAAAATCGACCTCGATTCCACTGCACACTTTAAGCCACGTGTGGGGTCTTCTCCGCGGTCAAATCCTTGCTTTCATTCCGTTACAGACGACCCAAGACCACAGATGGACACAGGGAAACTGTCACCACCACCCCTCACGCGGTAGATGCAGAAGGAAAAATGACATGAACCTACTTTAATGCCTTTTGACTAGCCAGAGGATTAGCATAATTCGACAAGACCTAAGCCAGCGAAGACAGACATCGGTTAAGTTCGAATTTTAATAAAAACCAAAACTAAACCACATTCTGCACTTCAGATCTCCCCAGCGCCACTCACGGTTCAGTCGCCGCGTGAGGAATGTGGGGCCTTTGGACGGACTCACGGCCCTTCTCACGGACTGATGCATTTTTGCGGCTCACCCTCGCTGAGGTCGTCTGCAGGCGCTCCCTCTAATTTCTCTGCATGTTTACGTGAGGTCTGCGGTCATCAAACCCAGGTTGACGCGATCCGGTCGGACGTGAGCTGCAAACCCACCTGAGAGCTCGGTGCCCGTGACCTGCGTGTGTCAGACGTGGCGCCCGCCGCGCTGGCAGGGCACTGGGGGCAGGCTCCTGCGTCCTTCTCTCTGGAAACGTTGCCACCTCTGTCCGAGGAGACCGCCGAGAGCAGGAAGGGTGGAAAGGACGTCGCCTTCCCCGCGGGGCAAGGCCAACCTGCCACAGTGGCCTGAGCGCAGGGAGAGGTGCCCCGGGGACCCTTGGCGGCAGCCCGCCTTGCGAGCAGGAGCTCACCGACCTTGCGCATCCAGCCGGTGCGAGGGGTCCAGCTCAGCGGGATGGAAATGCCCCCAGGGGCCACCGCTTCATCTAAAACCCTGGGGCTCATCGACAGAGCCAACACGGGGTCGGATTCCTCAGCGGATGCTACCACCTTGGGCAACGTTTCTCCTCTATTAACAGATGGAAAGGTAACTACGGTTTAGCCAAGGTTTTCTTGCTTTGAGATTAAAGACTTAGAATTCTCTGAAGGTGTCGTTTCTCTTGAATGAGACATGTCATGTGCCCTTGGGGGTCTCAGAACCAACCTTCAGAAAAGATGTTAACCACAATCGCGCGGGGCTGTGGAATGTATCGCTCCAATGTTCTCTGTGCCCCACCATGTTTGCGATTTGAAACTTACATAATTGAAAATAAATATATATTTTTTATTTTATTTATTTATTATATTTTAGAGGTGTTAAAAGAAGAGAGTGCTTCCAGACGATTGTCAGGGGCTTGTTTAAGCGTGGCACACTCTAGAAAAAACCAAGCTCTGATCTCGGGCTCCGAGGCTGCTGTCCCGAGGCTCCCTGGCTGCGGGCATGTCGTGCCAGGTGTTGGCCTGCTAGTGGGTCACCAAAAGCCAGGGCAGATCAGGACAGTTCCCCGAGCTGTACAAATGAACCCGATCAAAGCTCGGAGGCAGAGATATCTATCAGGATGGCAGCAGTCTGTGCACAGGGTAATTGCCGCTCCTGGAGCTGGAAGGAAAACCCGGTGGCTGATTCAAAAAGGGACAAAAATCTCATCTAGAGGAGACCCTGGTGGAGTTCTTGATGCGGTGTCAGACCATGTCCTTGAGGGAACCTGAGGAATCTTCCAAAATGCAAAGAGCATGATGAGACTTTCCTGCAGTGGCTCCTCTTAGCCAGGAGGTGTTTAAATTGCCTGTTCCCACGGTCCCAGGGCGTGGAGCCGGAAGGTCCTTAGAGGGCTCTGCGGTCCCCCAACGAGGGGCAATGCCAGGGAGGGTGGGGTCGCAGAGCACACCACGGCCACAAGCCAACGATGTACGTACACACTGGTCTCCAAGCAAGACGCTATTTGAGCGAGGGCTTGAGTCCGGCAGAAGTCTCTGGCCCATTTCACACACGAGTGAAAGGATCAGTGTCCTGAGCAAGGAGATGTGCACTCAGCTCTTTCCACTCTGCCCTGCGGTGCCGTGATGACAGCACCGGGCTTGTGTCCCAGCGGGACTCGCTGAAGACGAGGTTTGGGGACACGTCCACCCAAGGTGAGGCCGGGAAGGCACGGGCAATCGTTGTGGGCGCTGGGGGTTGCTTTGTGGTCTTTATTCTTCACCTTTATTCCCCCAGCCTGTGACCGTGTGGCAGGCCAAGTGACAGTCCGGGAGACGCCCAGGCCTTCATTCTCCGGAACCGCGAACGTGGTGCTTTGCGTAGCAACAGGGAATTTGCAGAGGAAGTCTCGTTGACAGCCCTTGAGACAGGGAGGCCATCCTGCGTCGTCCTAGTTGGCCGATCTCATCTGTCTTATCGCAAGAGCCCTAAAAGCAGAGAACTTTCTCCACCTGGACAGGGGAGGACGCTGGAGAGGTCTGAGGCGCGGGAGGGGCCGCGTGGGAGGCAGCATAGGCATGTGGCCCCTTTAGAGCAATGACTGGCCCTCGGCCTGCACAGCCAGGGGGACTTTCCTCCTACGACTGCAAGTTCCAAATTCGACCGGCAACCTGCACGACTTGGACGTGGGTGTGTTTCTAGAGCCTCCAGAAAGGAAAACTGCCCCGCTGACGCTTTGGCCTCGCTCGTGAGACTCTACGCGGAGGTCCCAGGGTCCCCTTGTCCCTGGGCCCCAGCCCACACTGTGTGAGTGACAGACCTGTGTGCTCAGCAGCCTCTAGGTTTAGGGCAACTTTCTCTACAGCAGCAACAGAAAACTGACACTGGCCACTATTTGTTTTATTTTACCTCTC
>NW_012153186.1:176417-176972 GCF_000956105.1 Propithecus coquereli | reverse complement strand
AAGATTAAACACCTTTGATAGGGTTACAGGCCACACATGTTGCTGGTGTTGCTGTGAATGATCTGGTCTTTGTTTTATTTCAGCATATCGCGGGGGTACAAATGCTTTGGTTAAATGAACTGCCCTTGCCCCACCTGAGTCAGAGCTTCAGGGGTGTCCATCCCCCAGACGCACACCGCACCCATTAGGTGTGAATATACCCATCCCCTCCTCCCTCCTCCCATCTGCCCGACACTCGATGAATGTTATTACTATGTGTGCACATAAGTGTTGATTGGTTAATACCAATTTGATGGTGAGTACGTGTGGTGCTTGTTTCTCCATTCTTGGGATACTTCACTTAGTAGAATGGGCTCCAGCTCTATCCAGGATAATACAAGAGGTGCTAGATCACCGTTGTTTTTTGTGGCTGAGTAGAACTCCATGGTATACATGTACCACATTTTATTAATCCACTCATGTATCGATGGACACTTGGGTTGTTTCTACATCTTTGCAATTGTGAATTGTGCTGCTATAAACATTCGAGTGCAGATGTCTTTTTTATAGAATGTC
>NW_012153186.1:170273-175337 GCF_000956105.1 Propithecus coquereli | reverse complement strand
ATAATTGGCACATGGAATGGACTGCAATCCAACAGAACAGAAGCTCACTGTGTTTTATGTGTAGTTTTTGTTTTTTATCTTGATAATACACACACCCATATATATATAATTTACCATTTTAACTATTTTTAAGTGTACAGTTCAGTGGCATTAACCACATATACATTATTGTGCGATCATTATCACCATCTATCCCCAGAAGTTTTTCATCCTCCAAAACTGAAGCTCTGTCCTCATTAAACACTGATTCCCCGCCCCTCCCCAGCGCAGACATCCACCATCCCGTGTTCCGTCTCGCGAGTTTGACTACTCTGGCACCCCATGCAGCAGAACTTGCCGTACTCGTCCCTTTGCAGCGGGCCTGCTCATTTCACCTGCACACGGTCTTCATGTTCATACATGTTGTAAAGCGTCAGAATTGCCTTTTAAGGATGAATAATATGCCAGTGTACATATATACCATATTTTGTTTATTCACTTATCTGTGGATGGACACGTGGGTTGATTCCATTTTTTGGCTGTCATGAATAATGCTGCTATGAACACGGGTACTCAAATATCTGTTCTAGTCCCTGCTTTCGATTCTTTTGAATATGGACCAAGAAGTGAGATTGCTGGATCCCGTGGTAATCCTATCTCCGCATTTTGGAGGCAGTGCCATCTGTTTTCCACAGTGGCTGCTCCATGCTGCATTTCCACTAGCAGGGCACAGGGTTCCAGTTTCCCTACGTCCCGGTCAACACTTATTTTCCTTTTTACGAGAGTAGCCACCCTGACAGATATGAAGTGGTACCTCCTTGTGATTTTGATTTGAGTTTTCCTGATGGTCAGTGATGCTGAGCATCTCTTCATGTGCTTATTGGCCATTCGTATATCTTCTCTGCAGACATGTCTGTTCCAGTCCTTCACCCATGTTTTAAGCCAGATTGTTCATTTCTTTGTTGAGTTGTAGGAATTCTTTATCATTGTAGATATTAACCCCTTGTCAGCCATATGTGTTGCAAATAATTTTTCCCATTCCGGGTTTCCTTCCACCCTTGAGTGTCCTTTGATGTACCTAGAAACTCACTATGTTTGTGAGATAGCTTTGTGCTTCCAAAGAAACCATGAGCTTGGATTCAAAGACTCTGCAGAAATTAAATGACATTATGAGTGTATAACCCTGGGTGCAACATCTGACGCACTGTCGTGTTCAATAGGTGTTAGCTTCAGTGTACATTTACTCTAATAATGCAACCTTTGGTGATAATTCTACCATTGCTTCAAAAATTCCAGACCTTTTTTCTTAATTCCTTTTGGAATCATCTTACAAAACACATTTTAAAAATCTCGAAAATAATCGGTCTCCTTATTTATAAACACATGTTATGCCCCTAAATAAATATTATAGTATTTGTTGGTTACTGGGTTTGCATTTAGATTTCTTTCACCTTCTAATTTTTATGAGACTTTGGGCCAGTTCTACATAGAAAAGCTGCCCTCAGCTAAAGAACATTTGTTTTCAAGGAAGTACCTAAAACCGTAGTTCCATGGAGATTCTAAGGATTTTGAATCTTTACTACCATGGCTTAAAAGAGGCCTTGTATTAAAATGGATCTCCCAACTGAAGATGTTATTATCTTTAAGAGAAAAAAATATTCACTTAAAAATATGCTCATTGCAAAAACAGCACCTTATCACTTGCCTTGGATAGCTCAGAAACTCTACTGATCCTCAGTATTGTGGCAGTGGTGTTGGTATCCTCCGGCCTTCTCATGCCACTGGACACAAGCCACACTCTTCCTCTGCATCCTGTCTGTCGCGGCGTCAGACAGCCAGCACTCCCACCATCCCATCTGCAGGATTGCAGGACCAGCCAGACCTGCTGGTGGAAAGGCTGGAAAGCCGTCGGTGGTTTTGACGCCATGCCACGATGGAGGGATGATTGGCATTAATCGCCAGGGACAGAGCTCTGTACCAAGCAGAAGAGGAAAAAGTCATTCATTTATTCAGCCAATAACTCTGAACACTGGCAAATACCCCATCTGAAAAATGAAGTGTGCCTGGGCACACAGAGATTTGATGGGGCTGAAAACCACGTGTGTTATGACAGAAACCGGGAAGGTCTGTGCTCCTCTCGCTGAGAAATCGCTGCAGAGCGGGAGCAGCACGGTTTATATTTGTTATCTCACGTTGGATCTTTTCAACTGGTTGGGTTCATCCGCCAGTCCTTCAGTTATGCGCTTCCTAGATGATGATTTGCGTAATGCGATTTGAGACACAGAAACGAGGGAAGTTCTGACAAGCTGATGGTTCGATCTGTGTTTTCTCGCGCAGGTATTGCTGCACTGGTTTCAGTGCCTGTGTTTTTGTTGTGTCTTAGGCTCCAATCCTTAAATAACGATGCCCTGTGTGAGCACCTGGCTGGTCTCGGCACTGACTCAGGACGCTCAGCCCGGATGGATTCAAAGAAATTAAAGCCCGCGTCCTCCAAATGCTCTGCGCTGCACGAAGCCAGCGGTGTGCGTAAATTACAGACGCAACATCGCGAAGTTACCAAGAGCCAAAGAGGAATGAGAGAAATGCCAAAGAACACATCTCCTATCACATGGCATTCTCAGGGTGCCGGGCACAAGGAGCTCAAAGCAGAACCTTTAGGAATGAAATTTAGTTTAACGTGGAAGTTGGCAAACAAAATTTGAGTAAAACTTGTTGAATGGAAAGATTCTTCAGGAAGCAACTATATTACCTGTTTATTTTGAATCCATTTCCAATGTACAGAGCATGTTTGGGGAGGTTTCTCAATTGTCCTTGCCTTGAGACTGAATAAAAATTGGCTTTTATTCCACTCATAGCTGCGGTAGAAATACGACACCAAAGCAAGCATGTGTTGGGGTATCAGGGCAGGGCTCCCCAAACACTACTCAGCGATAGAGTTTCCAACAGTCTGGGGGAAAATACAAAGTATAAAAACAGTGCAGCATACGTAGGCTTCAAGTTGATAACCAACCATGCTTGAAAAGAATTATTCCTTACTCTGAAACTATATCTTTCCATGGTTTGAAGGTTAAAAATGATCTTTCTTTTACAAAACATGTTGATAATATATAGTAGTAATTGTGGGGTTTTTGGTTGTTTATTTTCAATGCCACTTTTTTGCAAAATAAAAGTTGACAATGTTTCGTGCAGCCTACAGTGAATTTATTTTAATTAATAGTTCATAAACATTTAAAAGTTCCAATGCACTTTTAAAGAAAGCAGATCAGGCCGTGGTGCAAGAGCGTGGCGTGAGCAGACGTGAGTGGAGAAGCGCGTGGATGGAGGCGGGGGTGGAGGCAGGGATGCAGACGGGGCCGGAGGGGGCGGCAGGGAAAGGCTCTGTCCTCAGGAGGTGAGATGCCTCGGCCGGTTCTCACCCTCGTGGACGTGGCCGGACCCTCTCCCCAGGGCCATTTGCCCTTGCGTGGGGCGGTCCCTTCCTCTGTTGCAGACGTGGTGAGGAAGTGCCGCGCTGGGGAGAAGGTGTGGATTTGGGGCACAGAGGTGCAACTAGAGACATTTGATACATTGTTTGGGACAGCTGAGGATGTCTGACAAGGGGGCGACAGGCCTCTTCATTCCATGTGGAATCAAGGACATTTGTCTGCAGACTCTGCTCTCCAGGCGTTGCGGAGCTGGCGGGTGATGACACACCTCGGCCGTGCGCTGCCAGAGAGGAGCAAACCTGGTGGAGCAGGTGGAATCCAAAGCAGGAATGTCAGCAGCTACTTTGAAGAAACAATCAACTCCTCCACTGAGCCTGTGACCTTCGCCTGGAAACGTCTAGTCCTGCAGACCATGTGATCAGCTCCCAACTGAGCAGGCAGACACGACACAAACCGGCGTAAGATCAGCGCCTTCCAAACGCGACTGCATAGGAGTGGCCTCTGCTCTGCGGCTCGGCTGCTCTCGGCCCGAAGAGGGGTGGGTAGCGTGGTGGCCGCACGCAGCGGCGATCTCCGGAGGCCGACGCGGGTTCGCCAAGCTCTAGCCAGGCAGGCACTGCGTGCGCCAAGTTCTCCAACACTGTCTTACCCGCAGACTCGCCCAGGTTCCTGCGTGCACAGTCTCAGTGCTTGAAATAACAAAACAAAGTGTGACTCAGAAAAACTAAACCAAGCGAGGGACTCCAAAAACTGGACTTACGTTTTTTACCTTCAAGTCCTGCTGTCAGGGAAGTGGCCCAGATGGGTGAGTCATGGGGTGGGGGCAGGGGTCAGGGGTGCTGTGCGCCTTCCCCACCGACAGGGCTGCAGACGCTAAACCCTGAGATGGACGCGGGGCCCAGGCGTCCGTGCTCTGCTGGGAGGGCCACAGCGGCCACCAGGACCAGCAAGGACGCCCCAGGCACCTCTGGATGTCGGGAGTGGCTGGGGGCAGTGCAGCCCCTCACTGAAGAAGTCTGTGTCTCCCCCAGCGGGAAGTCCTTTCTCTCCTCGGGTCACAGAGAAGGCGAGAACGTTCTTCATCTGCCACCAGGACCCTGGCTCAGAGAAGTCCTGGGAGGAGTCTGCACTGTGCTCGACAAGGACAACAGCCGCGCTTTGCGTCAGCATTCCTCTGCTTGTGATCCCCAGACACATTCATCAGATAACAGGGTTCGTTTTGTTGTTTTGTTTTCCAGTTAGCCCCTGGAAAGCAGAACGTGACGTTGTGTGAGGTTCCTGCGCTGTGTCCTCAGCCGGCTGCCCCTTGTCAGGCCTGGGGCTCCCTCCCGGCCAGCCCCCTGCACGGGCGCCGGCTGCCACTCTGCACCGACGCAGAAGCCCCTGGGACAGAGTGGGGCGTGACTAAAGAGGAACCGGGACTTTGCAAATTTGATTTTAAATGTTTGGGCTTAAAAATGTATACCTGCAAGACGAAACGTTTAATTTTAAAACACCTGTTTTTCTTATTATAAAAGTGCTATGTGTGTATCAAAAAATAATCAAGTAATACAGACAGCCACAAAGAAGAAAGGGGAAAATCGTCCGTTCGAGGACTTGACACATTTTCAATTTAAATTCTGCTCAGTGTCCTCCAGAAAAGCCGCAGCCTTGGGCGTGG
>NW_012153186.1:164369-168923 GCF_000956105.1 Propithecus coquereli | reverse complement strand
GTTTTGTTTTCATATTTGGATATTTTGTCCACCTTAAATTTATTTTTATGGAAAGCTATATTTGTATTTTATAAGATGAATTTTTCCCAAACTATGTGTTTTCTGTGTGAGAGTCCTTTTCTGAATGGCTGGCAGAGAGCTGAGCCAAGCAGTGGGTGTTCCCCACCCTCTCACCAGCGTCCATGTGCCCTTTGTCCTGTTCTGTTTTCTCAGACGCCACTCCCTGGATCATCCTTGCTTGGACGAGGAATTCAATCCCACTGGCTGTTGTGACTTTTCCTAGACAAGTACATCATGACGGGAATGACTGAACATTCTTTGTACGGTATATGACTAACTCTCACAGGAGAGTTTTTAAAATAAGTCATCTATGGATAAAAATATGCTATGACTTATATAAAACTCACACTAAGCCAATAACAGAAGACAAAAAGAGAAACGTGTGTATCGACAAGTTGGAAGAAGATCTAGAAGAGAGGATTGTCCAATGTCATGTTGACATAGAGCACTGGGCACAGAACCCGACTTTGGAAAGTGCAGGGATCAGAACTAACAAGCCGAAGCCGGGTGACTGCAGTGCGCGCTCACGTTAGCCAACCTGCTCCGCTGGCACCGGGCGGGGAAGCCCTGGGTGACCACGGCCTCTTGGGAAAGCCTCCAAGGGCTGCAGGTGGAAGGACAGCTCCCAGGTGAGTCTGGGGACACCGCGTGTGGTCTCGGCAGCCAGCAGAGTGTCCCCGGTGCTCCCTGCTGGTGCACGGCCTCTTCGCACTGTTCTCCCCGCGAAAGTCCATAGCGCCTTGCGGGCAGGGTCCCCTCTGCACGGAAGTAATAATCTGCGTCTTAAGTCTGACTCTCCTACAAGTGTCTGTGACTTTGACAAGTGTTCTCTTGACACTGTGTTTTTAGAAAAATAATCCTTTTACCAACCAAAACAATAGTGTTTAACAAGCAGACCACCAACCAGCATGTGAATACTTTCTTCAAAGGAGCTTCTAAGAACATTTGAACTTTACTTACGTGAACTGAGTTGAGCGCAGGTGGAAGGGGAAAGAAACCCTTACATTTCATGAAGGAGGAATGCACACAGCTCGCCTGTCTGAAGTTACGGGCGTCTCAAAGATTAAAACTGCGCGGACAGCGCGAGAGGCTAGAGTGGGTCGTGAATCGTAAAAGGCAACGCGGGAAAAGACAGTGGGAAGAGCACAGATCTGAAAATGCATCTGGGTCATTTTCCAGAAAATAAAAGGTAGAGACTAAAGCATTTTCTCCCCTCGGTTTGGGAAAAGGAAAGAGGTGGAGGGAAGAATGAAGAGGAAGAGGAGATGGAGGCGGAGAGGAAGAGCAGGGACCTGGGGGAGGAGCAGTGCCCGCTCCGGAAGGTGTCGGGACACGCCAGGTGCACACGGGCCCCAGGTGTGGCTCAGCCTCCCGACCCCCGGCCCAGGTCCGGAGCCTGCCCTCAGGCGAGCGGCCCTTCCCTCCCCTCCCGGCGCAGACTGCACGGAATCCCGCAGACCTCCACGGCGCGGGGGCAGAGGGGCGTCCACTTCCCCGCCACGGCCGTCCCCACCGTCGCAGGCAGGACCCTGCCATCCCGAGCTGCCCCTCAGCCTGCGTTTTCTGCTCGAATCAGCGTTAGGGCGGACAGCGGCGGTCAGAAGGCCTCGGCGGGCTTTCCTGTGAGGGGCCGGCACCTCCCCACCGTATAAAGCCCCGTACGAAGGAGCGTCTGGACTGAAGTCCACGCACGAGCTGCAGAGTGCCCCATCCCTGCCACGGCAGAACTCGCCCACTCCCGGGACGGTGAGATCAGAGCTACAAAAGGGCCCTCGGACGTGAGCCGGAGGGACTCCAAAGGCCGCCCTTGCGAGCGCTGGCTGGCGGGTCCTGCGTCTCCTGGGCCGGGGTCTGCTCCTGCCTGGCCTGCCGGCAGCCAGACCTGCGGTCGCCCTAAGGCCTCCGGGCCAGCTGGAAACGTGAGCATGGTTCATCCCAGATAAAGCCACAAACAACCACGGTGGCATCTTAGGGGCCACGCGCTCACCCCCAGCCAGGCCACTGTTTCAGCCAAGGCTCCCTCTGCCCTCCCACGATGATGTTAAGTGACTGATAAAAGTAACACCACTGCCTGTTTACTCGTCCAAACACAGTCTGGAAAGTGCCGGGCTATACTGTGATGTTTAATTGCTACCAAAATATTTGTGTGTTAAGTAAACAGTGATAGAGAAAAGAAAGGCACTGTTCAGAAAATGAATTAATTAGTGTTTAATTGCTGTAACTTGCAATTAATCCGTTAATATTAGGAGCACAAGCTTGTAACAAATTAGTGACAAACAAAAGAAACCGACGTGGAACGAAGGATCCGTCGCCAAGTCCACGGCCCACGAGGACGCTCGCCTCCCGCGGCTTCCGGCTGAGCTGGTTGTTGGAATCGCAAGGTATTCACGTGGGTTAAAACCCGGTTTTTCTTTCTAACCTCAAAAGTCCCTCTCAATGGCTGAGGTGCTTTCAGTATTAGTTCTGACTCACTCCGAGCTGATGCAAACACCCTGGCAGGGGTGAGCGTCTTCGGTCGAGAGTACATCTGACAATAATTGGCTCGCGGGAGCGGGGAGGAAGAGAGGAGGGAGGTGTGTTTGGAAGGACACAAACCCCAGATGTTCACTCCCTGCCCTGGCGCTTCCTGGCAGACCTGAACGTGCCGGCTCAGACCAGGCCACCTCTTCTAGCGGCTTCTGTCTGGGAGGAGCGGGGGCCTGAGTGTGGGCTCTGGCCGAGGTGCCCTCTGCCTTGCTCTGGCGGAGGGGTCACCTGCCCTGCCTTCTCTGACCACCAGGGCTTGGGAACCCTTTGGGGCGGACACATCCCAGCGCCCACGCCTGGCGTGGCCTGGAAGACGGGGAGGGACCCGACCGAAAGTCCGGTGAACGCAGCTGTCTCTGCCCCGCAGGGCCGGGCCCAGGCCTCCCGCCCCCGCACACCAGGCTCTGGCTGCTCATTAGGAGAGCCGACCCCACGGAAAACGGGGCTTCTCCCGCAGCCCGCGGCTGCCTCCCACGCCCATCCACCCACCGCCAGCTCTTCAAGGCCTCTCTGAATTGTTTGCTGTCAGCAGAACAAGCGTGCGCCCTGCGATCCCACAGACAACAAAGCCCGACAGCGGCCTTCCAAACGGGTGATGTCACCCAGGTAAAATTGTACTGACAAGCTTTTAATTAAAGTTTTCCCACACATCTTTCCGCGGTCCCCGGAGCGATGATTCATTATGCGCCGACTGCCAGCCAATTGTGAGTCGGGAGGGAAGTGTTTTATTTTCAAAGCTCTTGCTGACAGCTAGAGAACACTTTGTTATACAATCTGTTTACGCTTTTTCACACACACACACACACACACACACACACATGCACACACACACGCGCGCACACACGCACACACACACGCGCACACACGCGCGCACAGCCGCTCGCGCCGAAGGGGAATGGCCGCGCGGGTGTGAGGCTGAGCAGCAGTGATGAGACACATCTGGTGCCGAAACAGCCGGGCGGAGGGTGGGGGCGGCACAGCTCCTCTGAGAACAGTCGCCCCTTCTGGGCGGGCCCCCCCTCCCTGGCTTGTCAGGAGCGGCGACTCTGGGAAAGCACAGGTTTGCACAGGTGCAGGGAGCCGCGGTGGGAGCCCCGGGAAAGTGGGACACCACTGGGCGCGTGCCCTTGGCAGCAAGTGGAAGCCAACACCATGCTCCGGCCCCCACCCGGACAGCGCCCCACGTCCCTCCGTCCCTGAGAACCTGCTTCCGAGGGAAGATCTCAGGAGCTGGGTGCACAGCGGGGATGGGGGCTTCCTGTGCTTGCAGGGTGTCTGTGGGGAGCACGGGCCCTTCCTCAGTCCCTGCATCACCAGGACAAAGGCACGGGGGTGGCTGGGGGGGCGGAAGGGGCTGCAGGCACAGGTGGCCTGCAACCTGCACTGTCACGGTGACCACTGGGCATCCTGGCTCCTCCTGGGGCGGTGGCGAAGGCTCCAGAACTGGGCTCTGTTCCGACCCTGTCCTCGCTAGCTGTGAGCCTGCCCATGCAGCTCACCCTTCCGGCTTCAGTTTCCCCACGAACAAACTGAGAACAGCAGCATCCGACTCAGAGGGTGGGTCACGAATGACTCAGAAAGTGCCAGTTAATCAGAGTCCTTCAGTCATGGGAGGGTCCATCACACATGCCCCCAAGCCTGTGAGGTGGCCCTGCACCCCCAAACCTGTAACACCCCCAAATCTGTAACAGGGCTCTGCAGCCCCAAGCCTGTAACATCGCCTTCACCACCCAAATCTGTAATAGGGCCCTGAATCCCCAAACCTATAACATCACACTGCACCCCCAAGCCTTTAACATGGCCCTATACCCTCCAAACTTATAATACAGCCCTGCACCTCCCAAACCTGTAACAGCCCTGCAGCCCCGAAGCCTGTAACATCGCCATGCACTCCCAAACCTGTAAAATGGCCCTGTACCCCCAAACATGTAACATCGCCATGCACTCCCAAACCTGTAAAATGGCCCT
>NW_012153186.1:142408-164106 GCF_000956105.1 Propithecus coquereli | reverse complement strand
AAACCTGTAATAGGCCCTGCCCCAGGTCCTTGTCCTCCCTTTTGTGGCAGCTCCAAACTCTGGTGCAGAGTGCAGATTGCAAAGCCTCTGCTGCGTGTGAGTGGGCCCACAGAGCCCCTCCAGGGATGTTGCACCTGGAGCCTGCTTCTAGAACGTTCCCAGAGTATTTGACAGAGGCTGCCCCCAGAAAGAAGCAGGTCCCTGTGCAGGCCGGTGGTCAGTCTTCCCACACCTCACACCGCCTGGCCCATCCTCCCTGACTGTCTCTTCACACATCCTCCCGTCCGAATTATCCGTGAATTGCAAAGAAACAACATGCGCACGTATGTGCATCATCTGGACCACATGTCCCTTTTCTCTTTGCAAATCTGAGAGGCGCACACACCTCGGCCTGTGGGACCTGCCCAGCATCCCACGGGCCAGCCCGGGCCTTCCTGCCCCACCCACAGCAGACTCACGCTGTACATGCTGCTTCCTGCTGTTGCGTTCCTTGGCCACCAATGCCTGGTGGGACCCACGCACAGCCCCGTGGCAAGCTCTGCCCCTTGATACTGAACTAGCAGGCTTGGGACGCTGGGGCCACACTCGCCACCGGCTCTTTCCCTAGCCTCCCGCCCTTCCCTCCAGCTCGGCTGTCAGCTCCCACCCCAGTGCCCCGAATCTCAGCAGTAAATTTAAAAAGAGCCTCTCACCACACAGTGCATGATGGGGGGCAAACCTGGACCTGGGGGTGCAGCGTGTCCTCTTCCCGCTGCCCTGCCCTGGTTGGGGCCCACCCTGGCCTGAAGTGACCACAGTCCTGCAGGAAACAGCTCCCGAAAAACTCTCACGAACGTCTCCACTCTGCTTCTAGGTGCCAGGCATCCTGCCTGGTGCCCAAAACACAATGCAGAGCAAGAAGGAAAGTGCTGTTCTCGGAGAGCGAGCAGGCCAGCTGCAGTCACCGACACCGGGGGACACAGCACAGGTCCGGGAGAGGCCATGCTGGCAGTCAGGAGAAGCTGCTCCAGGGAATGGTGTTGGCCCCACACTGGAATGTGTGCAGGAGCGACTGTGCGCAGGAGCGACTCCACGCAGGGAAAGGCAAAGAGGGCGCCATGCAAGGGGACATAGCTCACCAGGGACAGGGAGGACAGGGCAGAGGAGAGAGGTGGGAGGGGAGAGAGGGACTGAGGGAGAGAAGGGTAGGGGTAGAGTGTGGTCCACCCGGGAACCCGGGCAGAGCTCTGTCTGAGGCTTGGTGTCTCTCAGGAGAGCAGCCAAGGAAGGAGGTGGCGGAGGTCACAAGGGGGGACGGAGAGGCAGGGCCTAGTCCCTGGAGCCCAGATTTCACTCCTGTGCACCTGGCTCACCTGGGAAGCCAGGTGCCCCTGAACGTCAGGAGTGAGAAAGAGCCAGCCTAACTTTCATTTTAGAGAGAACTTTCTGGTCTCTGGGTGGATAGTAGATGTGAGGGTCCTGCCGTGCTTGGGAGGACTTTGCTGTCACCAGGAGTGGGAGGGGTCTTCTGGGACAGGGTCGAGGTGGCGAGGATGGAAGGGCTTGGCCAGGGGACAGCAACCGGAGGGCCAGCAGAGACTGCTCTGTGGAGCTCGTCCTGGGGGCTGCAGGGGGGACTCGGATGCTCGAGGAACACGTGTGTGGATGGGTGAATCGGCGGGCAGGGGGAGGGCTGGATGGTGGACGGAGGGAGGGATTCCACCAACGAACTGGTAGAAGATCGTCCATTCTCAGTAACCTGGCAAGTTCACTACTTGTAATTGGTTTGGTTGATCCAATTTGGCATAATGCACGAGGCAAGTTTTTTTAAATGGCCACAAAAGTGTTCGATGCTT
Organism: Propithecus coquereli; assembly: GCF_000956105.1. Taxonomy (NCBI): domain Eukaryota; kingdom Metazoa; phylum Chordata; class Mammalia; order Primates; family Indriidae; genus Propithecus; species Propithecus coquereli. The sequence continues at coordinate 162,271 of NW_012153186.1, read as the reverse complement.
CTTTCATTGAGTTGTGGGTTCTAAATCCTTTTCCCTTAAATCCTGGGTGGTTTCTGACTCCCCAGCGCAGAGGAGATGGTGGAGGCATGTCCCTGCACATCTGAAGCGTGTCCAGACAGGCATGCACTTTCCACCTTGCCGTGTGCTGGGCCCTGGATCTCAAAGCCATGGGGCTGGGGAGCTTGGCCACATGCAAATCTTCTGGCAGACGGCCTCAGCTGAGCTCAGCATTTCAGCACCAGACAGCTTTGCTAAGTTTTTCTTGAAATAGTTTTGTCCCCAACCTTGGGAACAGCCCAGACCTCATGTATTTCTACATAAGGCCCCAGACACTGCAAATCAGAGACACACTGTCTCCTCTGTGCCTGTTTAAATTCTTGACGCCTGAGTACACGAGCCAAATGAAATGGTTGTTTACGCCGCTAAGATTCGGGCGATTTGTTTTATATCAATAGGAACTGGAACAGAATTTGGCAGCTGGACGTGGGATTCTGCCATAACAGAAAACTTAAATACGTGGCATTGGCTTTAGGGCTGGAGGGAACTGAAGAGGCTCGAGGAGACTTAGCAGAAGCCAAGAGAATCTCGTGGGAGGTGTCAGTGGAAACAAGATGAAAAGCAGGGAAAATGTTATTAGAGGAAAGATGACTCTCACTACATAGTGGTGGAAATTTAGCAAAACTGTTGCCTGCGATGATGTACAAAATAGCAAATGTATGCACTGAATTGATTAGACCAGGAATTTTTTAGGCAAAATGTTGAAAGTGTCAACTATTTTCTAGCTGCACATTGTAACGTGAGGATTAAGTGGGATGGATGGGTTACAGAAAGATTTATTCGGTTTGCAAGGAGAACTTAGAGAAAATATAAAGAGGCAAGATTTGCTAGCTTTGGGGTGAAACCATTCTACATACTGAAGGCTCTCCAGAGAAAGACTTAAGGTAGTGCTTTACAGATTCTTTCCAACTAAGAAAAATCTTTTAAGAATCTTAAGGCTATGACTCAAAGCCCTGCCCGTTAAACAATAGGACTTTTAGGAATCTTAAGGGCCTTTCCCACTCTATCCTCAAAGGTAATTCAAGTTAGAGAAGGACTTACCGTGAAGAGCTTTAACTAATGGAATGAATTATAAAGGGATACAAAGGAAATCCTCAATGTTTTTAAAGAAACTGTATCAACAGCTGGGACAATACAGAAGCAGCACGGAACGCAGGGACTTTGGGAGCCGCGGCGTTTGACATCGGGGGTCAGTTAAGAAGGTGTTCAGCTACAAACTTGGGTCATTTGCCATTTCTTACAGAAAAGGAAGACAGGCTCAGAGAATGAGCGAAATCTCAGGCAGCTGAGCCGAGGGCCACAGAGAACAACCCCAGGGAGTGTGACTAAGATGAATCAAGGATCAGAGAACACGTGCTGGCCAAATCCAGAATGGCTCTGGTCCAGTGACTCGTATGAGCCTCCCCACCACGAACAGATACACGTGTCCCACCATGGCAGATAGGTGGGAGGGGCAAAGGTGACTTGTCTCTTTTGTTCATAGATCTTTCTGTTCAGAGGAATTGTACGCCAGGAACCCCACACAGAGCCTCCGTGCTCACCTGGACCCTGAGCCTGACCCTCGGATGTTCAAGGGTGGTCTTGAGCTATTTGCAAGAGGGGAGAATGAAAGTAACTTGCGGACGGAGGACAGACCGTAATATTCTTTCTAAGAAAGATGGCCATAAAATTCTTTGACATTTCTCCCATTAAGGTATAGGGTCTATGTCCCCTCTTCCTAAATCTGGGAGGTCTTGGGTTTGTTTTAATTAATATACAGCAGAAGGGGCGCTTGGGATTTCTGATTCTACTCCACAAAAAGTGCTCCGGCTTTTCCCTAGCTCACCGGCACGCTCAGTGTGGAAGCCTGTGCCGTCGTAGAAGAAGCTCTGCTACCCTAATGCCGCCATGGTGTGAGGACGGATGTCCGAGCCTCACAGGGAGGGGACACTGCCTAGGTCTGCAACCCCAGCCACTGCGCATGAGTAAAGGAGTCCGGGTGACTCCGCTCCCCACGGCATCATCATCAGCTGGGATTCTCCAGAGAAACAGAAGGAGTAGGCGAGAGAACTGCAGATTCAGAGATAGACTAAGATTTATTTCAAGGAATCGGCTCGTGGGAGCTGGCCAGTCTGGAACCCACAGGACGGCTGGGCAGGCTGCGAGCTGTCGGGGGGAGCTCGGGCTGCGTTCTCGAGGCGGGATTTCTTCCTGCCCAGGGAAACCTCCCTTCTGCCCTGAAGTCCTTTCAGCTGGTGGGGTGAGGTTCACCCACATCAGGCAAAATAACCCCCTTTACTTAAAGTCAATGGATTATGAAGGTTAACCACGTTGGCAAAATATCATAACAGCAACACCCAGACTGGAGTTTGATCGAATCCCTGGGTGCGACAGCCCCGTCGGGCTGACACATGAAACTGATCATTGCACCCATCTTTTCAGTCACCCCGACCTTCGATCCTCACAGCTGAAGCTCCGGACTTTGCAGGGAGAAGCAAGCCTCCCTACGACGTCCCATCTCAGCTCGTCACGTGCAGGAGCTGTGAGCCTTTGAAATGGCTGTTTACACTATAAATTTTGGGGTCTTGTGCTATGAACAATAATAACTGAAACAACGGATGAGAGAATGGCTGTTCCAAGATGAGGGCTGAGCCAAAGAATCTAGAAAATCCACCTGCAGAAAGCGCTTCATAGTGCAATATTCTGTACCAAGTGCTGTGGCATTTTCTGGACTGCTCCCGCCAGGGGAGCTAGTCTGACAGTCACAGTGACGGAAGGATGGTTGTCCTTCCTCAGACACCAAGGAATCGTAGTGTCCAGGTACGCCGTAGACGCAGGCAGGGACGCGTAGGCGGGCACACAGGCAGGAGCCTCTCCGACGTGGCAACAGGTTTCCGAGTTTGAGGCGGGTCAGAGGAGGGCATGGGGTCTTAGCCCGCTCTAAATCCCCCATAGGCTGGGACACTGGGGGGCGAGGCTGTCTCCCACGGAGCCTCTCCTGGGCGCCGGGCACAGGCCAGATACAGCGGGACCAGGCCTTTCCATGAGGACCCCAACATCCGTGGGGCCCACAGCAGGGAAGGCGGGAAGGAGACACGGAGTAGGGAGATCAGAGCGGGATGGGAGGGAGAAAAAGGCGAGGAGGGTGGGAGGCGGGTTTCTATTTGAGAACGAGACCCTGGAGAGACCCGTCCGGGCAGTTCCGTGACGTGGGGTTCGGGTGCATGCAGAGCAGTGTGGGGGTGATGGGGTGGGGGCTGAGTAAGGACCCCCCAAGAGACATCCATGCCCTATGCCCAGGCCTGTGAGTGTCGCCTCAGATGGCAAAAGAGGACTTTGCAGATGTGGAAAAGCTAAGGCTCTTGGGACGAGACAGGGAGGTCGCCCCGGGGGCCTTAAATGTGGTTGCGGCGTCCGCGTGAGACGGGGGCGGCGTGACATTCGGCACAGAGCAGGCGCCACACACACGGAGGCAGACGCCGGGGGTTGGGGGGTGGTGCCTGGGCCAGGGACCGCCGGAGCCATCCGACTCCGGAGGAGGCAGGAAGGACCCTCCCCTGGAGCCTCTGGGGAGAGTGGGTCCCTCCGACTCCCTGAGTTGGGAATTTGGCTTCTAGACTGTGAGAGAACAAATTTCTATTATCTGAAGAAACAAAGTTTTTGATCACGTGCTACAGCAGCCACAGGAAATGAACGCAGTAATCCTCCTGCATGTGTGTGAGGGTTAGGGTTAGGGTTAGGGTTAGGGTTAGGTTGGTGAGGACAAAGTGCCGCGGGAAGCAGCTCTGGCCTGGTGGTGGCGCAGGCCTTTGGGGTTAACATGTTATTTATCATTCAGGTGCCTCCGTAAGTGTGGGCAGGTGTGTTACCTGCACTCCCAGGCCCTCTGGGATCCCAGAACTGCCCCTCTGAACTTGCCGGGCAACACCCGCCGCGGACAGGACAGCGTCCACACTGCATGAGAGAGAAATGACCTAAGGGGCCAGAAATGTCGAGGAGGATGAGGCAGGCATGTGTCCAGCAAACCCAGGAACAAGTGGCACATACCCAGGATTTGGGGACACGGAGGCTCCAATTTGGGACTCAGACAACACCACACCCCGGCAGTGTGGTCGGCTAGACCAGAGGGACTCTGAGCTGCTCACATGTGACCTGCGCTCTGTGAAGAGCTGTCTGAGGCTAAATCGACCTGTTTCCTCAGTAGCTTTTCCGCAATGATTGCCTGGTATTGAAAACTAACTTAGAAACGCGAGAAGGACAAAGGAAGGCGGCAGAGGGCTTTCCAGCCCCGCTTCTGCGTGTGGGGCTTTTCCACGCCCACGGCAGGTAGGGGTCGCGGAGGCGCGGGGGCTGGTGCCGCGTGCACGCTCCCCCCGACGCATGCGGCGGGCAGATGCGCCGGGCTTTGATAACCGGGAAGCCCCAGAACAGATCGTGGAGGGGAAATTATCTGCAGATGTGTCACAGAGAGGAGAGTCAACCTGCTGCCAATAAATTAGTCAAAATTGTGTTTCCCCAGATCAGCTTTATCTTCTGAAGTATGAATTACGGCGCTAGGCATGCAATCTACATTTTCCAAAGCCTTCAAAGGCAAGACACAGAGTCCTGGATGTTCTTGGCAAATTTGCGTTTTTCTCTAAAGTTATTCACCAGAGCTCTGAGGAGCGTTCGGAGTGTTTGCCATTCACCAGGGGGTGGGGGGGAGTCTCGCACAGCGGCACGGGGATGCAGGGCCCCTGGGGACAGACGCTCAGGGTTGCTGCTGGGCACGGCCGGCTCAGAGAAAGCAGCTCCCCTCCCCTGCCAGGTGGGTCCACGTTTTCCCACCTGACACTAAACACGCCACAGCCGTGGGTCTTCCGGACCAGAGTGGACCACCCGGTGACTTCTGTGTAAACCTCTCCCCGGGCAGATTTAACTCGTGTGCTAATGGTCCATTTACCCAATGCCCCTGACACCACCACGATGGAGCAGGGAGATTCCTTCTTCGATTCCTACTCAAACGAGAAGAAACCAAAACACGGAAGATGCTCAGGTCAAACCTGCCGCCCTACTGAGATATCAGGAACGAGGCCACGTAACTCCTCAGGCAGGAAAGTTTTGTTCTGTCGGGACTAGACCTTTTCAGAGCAGTAGTTCCTAATCTATAATGCATCTGTTATCTCAAGGAATTTTCAGTCTCAATTCCTAAGACGAAATGCAAAATAACGCCCCCAGAAAAATGCTAAGAAAATACACACATATATCTTTAAAAAAAAAAAAATCACTTGCACTCTGGGTTTTGAATAGGTGAACTAAATTTTTGCCCTCCCCTTAGAATCCACGTTGACTGAGTTATAAAACGCTTAACATATTGACAAGATAAACGTGCAAGGAGCGAAAAAAGCCTCCTGTTTCCACGTGGCTCCCACGGGGTTCCTTCAAAATACCCTTGTGCCTCACAGGGCAAGCGTCGGCCTAGGCGTCCGTCCAGACCTGGAGCGTGGCTAACCCTAACCCTAACCCAACCCTAACCCTAACCCTAACTCTAACCCGACCCTAACCCTGACACTAACCCTAACCCGCCCCAGCGGTGGCCCTGCCGCATCCAGACACTTTTGACCTTCCGATATGTGAGTCAGGCACCACTTAGACCCCACAACAGGGGGTGAACAGTGTCTCCTTCAAAGGCATGTCCACCTGGAAACTGAGGGTGTGACCTTGTTTGGAGGAAGGGACTTTGCGAATGTAAATAGCAGTGCCGAGGGGGCTTACTCTGGGTTGGGATGGGTGCGGCATGTGTGGGGAGTGTGCTGGGGGACCCAGAGGGGGCTGAGACCTGTAGGAGAACGCCGTGTGCGGATGGAGGCAGACACCGGAGCGATGCGCCCACAGGCCAGGGACTCCGGGACATGTGCCCATCAGGGCACATTCTCACACTCATTGTCAGAGTTGACACCATTCTGCATAAAAACGTGTGACCCTGATAAAACCAGAGGCCCACATGGTTGAACTCACAGCAGAATTGTGTTCAAAAGGGAAAAAATGCCCGGCTCCCAAGGGGAGAGGAGGAGGAACTGCGATGCTAGGTCCACAGGGCCCTGCCAAGGAACCTGCAGATGGAGCCCAGACCACCTCTTGGGCTAACCCCTCCTTCCCCTCCGTGGTCACTAATTCCTGGTAAACTCTCCAGGCTGCTGCTCCATGTAAGTGACCCCGTTTCCCTGCCCCTCTGCTCTGCTGCGCCCCAGGGCTCAGCCAGGACACCCAGCCTCGAGCCCCCACACCGTCCCCATCTCCCCACTGTGTCCCAACTCTCCAGGAGCCAGGCTGGTTCTCCTGGGCCGGCCCTGAGCTGGCCAGAGGGGAGGCGGCACCGCTGCCAGGCACCCTCCGAAGCTACTGTTTTTGTCTGTTATTCAAACAGCAGGATTTGGCGTGGAACACGTCCGCGGTGCCTCAGAAGTTCAGCCACTCCCTCCCGTCCCTGGTCTGCCCCGTGGCATTTCCTGGCAGCCCCACACAGCCTGGCTTTGCAGCGAGCAAAGCCCCGGAGCACCCCCAGCCAGGCCTCGCCAGCCCCACACGGGGACCCGGCTGTGGGGCCCTTGCAGACAAGGTGTGCAGGAGCCCTGTGGGGACCCTGGGAGCCGTTCTGCCCCATTGCTTCACGGCGAAAAGAAAATAACAATAATTTCTAAGACTTGCAGATTCAGCCTCCCAAAGTACTTTTCCAGGAGCACACTTTGAAAGAACTCTATAGAAAACATGATCCTGGTGATACAAAAGTGCAGACATCCTCATGATTTAGGGGGCGAGACCACTGAAGGACTTCTGGAAGGGTTTTTGTTTCTGAAATTTCAGAAGAAGAAAAAACACACACCTCCGAGCTGAGCCTACGCCAGCAGGGCTCAAAATTCCACGAGCTTTGCTGGTTCCTGCTTGTCCTGAGTGTGGAAGAGGGTTTGCTGTGAGGGTCTTCGGCTGGGCATCCCATCGTCAGGGATTGGCTCTAGAGGGCGCACCTCAGCACAAGGTTTTGTACATTTTCTACAGAACGCAGAGGAGATATTCTAGAACAGTCTAGAACAGTATGCAAGTGAACCAGCGAGTCGCCAGAGCATTCTTTGGGGCACACGGGGGTTGTTTCCGAATGGGCGTGCAAACTGTAGGTACTGGGGAGCACAGAGTCATCCAAGCATGTTTCTGTGCACTGAGCATCTACCCAGCACCCACTGTATGCCTGGCCAACACTGGGCTCTGCAGAAAGAGAGAGGAAGGGGGCAGTGTGCCTGTCCCCACGCGGCTCACACACGGCAGGCGCACACAGGTCTGCCGTGGGGGCCCGCGCTATGTGCAGAGTGTGGCCTGGTTGGCCTTGCATTGGGCCCGGCCGGGGGGGTTGCGGGGGCGCACAGGAGCCTCGAGTCTGGCATGCTCTGGACCTCATGCTGCGGTGGCAGCTGAACCCACTCTGGTGAGAGGGGTTGCGTCTTACCGAGGGATGAGCCAAAGCTGCCTTTTTCTCGCACGGTGTGGGGTGCCCAGGGCTGCTCCAGAAATTAACCACAGAACTGCAAAATGTAACGGGAGGAACTCAAACCTCAGCCTTCCCTGAACAGAGCAACAGTTCAGCAAATTCAATTTTTTAAAGAATGTTCCAGTAAGCTGATGAGGTTTCAGATGGCTATTGATCCAAACTCTCATCTTTATCCACAAATTCTTAATAGCAAAATGCCGAAGGAAATCGATGTCCTTCCCGCCTCCCCGCAGCTGTCCTTGGGAACTCAGCACTAGACAGCAAAGAATAGTGTTTATTTCCTTCAAGAAGACACAGAAGACCAGGCCACGGTGGGCCAGACCGCTGGAGAGTTCCCCGCCAGCCTGTGTCCCAGGAGCACGTTGTAGTCCGATCGGGCTATAAAGCGGATCGTGTCGCAGGGACACGGACCTGCTCTGCCGCCCCCGCATCTGGTCCGGCGAGGAGCGTTTGGATGCCACGGTAACGGGCAGCGGCCGCGTTCTGGGCAGCCCGTGCTGAGCACGTTGATGTTTCATTGAAGAACTGCCACAGCCGCATGACAGTTATACTATATCTTACGGGTAAGGAGACAGGACGATGTGCTAGATTAATACTTTGCCTTTTTAATCTATTAATCTACCACCTCTGGGACATGATTTTAAATCCACTCCAGAGCAAAGTGACTGAAAATCATTCTGGTCTGACAGCTTTAAAAGATCACAAGTGAAATGTGCTAAGAAGGTCTCAACCCCTTGATAGCAAACAAGGACAGCTATTTGGGAATTCACCTGGCCCCGGAGAGCGCTCCACACCCTTCCTGGTGAGGGGCCGATGCCGGCGTCACGTGCCTGCAAGACGTCCCGTCGGACGGGTTCCAGGGACGGAGGCTCACGTCCTATCAGGGCTGCCCGTGTGTCTGTCACAGGTGCGTTTCGAGCATCGTCAGAGTGCCTGGGGCGGATCTGCCCCTTGCGTGTGGCCTGCGTGGGGCACCGTGCGGGCAGGTGAGAGGGGGGACATGGAACCCGGACGCTGATTGCTGGAGCCCGACAGCAGGGCAACGCAGAAGACTCATTTTTTCCAAAAGCTTAAATTTTGATGAAACTGGAGCTGAATGTGTTTGGGGGTCTTGCCTCGCTGGGCAGCTGGTCAGACTCACTGCCCACCGGCCAGACTGTGCCGTGTCCAGTGGCAGGCTGCCCACCAGGCCCCACACGCGGGTCTCACGGTCTACAACGGAAGCTTCTCCAGCCCCCGTAGGCCTCAAGGTTGCGCCCGTGGCACAGATGCACCACCAAGCCCTCGCCAGCACCCACCATTTCATGGGGAGAGCAGCCAGACGCAGGGTCGGCACCCTAAGGACAAACACCCCCTTCTCGCAGTGGTCACGTGCAATGTGTGCATGCCACCGTTTGCATGAAAGAGACCGTTTTTTGGTATCTTGGAAACTACAAATTAAATTAAAGCATTTAATTTTTGATATAAAGCAGTCACCTATGTTCTCCTCTAAAGCTGCCACACACGCCGTGTGCAAGGTGAGAGGACAGCGGCCGTGGGGAGCGCTGTCACGGGGCAGAGGCCAAGCCCCGCGAGAGGCAGACAGTGCTACTGAGTTGGAGGCCGCCCAGCCTGGCAGGGTGACCTCTGCATCATCACCAGCCCCAAAAGGCCACACCCCAGCCGGCTTGGCCAGGCCGGCACACAGCGGGGTCCAGAGAGCTCCGGCACCGTGATATGATCACATTGAAAAGGTTGAACAGCCAACCCCAGACGTGCATCCAAAATTTCACCCCAGCGTGTTTCCTGGACAGAGATTCCAAAACCAAACTACCTAGTTCAAAACCAGACACTGGGCAGCCTCCCTTCTCTGGGTCGGGCCGGGGAGAGGCGCAGGGAGCAGGAGAGGGGTCTGACATGGAGTCTGGTGTCCTCCCTGACAGGGAGGGAGTCTCTGGTGCCGAGAAGGCCCTGCGGGCTGTGGGGCTGCTCCTTCCCCGGCATGGGCCGTGTCCCTGCTGACTGAGGGGCCTGCCCGTCCACCGTGCGGTGGCATTTCCCTGTCTGGAAGGCTCGTCCAGCAGAGCAGGTTTCTGAGCAGGGATCTGCGAGGTCCCTGCCAACGCTGAGCAGCGACCCTGGCGCAGCACACCCAGGATGCACCTGAAGCGGAGGACAGCGGGTGGGAGGCTCTGTGTGGATGTGGACACCCGTGGGCAGGGCAGCTCTCTGGGGCCACTGTGATGTGCCCTCCACACCCCATGCCAGCTCTCCTGGCCGGGGCCTTGGGAGGTGTGAGCCGTGAACGGGAGTGTGGACGCCGGGAGGGAAGGACGGGACGCAGGAATGCAGTGAGCTCAGAGCAGGACGGCAGAGCCTGAGGTGCTCGCGGCCCCGCAGGTGGGGAGGTCCCACTGGCTACTCGGAATTCAGGTGTGGCCACCCAGAGGTTGGCGGGCTCCCGGCGGAGTCTTGGGAGTGACAAAAACAGGGATGACGGTGAACAGGGGACACGTCCCCTCTCCTGACTCTCTGTCCCTCCTGGCCTCTGGGATCACCTGCCCAGTTAGCTCTTGGCCTCCAAATCCTTTACGGGGAAGCTACTTTGGGGCAGTCGGGATAGAAGACTGTAAGGCATGAACGAGGGGAACTGTCACCTCCTGGGAAAAAATGAAAGGACAGTCAATACTGACCTGGGGACGGAGGGAAGTGGGACGATGGGGTCTTCCCTGAAGACGGGCAGAGGGCCTGTCAGGGAGGGCACAGAGGCAGGGGCTGCCCGGAGCAGGATCGGGGTTCAGATCTCAGAAGATGCCTCCTCTTCGAGGTTAAATGTCCGGTGTCCTTAAGTACTAAGTTTGACGGCTGGTATCTCTGACATTTCCCTTTGGCATTTCTTGTTTTATTTTTATTGTGAAGATACATCCTCAGTCTTGCAAATGCACATTTTGGCTTGTGATTATCTTTCAAATATTTTTCGAGCAATTGTTGTAAACCATGAATAAGTCAAAAATTCATGTTACTTTCGAATATGAGTTCCGTCATGAAACCAATTCAGCGCAGACACCTCAAAATATCAACGAGGTGTTTGGGAAGGATGTGGCTAATGAACACACAGTATGTCAGTGATTTGAGAAGTTCTGTTCTAGTGATTTTAATCTTGAAAATGAGCCACGTGGGTGACCTGAGATCAAGGTGGGTAATGATGAGCTGAAAGCTGTAGCGGAAGCAAATCCATCTGAACCTACTTGTGAATTAGCAGCAAGGTTTGACGTTACTATTCCAGCAATATTGGACCATTTGAAACAAATGGGCAAGGTAAAGAAGCTGGATAGTTGGGTTCTGCATGAATTAAACCAGAGTAAAAAGAGAAATCTTCTCGAAGCTTGCCTTTCTTTGCTGTCACGACATAAAGGTGAACCATTTCTACACCATATTATTATGTGTGATGAAAAATGGATTCTTTTTGACAATTTCAAGTATTTGGCATGAGAGTTGGATAAAGATGAAGTGCTGAAACACAGTCCAAAACCAAATATTCATCCAAAAAGGCTAATGGTGTCTGTCTGGTGGTCTAGGGCTGGTATTATCCACTACAGCTTCATGAAATCTGGTCACTTGATTACAGCGGACGTCTACTGCAACCAGTTGGATGAAATGGTGAGGATGCTTGCGATTAAGCAGCCGAGATTGGTCACTAGAGACAGGCAAATCCTCTTGCAAGACAACACTAGACCACGTGTTCCACAAACAACGCTGCTCAAACTACAGAGGCTGCACTTGGAAACTCTCTGTCATCGACCATATTCACCAGACCTTGCACCAACTGACGACCACCTCTCCCAGGCTTTGGACCACTTCTTGCAAAGAAAAATACTCAATTCTCAACAAGCTGTGGAAAACCTCTTTCATGATTTCATCGCCGCTCACTCTCCAGGTTTCCTCGCTGCTGGCATAAACAAGCTACCGTTAAGATGGCAAAGCTGTTTATGCACACACTTTGATTAATTGTACTGCTTCTTGTTTGAGACATAATAACTACACTTTTGATTGGAAATCAGAGATTCCATATTTAATGGGCTAATAGGATTGATGATGAGGGAGAAAACACTGTGAGAAAATGCCATGGCAGTGGTCAAGGGTACTAAAACAAACCCTATTGTCACAACAGAAAAAACGTTTGGATTCGCCTGTGTTTGGGAGACGCCGCACTTTTACAACAACTGCGTGCTGTGATGAGCAAGTTTATTCTGATTTGCTCAGGTGAGCTGAGCGTTTCTTTTCTTCCATCAAATCGCCCTACACAATCCCTGTTTTTCTCCCTCCCCTGACACATTCCGCATCAGTCGCTCCTGTACTTAGAAGAGAATTGCTGGACCTTCCCGTCGTCCCCCAGCTCGATCAGCTTCTCCAGATGTTGGATCAGAATAAAAAACTACAGGAAAAAACAGCTGGACATTAAATACAGCCAACAGATCATTTGGGGAACAATCCCACATTGTCACATTAGCTTTCAGTGAACACTGGCGTGACGCTTCCCTTCAGCAGCGACGGCTAGGGGAGTGAGGCAGGTGTCGGGGCGTCAAAGCTCTTCCCCCCGCCAGCCCCCCAGGCCCTTCCTTCCCCCCCAGAGCTCCCTGCAGCTGCCCCGGCTTCTGCGGGACCTGACCTGCGATTTCCAGCTCTGCCGCTGACCTCGCTGGGCGCTGGGTCCTTCCACCCAAACCTCACTTCCGTCTCCTTAACAATGACCTCCTTGGCAGACCTAGAGTGACTTGGCAAATTTTCCCTTAGAAAACCAGCTTGCTCAGGTGACTTACAGTTTGAAGAGAAGTCCCCCTTTGAGACAGGAATCTGCGTGGTCACTCTCAGTGACCTGCCAGCACTGTCCTGAAGGCCTCGGGTGAGACAACCCCCAGGACAGGGCACCCTGACGCCCTCACTGCAGCCTCAGTGCTTCTCCGGGTGCCGGGCCTGAGTGCGTGGCGGCCGTGTGAGTGCGCGACAGTCTGCACGCACGCCGTGCCAGGCTGCCCTTCCCCGGCAGAGGCCAGCTGAGATCCTGGGCTGGCGTGCACTGGGGTTCCCCTTGAGACCCGGCCACCTCCATCTTCCCCTCCTTAACTCCAGCCTCGGGGCGTGTACACCGACACACCTCACCTCCTGGCCAGAAAGCAAAGCAGCTTTCATGGGTGTGAACGTCCATGAACAAGCGTGCTGGGCGTTTCTCTGCCAGAGGTGGAATGCACGGTTCTCTGTCCAGAGAGCAGCCTCCGGCGGCCGAGACGGCCTGTCCCAGAGGCAAGGCCTGGAAGACCCTGCTTCTTGGGAACAGGCATCCTCGGACTCAGGGCTGGGAATGGACAGCATGAGCCTGCGCTCCTTCTAGAATCCCAAGTCCCCGAGTCCTCGTTCCAAAACGTCAGCATTCCCCTGGTCCCCACCCTCTTCACCCCAAAAGCTACCAACTTGGACTTTGCAGCGTCTCTCTGGGTCACCGGGTCTCCACTGTGTGCCACTGCACTCTGGGAGGCACTGGTCACAGCCATCCTTTCCAGGGCAGCAGGGGTGTGGCCCCCCCATCCTGCATCCCTCCAACCTGGGGCCACAGGCCCCGCCCCCCCCCGCCGAGGCCTTCGTCACGCACCTCTCCGGAGCTTCCTCTCCAGGGACTTACGCTTCCAAGAGGCCGGGGGCTGACCCGAGGCACCGCTCACGTCAGCTCAGCCGGGTTTGCTGGGCCCTGCGGGCAGGACCCGGAGTCGGGGAGGGCAGTGAAGGGACAGCCGACAGCACGTGACCCTGGTGGCCCAGAGTTGCCAACCCACCAACCTGTCACTCACAAGATTATTAAAACAAAATTTACGACAAAATGAAACCAAGAATACCTTCCTATAGTTTTTGTAACTGTGCATGTCTGCGTATGTTTCAGTTTCGGTTAACTTCATGATAAGTTTATGCCTATACGTGTGTTCACTCACTATTGATAAAAACTGAGAAAATACAGTAAATCATGTGTGATTTGACTAGCCCATAATTTTGATATTTTGGGTATTCCATTTTAGTCTTCTCTCTGTGTGCATTTTTAATACAATTAGGGTCGCGCTGTGTGCGATTTGGGGCCGTGTTCCTTCACTTACTCTTATGAAAAATTCCACGTCTGGCCTTCTGTCATTTTTGCCTTTAAGAAAACGTCTCTGATGTTTCCCGCCTTTTGCTGTCTGGACTACGCTTAGTTTACATTCTTTTTCCTAGAACTCTGCAGTGCGTATTAATCCCGCCTCAGTTCTTTGCATGGCTGCCTTAGGTTTAGAAATTTGTTAATTCATATTTTATTATAAAAGTCAAAATCACCGTAATCCCCTAACACAGGATAAAAGTCTAGTATGTCTTTACCGTCTTCCAACATCCCGGTTTTCCTCGGTAGGTCTGAGCTGGAGGCACAGGTCGGCCTGCCCCGCAGAGCCGCAGCCTCTCCATCCTGGTTCGCCACCGCCGCGCCCGGCATCCTGTGGGATTTATTCCATGTGACTTCGGACACCCCGCCCAGGCCGGCCCCTCTGCCCCTCTGTGTGGCCATAACTCCCAGGCTCCCCTTGCGCCTTCAGGTTATGGAGCTGATTGTTCCAAAAGGTAACCACCAGGTGGCCGGCGGACAGAGCGCCGTCTGGGTGCTGCGCCGGTGTCCACGGGAAGCTTTCGGCTGCCATTGCAAAAGCCCTGCTCTGATACGATAACTCTCTGTTACATCTCTGTGATTAAACAATTTTTAAAAAATTACAAGCACAATTTTTCCTGGAATATGCTAAACATTTAAAATTTCCTTTTTTAAAATAGGAAAATTTTTCTCCCATTGTATTTCTGATACGCTTTTCTTTAAGATGCTGTAGGTTCTTCTATAAGAACATCTTTGATTCCCAGTCTAAATTCTGCTCTCTCCTTTCCCTGTCAACTTATATCATCATTTTCCAAAAAACCTCAATTAGCTTCGTTTTTTCTGAATATTGAAAGAAGTGTGTTCTTACTGAAATCAGACAATACCAAAGGTTACATAGATGAGCCCAAATATCATATACAAACCCACCCCGGGGAAAAATGTAGTGTTAATGTTTCACCATGTATCTTTTTGGTATTTTTTTCTGTGTGATATACCTCAATCCGCGTGTTAAACATTCATCAAATATTTCTTTGCAACTTATTATATTGGCCTTAGAGTATATCCCGGTGCTGGTGTGTGGAGTACAGCACTCCGGAATTACTCACCGGTCGTTTTTCCTCCGTAGTTATGTTAGTTGAGTGCATATTTGTTCCTGTTTGTGTTCAGTTTTAGGGTTGCGTTTTATCTTTTCAAAAATTTAGTTGCATTTTTGACCACGTGAAACATTGCAGAAATCGGCACTCGCTCTGCACAAAGGCGAGTCCAGCGAGCTCTTGCTCCTCCTGGTCCCCTCCAGTGACCGTGGTCGTCGTCGCCCTAGGATGTCCTTTCTGGGTTCATTGTGCCAAAATAAGGAGACATCTGCATTCGTACTTCACCTTCTCGCTACACACGCGAAGGGAACCGAGAGCACACGCACGGTGCACGCGCCCTGCTGGCCGTACTTCAGGGCACGCTCTGCAGACCCACGGCGTGCTGTCTGCCTCCCCCTCCCGTGACCACACAGCCGTGAGTGGGGCACTGCCGTGGTCACCATCTCGAGCCGCAGGTCCTGTGGTAGTGTCCGGGGCTGCCACGGCAGAGTGCACAGGCCTGGGGCTGTGAAACAGCAGACGCTGATTCTCGCACAGTGCCGGGGGCCAGGAGTCTGAGTTCACGCTGTCGGCAGGTCCGCGCCCCTCCCAAGGCTCTAGGGGGACCCTCCCTGCCCCTCACAGGGTCTGGAGGCCCCAGGCGTTCCCTGTTGCAGCTGCCTCAGTCTCCGCGTGGCCTCCTCGCCGTGTCTGTGTCCAACCTCGCTCTGTCTCACTCATATCAAGACACTTGTCACAGCACGCACGGCCCACCCAGGACGTCCCTCATAAGCTCCTCACCCCAAATCCTTAACTAAGTTACTTCTGCAAAGACCCTTTGTCCAACTAAGATCACACTCACGGGTTCTGGGGGTTCGAAGTGGACGTCTTCTGGGCCGCCGGAAAGCCCACTGCAGTTGGCGACTTTCGATGCCTGGTGACAGGCAAGCCCTGGAAGAAGGGTTTGGGGTCTCAGGGTGATTGCCCGCGTAGACCTGCTCAACACTGCCTGGTTCCACTCCGCAGAGCGCTGCTCTGGCAATGCCCCTGATGTGGAACATCCGCTTACGTGGTCAAAGACAATGTATGTGTATTTTCCAGTGAAATGTCTTTTTCCGACATTTGCCCATTTTTCTAATGAGTGTTTTGGTCTTTCTCTCCCTTGATGGTTTAAAATACTCTTTTAGGGATCTTAGCCCTTAAGCTATGGTGAGAGTTGTTAATATTTTTCCAAGTTGGCCATTACTTTTGATTATGGTGGGGTATTTTTTGGGGGGAAGGTAAAAAAATTTATGTATTATTGAAATTTTATTTTTTTCTTTATTTTATTGCATCTTTATTTGAATCATAATTGGAAGATTTTCACTACTTGGGTCAAAAAGTTACGTGTCCGCGTATGTGTCCAGTACAATTGTGGTCTCGTTATTTTATATACAGATTTCTGACCTATTCGGAGTTTGTTTTGCTGTTGGGTTAAATATGGGTCAGATTTTGCAGGTTTCTTTCCCAAGGGCTATTCGATTCCCTTAAGGCCATTTTCCTTTGCCGCGAAGGTAGATTCCAGCTCTATCGTAGGGCACCGCGAGCCCCACGTTCTCTGGTCTGTTTCCGTCCTCTCTACTCCAGGCCACAGGCCATTTGCCCGGTCCTGCTGGAACCACATAATGTTAATTATAGAGATTTTATAGCTTATTTTTATATCTGGTAGGCCAGACATTCCTCCTTTCCTTCTGCTATTTTTTTTAGGGATTTTCTAGATATTCTTGCATTTTTTTTCCATATCAACTGTAGAATCAACTGCATAGCTGCTAGAAAACACTTGCTGGCATTCATATTGAATTTGAGCTCAACGTATATATTAACTCTGTTAGAACTGGCGGCTTTGTGGTTTTGTGTCTTCCTAGGACGGAGGAGTGCCTCTCTGCTGGCGCAGGTCTACCTGGGAGCCGCCGGAAAGTGTGCAAAAATTTCTCCACACAGGATTTGCAATTGCTTATCAAGTCTATTCATAGAATTTTATGGTTTTTGTTGCTATTTTAATTGGGATTTTCTCCTTCCCTATGTCCTCTGAGGGATGGTGTGGTTGCATAGGGAAGTGACTGATCTTTGTGTGTTAGCTTTATATCCTCCTCAATGCTCCTAAAGGCAATTTTTAACGATTTAAATAACCCAATCAGACCGCACGGCCGCGCTGACCAATGGCGTAAACACTGAGTCTCCCCTTCCCGTCCACACACATGGATGAGGTGGATACAGCGTACTCCATTTTTGTAAAAGCCCAGACTCGGTGAAAGCAGGCGGGGAGCACCCCAGGCCGGGCGGTGGGCGGAGACCCTGCTTAACGCAAATAGGAGCAGCTGCTGCTCAGAAGCCCTGAGCTATGTGAGCATGTATTACATTCGCAAGCGAATAAAATAAAAATCGAATTTGTGAGAAAATAAAACAGGTTATAAAACAAAACTGGGTGTGTTTTTTAAATAGAAATGTTGGAAATGAACGATACTAGTGATGAAACCTATTCAAATTCGCGCCCCCACATTTCAGGATGCGGGTGGGGCGGGCCGCAGGGGGTGCCTCGCTGGGAAGCGCAGGTGGCAGCAGTGGAAACCGGGCTCGGGCTGTGCACGGGGAGCCCCGCGCTCTGTGCTGAGGTCCTGCCTGGCTCCGGCTGTGGGTTTGCTGAGGTGTCAGGCCACCACTCCGTCCCCAGTGGGGCGCCCGGTCCTGCTGTGGCCCTCTGAGCGGGCGAGCAGGGTCCCATGGCTTACGAGGGGGCCCCAGACGTGCCTCCGCCCCCCAGTGGAGCTGCAGCCCCAGGGGGGTCTTCTGGCTCCATCAGGCGCTGCGCACTCTCTGCCGCTGCCTCACTCCGCCCAGTCCCACCGGCCGTGGGCGCCTCCCTGGAGGTCAGGGCGCCTTCTGCCCAGGGAGGGCGGCGCCCACTCTGTCCTTGGGGAGTGGCTGGGCTCCTCGCTGCAGCTCAGCCTGTCCCAGGTCGCAGGTACTCTCACAGGTGGCAGCTCTGTCTCAGCTCCACCCTCTGAACCGCAGGATGGGAGCGGAGGTGCAGGAGGGGATCCTGCCGCCCACACCGGCCACTCCCGGAGAGGCGAGCTCCAGCTTCCTTCAGCTGGGTCCGCTGGGCTCCTCTCCAACACCTGTGCCGTGTGGTTGGCACCTTTGCCTGCTTCCGGGGCCGACAGGTTCTGCTGCTGCCCGCTCCCAGTTTGGCCCATTCCCACCACTTAGCCCAGTTCCCAGGAAAAGGTTTCCAGATCCTTCTTTACACAGCTGCTTTCCTGGGCCACCGAGCCTGCGCCTCCCCAAGGGCAGCAGTGGGGACTGCAGTGTCCACCATGCTCGGCGCGCCAGGCTTGGCGCTGACCCAGGGCAAGGCGTGGGCCGGGCCTCCCAGAATCTCTTCTGTGGGATCTTTCAGAGAAAAGTTAGACTTCCTCTGTGAGCCCCGAGGGAAGGAAGCGCAGGCAGAGAAGAGAGCCCAGGAGACGCTTTGGGCCAGCGCTTGCTGGTGCCAAGACCCTTTGACGTAGGTAGGGTCACCTGGAGGGAGCTGCTGCCGCCTTGGGGGCGTCGGCCCTGAGAACGGGCACTTGGACAAACGGAGGGATGGGCTGAAGGATCCCAGAGCCCTGTCTGGGCTATGGCTCCCGTGCCCCCATCTCCAGCAGCCCTGGCATCGTCCTGCCTTCCCTCGACTGCTCCAAACTGTGCGCAGCCTCACTCCCAAACGCATCTCCTGTCTGTCCCCCGCCCCCGTCTGTTCTCATTGGCACTGCTTTTGCTCAGTCCCTCATCATCTCTTGTCTGGAACTACCCATGTCCCCTTGTCTGCAGCTTCAGGACATCTAAGCTCTTGTCAGTCCTGCTACCAGAGGGCTCCCAGTGAAAGACACCATGCTCTCACGAAAACCCTTTAAACCTTCCTGCCACCCCCAGGCTAAAACGTCCAAGCCCATACACGACGTTACCTGTCCAGTCTTATTCCCATATTTCATGGCACCTAGAGGGGAACATGTCCCAGTGGCTCACTGATGTCAGCAGCAGGTCTGACACCGAGACACCCCTGGGGACCCACCTCTGATCCGTGTGCACTGTTCTCTTTGGAAGCTGTGGCCACACGTGCACACAGCACACACACAAACAACCTCTACCACTCACACTTCCAACTGCTCCCAGACGGACCCCCCCAAGGAATTAACCAAAGACTCCTACTTTAGAAAATTGTCATTGTATTTTATTAGCCACGTTTTAGCAGCAAAACAGAGGAAAGAAAATATTATGCAAAAAAAGAGAACCGTGATTTTCTCCATTACGCGGCCGTAAAATATTTAGAGAAGGACTGTGCGCAAGCCGGTGCCATCGGCGTATTTAGAATAAGCATTTTCGGAGGTGGCGACTCAGTCAGGGAGCTCTCCGCAGGCTGAGAAGGAGGACCACTGAAGGCGGGATCGGCCGACAATTGCTGGCGGAACCTATTTAAGAGCATGATATTAAAATTGGGATTCCACCTCTGGCTTCAGTATTATTTGCACATATAAAGTAACAAAGTGTTTTTAAAGATATATTATAACAAGTAACTTCCAACTATAAATGCATCAAGGCAGTTGGAACTTACCACATTTAAGATATTGAAATTGAAGTTGGTGGTGGCAGCAGAGTATTCATTACATCAAATGGAGATGCCTTTAAATTTATATTAAATTCAATTTAAATGCCATCAAAACCATGGTTGACAAAGTACTGACAGATGAATATTTTAGTGTGATTCAATAGCAGTAAACTTTATTTTCTTACCTTGAGGCAAGGTGATGGGCTTTTTATATGCAGTAGGTTGAACTGGGTTTGTCGTAACATGCCTTATGATTTCCATAAAGTAAAATTTTATCTTTAAAAAATGATTTTAAAGGGTTTAAGTCTTGAACTCTGGAAACATTTCTTCAGGGCTTTTTTTCTTTACTCATTATTTTATGCTATGAAATCTAACAGCTTCCTTATACCACTCTCAAAACATCTTCTGATTTGGAATTAACAATTAGTCATTTTAAAGGTTTTATGTTTAATGTTGACACGCAGCAATA
>NW_012153186.1:108735-141928 GCF_000956105.1 Propithecus coquereli | reverse complement strand
ATCTGGGTGTATAGAGAGAGACAGACAGATTATGTGTTGACATAAAGAAATATATAATCATCTATGCACTGCACCCTCCAGTCTCTGACTCTCGATGCTTCCATCTAAGATCTTAGAATTCAGGAACAGTTTTCCCTTTGCTAGACTTTGTTTCTAGAATTCAGAAAGCCGCTCTTCCAGTCTGTCATCTGTACTGGAGATTTATAAAAGCCCATGTAGTGGAATCACATTGTGCAAAATATTTTCAAATGTATTGGTTTTTTTTTTTTTCTTTTTTTTGGCCCAATGTATTTTTAATTCCCTTTAATTCTTATCTGGATAAGGGCTGATATCTCCCTAGATCAAGGCAGTCACTGCTTTGGGGAAAGGACGGATAAAACTAAAAGTCAAGAAGTCGTTGCTTAGCTTCGACTTTCCAAATAGCTTTTTTAAAAAGGAGCCCAGTAGACTGGGGAGCCGAGCTGTAGACCGCATCCTGGAGAGAGAACAGGATGCCCTGAGCTTCCGGGGCCCAGCGCCTGTTGAAGCCAGACAAAGAGGTGCCCAGAGAAGCCAGAACGTGGGAAGTGCCTTTCCCAGAGTGGAGGAGGGACGTCCTGGAGTTCGGGGCCCTGAGGCGGTCGGCACCCCCCATCTGCCCGTGCTCCGCCTAGACTTCAAGGCAGCCCCCGGGCGCCGTGCAGGGGCTGCGAGTCCTGGCTGGGCAGCTGTCCAGGAGCTGTGGCCCGAGCCCCTGATGACCTCAGAACAGACGCAGGAGCAGTCTGAGGGGGCTGGGCGTGGGGTGGGAGAAGAGGGTGCAGACCCCGGCGGCAGAGGTGAGAGCAACGCTAGGAGAATGCAGAGAAGGCAGATGCCCAAAAGACTCTTATCTCCCGGAGAGACTGAGCAGACCCGGAATCGACTGAGGACAACTGAGGCGGAGAAGCCGTCCTCCCTCCCAGCCCCTGTCTGGGCCCCGCAGCGAAGCAGCTGCCGAGGAAGTGGCTGCTGGAGGTGCCTGTCTGCAGACGGGACAGACCGAGCGCTGGCTCAGCCTTAAACCAAGGAGCTGAAGCACAGAGAGGAACTGGCCCCTGCTCCCTCCACATCTTCCCTACCACGGAGGCAGGTGGGCAGAAAGCTGTCGCTGATCCCGAGTCGCCAGGGTAGGGGTGAAGGTCGGACTGGACGAAAATGAACAGGGAACGTCGTACCCACATGTCACTGTCTACTCATGCTTACCACGCTCAGAAGCCATCTTTATAGGGAAAACCGGTGTGTGTGTGCCCAGAAGTCCTACGCCCTGGTGCCCCAGCGTGTCTCAGGAAAATACTCTCTCCTCTGCAAGCCTCATCGTAAATGTCATAAAACAGAAAATTGTTCAGAGTGACACAAAGACGCCGGAGAAAAGTTCGTTTGCTCAAAAATATTTGCTGAATGCCTACAATGTGCAAAGGAGCGAGTGCAATCGGCAAACACATACCTCATTGCAATTAACCCTGTACTGAACATGTAACAATCTTTGCTTGTTCTCCAGAATGCACTGTGGATATTGACGTGGTAGCCGAGGTCTCTCTGATGTGGACTCTGGTCACTTCTGTCATTGCCCCCCTGGGTCGGGCGGGACCACCCCAGCCGCAGCGGTGAGCGCCCTGCAGTCAGCGTTCAAGACGAGGAGACCTGGGCCCGCTCTCTGCTGGAGCACCAGCTCATCCTGGGCCCAGGGCCCCGGGCTCTGGATCCCTCAGTCAGCGCACCCTCACCTGGGAGGCCCTGCAGCCATGCAGACGGCAAACCAGCTGCAGCCCTTCCAAGAAGCGCCTCCCCCCACAGCAGCTTGCAGGGAGAGGGACAAGGAAGGAAAATAACGAAGGCATGGCCTGTTTTGTTTGGATTGTAATCAGGGAAGAACATTTTTCTCAGAACCGCTCCCTCACACCCACAGTGATTTTCCATTTTGTCTCATCCCCTGGTAGCGGGACACGTGGCCAAGCACAGCCCGGGAAATTCTGGGGAAGTGAACTTGCAGCTTCTCCATCCTCCAGAGGAAGCAGGAAGCAAGAGAGAGGGAAGGGCTGAGGGGTAGGCGGCCACGCTGAGGCCAGCCGCAGCCCTGCCACCAGCTGCATCGGGCGGCTGGGACGGTGCATGGTGCAGCCCTGCCCTGGCCCGGGTGAGACCTGGGAGTCAGGCCAAGGGTCCAACAGCCCACACAGAACTCCTTCCTTTGGCACGGCCACTGCCTCCCTGGTGACCCACAGTGGACCATTTCTTGCATACTAATTATATTATATATTAATAATATTATATATTAATTATTATATTATATATTAATATAATTAATATATTATATATTAATAATATATATTGTCGCACGAAGACCGTTTAGGAATGCCTTCTGCAAACTATCGCTATCATTCCTGGGATCCATGCTGTCCATTATTTTATCTCCATACTGGAAAGCATGGATGCTGCTGGTTTCTGAGCAGATTTTTGGTTCTAACGTTCCATTCTATGCTCGTCATGTTTCCCTGGCAAATCTGCAGGGTCACCTGTTTGGAAGAGCAGCCGCCGATCCAACATGGTTGTAAGTGGTGACCATTCCAGGTGCTTAATCTTGATTGTCCCACTATTTTTATAAACATTTATAAAAGTTCTTTCCCCAAGTATTTTTTAAATTAATTCAGAGCTTTCTTTTTTAGTTAATTTGCAGTAGGAGGGAAGAATCTGTGTATGAAGATGTTTGACTTGTGCATTGGCAAGCAAAGGTCTATGTCCCTGACCGGCAGAGAATCGGGAAAGTAATCCCAGGATGGGGTTTGTGTGCTTCTTGGCTCTGCAGAACACAACAAAATTCAGAAGTAAAAATTACTTTTTAATAGAATGGCATCCCTAAAATAGTCCATGTGCTAACCTTTCACATGGTTAATTTAGAATACAATTACTGTGTGATTACATATATTCACGTATTATTTGTTAATGCAAAAAATTAGATATGCATTTTTAAAGGAACATTTATTTTTTCTACTTAGAATCCCATTATACACATTTATAAAGTGAATTATAAACTTCACTTTATAATTTCAAACTATGCCAGTATCCAATTGCTGTAGAGAGACACGAAGACTTAATAATTCTGAGTAGAATATCCCTGCTGGTACATTTAAAAATAGAAGCCATTGCATTTTCTAACTTTTGCCAAATTGCAAATAAGTGAGCAGGACAGTCAGTGGCTATGACAAATCAGTCAGTGCTGATGTGGCTCCTGGAACATCGTCAAGCGCCACAAACACCGGAGTCACCCAGGGTGCCCTGTCTCGCCTCCGACGCAGAGGAGCCGCCAGCTCGGCAGGTGCAGGTCATCACACCTCACCCAGGCGGGCGGCACCTGAGGTCCCCTTGCTCCGATGCACACACTGGTGTCTTTGGGGAAGGCCAGCAGCTTCCAGCTCCTAAGGACACCTGGGTGAAACTGAGGCGCACACCGCCGTGATTTCAGCCTGCTCTCGGTCTCGTCTCCTCTGCTCTGGCCTGAAGGAAGTGTCCTACGATGACCAGCACCCAGGAAGGTGCTTTAGAGATTCACGTTCTTGCACAGAGCAGGGGCTCCTTGGTACTGGGGAGAATTTCAGGCAGCAGGTGAGAGTGCAGGCAGCAGACTCCACACCCAGGAGCTCAGCCAAAGTTCCCAAGAAAGGAAATTCCATAATTGCTTTGATATTGGCAAACTCCTAAGTGAGAAGGCCATGCGCTCACAGCGGTCTGTATTACTTAGGAAAGAAGACAGAGCCGTGTGCTACGGTATTATTACACATCTCCAGGTGTAGCTCCATTGGCTACTTGGATTTCCAGTGGTCACAGTAGCAGGAGTCCTCATTTAACATGGGGAATGTGACCACGTGTGACTCTGCACCTGGGGCTTTGGGACTGCGGGCAGGTGGGTGTGGGGCAAGTGTGTGGAGGTGGCCTGCAAGGTCAGGGTGGGTGATGGCTGGTTTTGCCCTCCTTGACCTGGAATTGCTGCCTCCCCGCCACAAGCGCTACCAGTCCCTGTGTTTCAGGTGTGGCTGCACCCTGGCTCCAGGAGCGACACCATGTCCAGGTGTGGCCATCAGCACACTGGGAGAGCCCTGTGTCCAAGGCTGGTTCGGGGCTGGGCAGGTGAGGAGGAGCAGGTCCTTGCACACACAGTCCCGTCTCCTGAGGGCCACGGTGATCATCCAGAGATGAGCCACCACCAGAGTCACCTCACTGAGTGGCCACAGCTGGGTGGCTGCTTCGTCCTCCTGCCTCGCTGACCCCTCTCACCCCAACTCTCTGCAGACATCAACGTGGGTGCCACTGGGTGGGAAATCTGGGGCCTGGAGGAAGGGCGTGTGCCAAGTTCAAAGGCCTTCCACGTTCAGCTGCGGGGGAGGGAGCCCTGGGAAGAGCCAGGCGCTGGGTGCCGGGGGACTGTGTGACCAGGAGGGCAGCTGCCCCCTGAGGACAGGAGGCTGGTGTGGGTGGTCGCCCGCTCAGGAACACGGAGGTCAGTCCAGGACTTGCCTGCACGGGGCAGGTCAGAGCCCAGGGTGGTCCTCACAGCCCTGTCCTGAGCATGCCTCTGCCCCTAAACCAGCCGGCTGCTGGGAACTCCAGAGACTCCAGTCTCCGTCCAATGGTCACTGGTGATTTCTGTTGGATTTTTCAGCTGTCGATATTTATTATAAGTAATTTAGAACATGCGCAAACATGAAAGGACAAGCTAGAGTTTTACAGCTGGAACAATCTGTCACGCACCGTCTTCGTCAGGGCATCCTTGAGTCTCTACCCGGGGTCACGGGGACCCTTCCTTTGGAACTGAGCTTCCCAATTAGGGGAATAGCTGGGCCAAAGGGAAACAGCAGAACGTGCTGCTGGGGCAGCGGTGTTGCTGGAACGTTGCAGGGGGAGGATTGGTTCCCGATCAGAACAGAAACACAGAGCCAAGGCCACGTGCACTGATGCAATTCTTTCTTCCGGTAGTGGGGTGACCACTAACCTGACTATAAATAAAATCGTAAAAAGGAATCTGCCTATGGAAAGTGGGGTGGACGCTTGTAGACAGTGAAGCCCAGGGTCCCATCACTAGGGGTGTCCCTGCCCTGGCGGGCGGGGTCCCTCTTAGGGGGCAAGGTGACCTCGGGTCCACATGAGCACCAAGGACACCACGTGTGGCTCCCGTGAGGAGTCGACTCACTGGCTCAGATCAACGAGAGAACATCCCGTCCAGCCATCCCCTGGCTGTAGGGGGAACCTGGGGTTTCAGGGTTACCCCCTCGAAGAGTGAGCCTAGTCCTGGAGCAACATTTCCTGAGGGAAAGCGTGCTCTGTCTTCTAAAATAAAGCGGTGGGAAAGGAAAACGCAGCCTGTCTTAGCCACGGGCGTGCAAATGACCCGTCTGTTTCCGTGTGCTCGGCCACCCCGCGTTTCCTTCTCGGCCTCTCTGCGTCTTCACGGCCCGTGAATCCGAGGGGTGAGTGCGGCTGACAGAACAAAGCCTTAGCCCGAGCTGGGCTCTGCAGGCCCAGAACGTTCTGTGTGTGCAGCCCGAGTTAAAGCATGTTGGGAGCTAAGCCACAAGTCAGAGAACGTCTCCCGGACTCGGACTCCTGATTAGGAACAAAACCACGGAAGTGCAGTTGGCAGCAGGGCCGCGTCGAACACACGCAGAGTTCCTGGGGACCGCGATGCTCGTCTCTTTCCACTTTGTCCCAGCGAGTGGCAGGAAACAGCTGGCCAGAATTTCTGAGTGCCTTTAATGAAGAGAATTCTTCCTCGTTCAGATTCGGTGATTAAATAGAATAAGACTAATATTCCTCGGTGGGTTTTCTGAAAGAAGGCCGTCCTGGAAGGCGGTCGGGTCCGCGCCCCACGCCCCGCGCCTGCCTGGGGAACTCGGGCTTGAAGATTGAGCTTCTGACCACATGGGCTCGGTCCTGTGCATTTGTCTTCGCGTGCGTTTTTGAGAACGTTTATTAGACCCGACTCAGAGGTCGATGCCGTTTCACCTGTCAGGGTCTCTCTCCGCAGAGCCCCACGGTGGGAAGGAGGCTGCCACCCGCCATCCGAGGCACCCCCGACCCCTGTCCCGGGGATGGTGGCAGAGTCACCGCTGCTCTGCACCACCTGCAAACCCTGCTCCTCTCCCGGACCTCTCGGTTGGGTTTGGTGGGTGCAGAATGTGATTCAATCAGTTCTACTCTCGTGTAGAAGTCAAAATCTACACAGCTAGTCTCATCATCCATGTTTTGACGAAGCTGGATTGGAACAAACAAGAAACAAGAAGTGGTTTCTATAAATGCACACCCAAGAAATACCCCAAGGGAAGTCAGATAAGACTTTAAGGTGAAAATTGTCTAAGAAGGGCCGGGCCCCTGAGGCAGAGGGGGTGGGGCCAGCACCCAACCCTCCTCCTCAATCCTGCACGGGTTTGGGGAAAGTCAAGGTCATTTTTGTCACCCATCAAGAGGTTGCGAAGGATTATTAACAGAAACTTTGAACAATGCTGTTCAAACAGAATCACGTTCTATACGCGGGATGCTGAGAGGTTTGGGGTAACCATAGCTGGCCGTTCTCATACAAATGGGCACCTGACAGCTTTTCCAACAAAGATCTTTGCTCAAAGCACAGTGGACTCTGCCCTACCCTGCTGCCAGCATCCTTCTGTCCCAGGAAAGGTATTTTTAAATCTCTCTCAATATGTTCCGTGACTTCCAAGTGCAGCAGAAATACTTTGTCCACGAGCCAAGTGCACCTTTCTCCAGCATAGCGCAAAACGAGCTAGCGCGTCGGAGTTGGCCAGCCGTCACCCTAACTGCGTTGACTCTTCTCTTCGCAACCACACCATGATTATGCCGCAATCTGAAAACAAGGAGATAATTCTCAAGGAGAAGAACAGCTGTGATTTTGGCTCAGAGCGCACGGCGGAAGCTGTTGGGGACTGCGGTGAGGTCATCGTCCTCAGAGGTACGGTTTTCCCTCGCTGTGTGGTGGCCACTCACGACCCCAGGGAAATCACACCGTCTCTGGGCCTTCTGGAACACACGGACGATGTTTCAACTCTGCTTTCCTGCCTCCCGTGGCTGTTGGTGCATTAATGAATTAATGTTGGAAGTATTTTGAACTATTCGGATAAGAGTCTCAGCAGTCGGGAATCGCAGTCCTCTTCTCAGACTGAAGCGCGTGGAGAGGAGGGCACGCTTGTGCGTCCGGCAAGAGTAGCAGCCTCCGTGCACACTGCAGGCTGCACGGCCTCGCTGCTCTGTGATCTCCTGTTGAAATTCAGACGTCCTTCCTGATTTGGGAACACAGACATTCACGGACCCACCTTTGATATAAAAGCAAAGAATGGGCCCCTACATCTTTACGGTTTTGCCAACAAAAGTCCTGAATCGTGGAGCCCGTGCTGGTTTCTTTTCAACAGTATAAAGTCACTTTCAATCTCTCTCCTCCTTCCCACCATCGAATGAACGTGCTCTATCGGAGGGCCATACTGCTCTCTTCTCAGAAAATTTCATTTTAGGTTTGGAATCGCATTTACGGACAATATACACAACATCCATTCACACTCTGGAAGGTTTATGAGCCATTGTAAGTCATCCCTCTAATAAAAAACTCTGAAAGTAGCACAATAGAGTTAATAATATTCAATGAATTGAATAACATATTTAATAATTCTAACTGCATTATAAAATCTCCTGATCCCTGGGTGCTTCTCATATGGTCTGTTTTAAACATAACCTCTGCTGAAGAAAGGCATTGGATTTTGTTGCCACAGTGCTCAACTGGAAGCTAGGAAAGGCCACAACAAAACCAACTTCACTCCCAGATAATAAATTAATTACTGTGTCTGATATTTTTTAAGTTTTGTAGAATTATCTAGCAGCCTGATCCAAAAAAAAAGGAAATGGATCATAGCGTTTCTGTGCGGACAGGGCTTAAGGAACAGTTCTGCACAAACTTCTCCTTGCACACGTGCAGCGACCGTGACGGGGGCACTCGGAGGACAAGGAGGCTGGAGCGTGCTCTTCCCACAGCTTCTCGGACTACAAGATGCTTAATAAATACACATTTTACATGTGGTTTTTGAAATATTGGATTTAACAAATTTTCCTTTAGAAAATACCACGGGTGGGCCCCACGCCAAGAGCACAACACGCGGCTGAGTAACGGCCGCTTCCTTCCTGGGAGCCCCGAGTCCAGCAGGGAAGTCACCCTGTGGAAAATCTCACCATGAGGACTCTCCCAGAGGCCCAGGACATGCCAGCAAGGTGTGCGGCTTTTCGAGGACGGATCCCACAGAAAGGCCAGTGAACAGGACTCTGGTGTCACATCCAGAGGTGGGCAGGGGACACCTTAAGGAAAATGCACTCACGACTCTCATCATTCTGCCAGAAGCCACTTGCTTTTTTTTTCCTCAAGCCATACCTTTATTACTTGTTCTAAATTTAAGATATTTATGCATATTCCAAAACTGGAAACGTGTGTCTGCAGAGGCTAGGAAATGTCTCGCTCGGCCCTCGATATCCTCAGTAGAGGCAGCTCAATGAGAAGGAGACCGCGTGAGTCCCAGCCGAGCCCTGCAACCCTCTCCTCGCAACCGGTGTTGGACAGAATGTGCCAAGCTGCTGGCTGGTGCTGATTGACAATCTCAAAATATTCCTGAAATGCATGGTCAACTCCATAGTCTTGCTTGAGGGTTGTTAACACACGTAAAGTAACATACGCGTAATTCCTGCCTCTACATCAGACCGTGCGGGCGAGAGTGGATCTGAAGCGGTGTGCCTGTGTGTGCAATTAGGGAACCCTGTGGGCGTCTCCGGGAACCAGTAGTTTAGCCATGTGTGCCTCTGTGTGTGTGTGTGTGTGTGTGACACAAAAGGCAGAGATACTGTGTACGGTTTTTAGGGCTTGAGCAACTTGCACTGATGTCGAACTGAGGAAGCCCAGCGGAAAACGGGAGAGACGTGATGGGGTGCGGGGCCCGGGTGTGCTCACTGAGGCTCTCCCTTCCGTTCAGCAAACCTGGGGCGGCTGGCCGGTGTCCTGCCGGGCCCGAGTCGCTAGAAGCCGACGGGGAAGAGTAAATTACAGGGAATGTTTGTGGGGAGCACGGCTACATGTTCCACCTCCCTTTCAGACTTTCACTTATTCCCAGAAATTTAAACTCCGTGGGAGAGGGAGGTAGGCATAGATATAAGTAGATGTATAGATATAGATATGCACAGGTTTATGATGTCAAAAAGACTAGATCTCAAAAATTAAAAAACGATCTAAGGAAGAAACCCAGGGCTGGGATTTCAGTTTCAGATTCAGGAAGAACAAAGTGAGAAAGGCGCTTCCCACTGCACGTTTGCTGACCCCGGAAGAGCCACGGGTGCATCCCGGTGGTGTCCCTGCGCCTGAGGAACGGCAGGGGTGGTGGCCCGCAGGGGTCCTAGAGCTGAGACCAGGAAGCTCCCAACACTGCTGTTACTATCTTTTTGCCTGGCAATGGTTGGGATCGAACACTTTGTTTGTTTTTGCAAATACCGATGTGCTTTTTTTGTTACTTTGCCATGAAATAATTTAAGGAAAACAACATATGCTAGCAGCAACTCTACTTAAGTCAGGGAGGACTTTCTGCCGTTCCGATCTGTGGAGAGAAATTCCACACTGCATATGGAATAGTCTGTGCCCATTGCATTTGCTGTGTGTTTGCAAAAGTCTCAGTCCTGGTGGGCCTGTACCAAGACAACTCCCAGCAGTGAGGGTGGGAGATTGAGCCCCGCGCCGTCCACAGCCTGGGTCAGGCTGCTGGTCCTGGTCCATCCTCTGCGTGTCATCCTTGGACTCATCTGCCCAGGACTGAGGACCGTCAGCCGCAGGGGAGCCGAGGGCACGTGTCATGGGCACGGGGAAGTCAGCCTGGCCCCTGGGGGAGCGTGGGGTCTACGCCTGGCCAGAGCGGAGTCTCTGGCCGATTCCTTACCCTCGGTTAATTTGGGCGAGTTGGAAGCCTCAGTTTGCTCACCTGTGAAGTGGAGGCGACAGTCATTGCCGTCTGGGAGCCTTGCGAAGGTGAGAGGAGATGAGCCCTGGGAAGTGCAGAGTCAGCGCTAAGTAAATGCTGCAGTCGCCTTCACAATAATTATCGGTGTCCTTAAGCCAATCGCTTAGAGCTCCGGCGCCCTCCTGTGTAACGTGAGAAGAAAATAACATCAACCCAGGGAGACCTAAGGGATTTTTCCGATCATTTAAATGAGATATGGTGCACGCACATGCTGCGTAAACAACCCACAGCTAAACCTTAGCTAATCCCCCAATGATTTGTGTCAACCCGGTTGTGGATAAAATCTGGCGTAGAGCAACTCGGCCCAGACCCCTCCCCAGGACAAGCCACAGGAGCTGCCTCAACTTCCCTTCCAAGTACTGGAGGACACCAAGGCGTCCCCAGCTTTGCTCAGATGGCTACAATTCACAGGCACCAGACGTCGCCATGAAAGGCATGAGCTTTTTACTTAATGGACTTATTTTGGGTCACAGAAACCATGACCTGAGGATGGAACAGCTGTGCCCAGTGCCATGTGACCCTCACTGCCACTGGCGGCTGCCACCCCGTCCAGTCTGGGTCTGGGAGACTCCTCCCCCTGCACCTGCCACGGCAGAGGCCTGTGGCGGCTGCTGAGTGGAAGCACTGCGCAGTTCCCTAGTAATTACACCATCCTTTGCATCCCCAGCAAAACCACGCCACCCCCGCCCCCAAAACAAAATCTCCTCGGAAACCAGCGTTAATGCCTGTGTCATGTATTCCTCTTCCAGGCTCACGAACAGTACCTGAGTTGTGGTGCAAGTGATGTCACAGCCACTAATTAAAGAAGTAAAACAGTAGTTGAGAGAAAATTTCAAATGCATTTGCCTATTTAGCTTCTTGTCAAGGCCGTTCAATAATGTTAACAGCGGTTAGTGTTGATAAAAACGGTTTTGAATTTCACGAGTTTGTTTCTGAGTCTCCTACCCTATGGGAATGTCCGTGTGCCGAGCGGCCGGAGCTGGGACGAGGGCCCCGACATTGACACAGGCCTTCAAGGGAAGCCCGTGTGTGCTGTCCCAGACAGACTCGGGCTCACGCCTGCTCGCACACGCGCAGACATGTGCGCGTCACGCGTGTACACACATGTACTCACGAGTGCACACACACTGTTCCCTGCGGTTTTAAATCTTCGATGATAATATAGCTGGGGCTTCTGTAAGCAGAATCTTGAGCCTAACTGATGGCATTGCTAAAAGGCCGCCACTTACTCCATGGCGGTAAAAAGCCCCGAAGTTCGGTGAAGTGGTACTTAAATTTGTTATAGCAACTCAAGTTCCCTCGTATCTGTCCCTAGCAGGGACTCCGTCCTTCTCACAGAGGATTTTTCCAGGCGATGTGTCAGTGACACAAACCTGCGACTGCTGCCCTCCCCGCCTGGCGAGAGAGGGGCAAGTTGATTGGCCACGAGGCGCTGCCAGCCAGGGCCTAGCCGGGCGTCCGTGGTGCTGTCTCTCCTCCTCCCGCTCTCTGCTACACTTCCTCGGCCTCTCCTCCTACAGATATTCCAATCAGCTTATGGTGTTTCCAGACCTCGTGATCATTTAACAAGCGTTTAATAAGGACACGTGTTTAAAATAAACTCTAATTATCTGCATCTAACTTAGACTGAGCTGAAAAGCATTTGAGGCCCTTTCATGGGAAGAGGGTCCAACGATTTTAAGAGGTTTTTCAGGTTTCCTGTGGAGGAAAGAGAACAGGGCATGCCCACCGAGCACAGGTGTGGAGGTTCTGGGAGGGTGAGTAATGCCATGAGTATTCCCCGTAGAAAACGGGAGCTATTTCCCAGCCCAGCGCCCGTTCTACCCTCCAGGCAGCTGTCCGCACAGGGCCCCTGCAGCCAGCCCACACGAGCCTCCTGCTCTGTCTACACAAGCCTGCAGGTGACTGTCTACACAGGCCCCAGCAGCTGGCTATGCACCTGGGGCCCCTGCTCCCCAGCCCACACAAGCCTCCCGCTCTGTCTACACAAGCCCCTGCTCTGTCTACACAAGCCAAGCAAAGAGAAATGTTGAAAGTATCATTGGGGTTTCTGTGCTGAGAGACAAGGTTTGTCTACTTCTTGTCTTACCACAGGGCAATTCTGGCTGAACGAATGCCTCACCGCACCTCACTGGTCTCCACCCATGAAAATTCCTCGATGTGAGATGAGTTGTGTGAATTCCGTGCCACAGACTCCCTCGTATATTCCCAAGCTCCGAGGCAGGCAGGAAGAAGAATCCCACTCGACAGGTATTTTAATGTGTTTCATCAATATTAGCTTTGCCCAAGTTTGCAAATAAAAATAAAGAACACCCTTTTAGATTTGAATTTCAGATAACCAGCAAAACTTTTTAGAGCATGTGTGTTCTATACGCTGCACAGACATACTTATACTGTAAAAGTGCCCGTTGCTTGTCTAAAACTGAAATGTCAGTGGGTGTCCTGTATTGCTTTTAGCAACTGTTATGTATGTCTATATACTTGCGTTTGAATATTTATATACCATTCATCTTTTATTGCATTATATTTTTATTGTATTTAGTATTTCTCTCAGATACCTAAGACTTGCCTCTGAAGTCAGGAAGGGATCTATTTTTGTGGTGCATTAACTCGAAACCCATAGAACGCACAACACAAGGAGTGAACCCTGATATAAGCCGGGGCGTCATCGTAACACTGTATCAACCCCGCTTCCTCCGTTCTAACAAATGTCCCCCAGGAACGCAAGAGGCTAACTGCGGGGAGACTTCGGGCAGAGGGGACATCTGAGAACATTCTGTCCTGGCTATGCTAGTTTCTGTAAACCTAAAACTGACCCAAAAAGTAAAGTCTGTTTTTAAAAAATCAAGCAGACAATACATCCATGTGCTAAAATGCTGTATTTTCTACATGGTGTGAGCAGAATCCCGTGTCCTGGGTGTAAAGACACGAGGAAACTGAGAGCTGGCTGAGGGCCCGGAGGCCCTTTGCATCCCCATGTCGCCGGTGCAACGCGATAGGATTCGCGTCAGCAATCGTGGCGCCTGGAAATGGAGATTTGAACTCTGCACTCAGGGGACGTGGTTGCGGGGAAGGTTGCTTCGGCGGGGCTTTTCCGGGGCCGAGGGGGTGGAAACCGGAACTGCCGACCCCCCTCCACGCCCCTTTCCACCCGCCCTCTCCCCACTCAGTGCACCCCTGGGGTCCCGCTGTGCTGCCCCCTCCTGCCACCTGGACGGGCCCTCCGACCCACCCGGCCACACTCACGGATCCCCTGGTGTCGCTGAGGCCGGGCGGCCGGCGGGTCACAGCCCTGCCCTCTGCTGGGCCCGGCGAGGCTCGGGCTGAGTCCAATCCCCGATCCTCCAAAGGTGCGCGCTTTCCACTGCCCACCCCTCTTCCATCTCAGGGGGGATTACATTTTAAGAATTAAAACATTCCGGCTTCATTTTTCAAGTTTTTATTTTAATTTTTGATACTTATAAATTATGTGCATTTTGCCTTTAAATAGATAAATTTGAATATTTTTTGAAAAACCATAATGTCATTGTTTTTATCTCTTATATTTGGTTCGCTGTACAGTTTTTGGTACAAATATATTTAAACGTACACTTTGAATGCAATCACTTTTTAATATTTTGGGTCACTATTGTCAAAACACAAATTATGTGAAAATCTTGATTACTACGGGATAAGGACTGATTCTGCAGAAAAAAAAGGAAAAAAAATTGATAGAAGAAATATATCATTTATGAATTACATTATCTTTATTTTATTACAAATCCAAATATCACCACCCCGGAGGAGAACACCGGACGTGCGCAGTAACCATTCAGTCCGGTCCTCTTTGATACGTGGTGACTGCCACGCAAACCACGCCGCGCACGGATTTTGCTATGTTCTCATTCGAAGGTGTGTTGCCCAAGGTAGGAGGATAGAGGATGTCGCAGTAAGCGGTTTATGAGCCTCATGTGCAAGTGGTCAGTGCTCAGATGCACAGTATTGGGGCTGCATTTGTCCTCCTATCCTGGCCCCCACCAAGGCCATCCCTGGGGGTCTGTAGGCCCCGGGCAGGCTGCAGTGACGCCAGGACCAGGCCAACCCCACTGCTGCTCGTGCCTCTGGGGCCCTGAAGCCTGACACGGCACAGGAGCTTCAGGGGCAGCTCCTGGTCACCGCGATGTCCACGTGAGCAGAAACCGAGAAGCGAGCATGAAAACGACCTGCATTATTCACCAGCGATTCTCCAGCCGGGGCAGGTGACTGCTCCAGGCAGACCCAGCAGCAGGTGCAGGCTGGCTGAGAACGGAGAGAGCTCCGTGTTCAGAGAATCCGCAGGGCCAGCAAGGAGAGGGGAGAGACAGGTGACCCCCTGCCCATGTTTCTGTAGCTGCTGGCCGGTCTGACTCAGGAGAGTGTGAAAGGGTGGGGGGGGGCACACTGGAGGCCCAGGTCACTCTCAGGCCACCCAGAGAGCCACCCTAGGAGGTCCTGAGTGTTACCCCTCCCCTCCCCAGCAGTACCAGCCACCAGAGTGTATTGCCGTCTGTTCTGTAGACAGGGGTGTGGACCAGGCCCAGGAGGCCTCCATCCCTCCCAGGGCTCTCCCTCCATCTCAGAGCCAACCGCGGTAGCCCCCAACGTTCTGCCTGAGGCCGCCAGTTCTTGTTGGCAGTGGCCCGGTACCAGGCAAACGTGCTTTCCTAGGCTCCCGGACACCGGAATGGCATAGGACCATCATTGGTCTTTACCCACGTGAGAGATGTCCCAACAGCGGCTTTTCCTGACCTCAAAGTAACAGCCAGACTAAGGGTGCACCTGGCCTGGGGGTGTCCCTGAGGCCGGGCCACCTGAGACCCACAGCCTGCCTGCAGGGAGGCCCTCTCCTGCTCCCGCGCCGTGGGGGC
Source organism: Propithecus coquereli (assembly GCF_000956105.1). Lineage (NCBI taxonomy): Eukaryota > Metazoa > Chordata > Mammalia > Primates > Indriidae > Propithecus > Propithecus coquereli. The sequence continues at coordinate 126,984 of NW_012153186.1, read as the reverse complement.
ACAGAGCAGAGTGTGTGCTCCCAAATCCAGCGTCTGCTTCTACTTAAGGATCATGAAGTCAGTAGAAAGTTGCTTAAAATGTAACTCATTTCAAGGTCCATCTCCTGGCAGGGTCTATTTATTTTCTCTCAAAGCACAGGCTTAACTCAGCCCCTTCCTTTATAAAACCGTCCAGTCGCACAGAAATTTTAAACAAACTCTGTGTCCCCCTGGTGCCTGGGCTCAACCTCCTCACTCTCTCCCCACCCCCAGGCCCTCCTGGAGGAAGTGGCTGGGTGTTTACGTCTGGGCCCATTACCACGAAGAGAAGGACACTTTTATTTGAGGGCTTGAGTACTACATAATCATTATAAAACAAATTGTTTTTCCTCTGCTCGAGAGCCAGAGAGAATAGCCCTGCAAGAACGGGCCGGGCCGTGGCTTCCTGTTTAAATAAACTAACGTCACAGCTGAGCCCCAAAGGAGCCCCTGCTGCCGCCCACCCAACCCCACCCCGGACCAGTGGTCCTCCAGGCCCCCATGTCTGGCCCCCTGGCCTCAGTGGCTCTGCAGGCTGGTCCCAGGACACCCGTCCACCCTCTCCCTGCTCGGGCTGTGTGCATCTGCAGGGTTGAGTCACTCGGGTGTCCGATGGCAGGGATGGGGTTGAGGCCGGGGCTGTACTTCCCCAGATCCTCCACAGGCCCTGACCCCCAAAGGCTACAAACCACACTCCTCCCCAGATGGTAGCCCCTAGCCCTAGGGCCTCCCTCCACCAGAGCCCCCCGGAAGGGTTAGGGTTAGGGTGCCTCTGTGGAACCCTCTCCCCTACCTGTGCTATGGGGCTCTGAGAGCCCCCTATCCAAGGCCACCAGTGTCCACTGGAGGAGGAGGGCCACAAGCTGGGTCTAGGCACTGCAGCCCCGGAAAGGCTGGGAGTGAGGCGGGGGCTCCAGATCCCCTTTGACTCTCCAGCCTGTTCGGTGGGGCTGTTGCAGGACGGGATCCAGGGGACTTGGACGCTTGCTGGCGCCACCATCCTAGCACTAATTCCCCTGTGTCCACTTGGGCCCACACCACCTCCAGGCAGCCCTCCAGCTGAGTTCTTATGGAGGAGCTGGGGGAGGGAGGTGGGTGCTGCATGTTTCAAGGTGACTCAACTTGCTTTGTCAGGCCTGTAAATCCCTGACTTCGTGGAGTAAATTCCCCAAAGGAGAAAAGAAACTCCTCCAGCAAGCAGCCTTCGGGAGTGGTGCGCTCCAGACCCTTCCCGGAGCCTCTCCCCGCTTGTCCAGGGTTCGTCCGCGGAGGTGTCGCCCCGCGCGTCCGGCTCGCCCTGTGGCCCCGGCCGTGGGCACCACCCGCCCGCGCTGGGCCCAGCGAGCCCGGCACCCGGGCGCGGATCGAACGCGGAGCGGGCCGCGACGTCCTCGGCAGCTTCCCCGGGAACATCGTGTTCTGCTGTCGAGCAGGCAGAAACGCGCTGTGCCTGCAGGAAAGAAACCGAAAAAGAGAAAAACGGGACGGGGGCGAAAGGCAGACCTGCCGCCGCTCGGAGCTCCGAGACCGGGAGGCTGCCGGCTGCCGGGACCGGTCCGGCTCCGGGGACTGGGCGGGCCGAGGAGGAGAACCCCACCGCGACGCCGCCCGACCCCTGGCCCTGAGCTCCAAGAGCGCTTTCGGTTTGCCCGGCGCTCGCGGGGCGCTTTGTTCCCAGCTGACCCCGCCCAACCCCGGGGGCCGGGCCCGCGTCCCCACGAGTGCCAGCCTGCCCGCCCGGACTGGGGGCAGGGGACAGGGGACGCGGGCACCCTGCGCCGGCCACTGGGGGCGTGTGGGGGGGGGGGTAGGCCGAGTGCCGACTGCGGCGGGAGTGGGGACAGAGGCGGGCGGGGCGGGAGCCCGAGCAGGGCCTGGGTGAGGTGTCTGCAGAGTGGGGTCCGATGGGAGGAACCCTGGAGTGGGGTCTACCTGGGGCTCGTCAGGGGACCTGGGGGAGGCAGCCCGGAGCAGGGCCACGAGGGGGCTACGGAGTGGGGCGAGGCAGGAGCCCGGCCTCCCTTGAGAGCTGGCGGGTCCTCAGGCTTGTGCGTGGCCGCGCGTCCCCGGGAGCCTGGCTGTGGCCTCCTCTGAGGCTCGGAAGGGTTCGATCCGGACTCCACGCCAGCGCACCGGGGCCCAGAAGCGGCGTGGAGAAAGTCAGCAGTCGTGGCGTGGGGCGCTTCCTGCTCGCCGGCGACCTTGGGTCGCGCCCCCGCCTCCGGCCCCCGCCTTCCCTGCAGGTGCGCCTGGGCCGGGGCTCCGGCTGGCGCCTCGCTGCCACCGGAGTAGGGCAGCGGCCGCTCGCTCCGTGTCCAAGCTGCTTGGACCTGCCAGTGCTCAGCTCACCCCCGGGCCTGGTCGTTGCCTTTCAGGGCTCCATGTGACCAATTAAGCGCACGCGGGCAGCAGCGCTGCGCTGGTGGACAGCGGGACAGAAATGGGTCTTGTGTCAGCTGAAGGACCCCCCTGTACACACTAGGACCGTCCGGGGGGCCGGAGAGCGTGGAAGAATACAGTTCCCCGAAGAAAATGATGATAGTTGTAGGGCAAAACACGTGTGCTCGGCACCGACCAGGGGTGGGAGCTTGAGGACCCCAAGGAGCTTCTTTCCCCCAGCGCTCCCCCGGGAGCAGGCGCCTGTGGGAAAGGCCTCGGGCTGGGCGGGAAGCGACGCCAAACCCAGGGAAGAACGCCGGCAGGGCAGCAGGCCAGCCCGTCCAGCGCCTCCAGCGCCTGCACCCTGGGCCCAGGGCCGCTGGCGCTCGGAAGGTGGAGGGCGACCATGGCGACAGCGCACCCTCCTCCTCCCATGGGCTGTGGCGCGGTTCGGGGGCTGGGGTGGCCTCTCTTCTCCAAGATGCTTGTGGGATCGGCTGCCCCCACCTCCCAGGGCCGCCTACTTGTCCCCACCTAACCTGGTAACTCACCTCCTGACCTTTCAGAGTCCAGAGCACCCCCCCAACCGCGCCTCACCTGACTGCAGGTGGGTGCGAGAGCAGGGTGCACGCGGGACTCGCCCCCGCGCTGGGCTAAGGCGCAGTGCGGGTCCCGCGCAGGCCAAGTCGGCCTGCGTCGCTGGTAATTGCAAGGCCCCAAAACAAAGGTTGTTCCCCAGCCCCCCTTTCCCCTGTAAGAGGATATCGGGGTTGAGCCCTTAGATTTGCCCTTTCTCTTGCCTTGGAGGGGAGAGGCGAGAACTGCTGGCACCTTTATGGGCTCGGCCCTGCGCTGTGGGAGCAGGCGCAGCCCCACTAACTTTGATCAGCCTTATTAATTCCAGCTGCGCTCTATTTGTTTGTCATTTTCCCCTTTTCCTCTGGAATCATTATTTATGGCAGAAAAAAAGGTGCCCACTGGTAGAACGGAGACAAGGAGGGTATTTCTGAGAACCCAGCAGGTGAATGTGAGTGTTTTCATTTAAAGGTCACCAAAACGGAGGGGTGGGGAAGGTTGGGTCTGATCCACTCTTCTTTGAATTTATTACTCAAGAGCATTAACTAATTACCAGATCAGAGAAATGAAAAAACAAATATTCCTCAAAATAACTGAAGGTAATTATAACCCTGTTGTTGACACTAATGATTAATAATTGATCAGGAGTTACACATAATAAATTGTCAATTTATCTCCCCACAAAAATGGGAGTGCTCGTGTAGCCTTGTTTTGTTTCTTCCCTCTGGGTATTCTCTGGGAAGATCGTCTGGCTGTGCATTGGAGGCAGCCCCAAACCTGGCTGTCAATGCCATACGAATATTGGATTTAATTTGCTTTCACCTCCATATAGAACAAAGTAACATTGGAACACCTTTTAAAAAGACGTTTATTTATTATCTTGGGGCCAGATTTAAACAAACAAAAAACATTCTTCCTCTTTCCTCTTACCTGGGATTGCAAAAGAACCGATGACAGATATTTCATAACTCATTCCTTTTTTTATTGTATTACCTCCTAAATAATGTCTTCCATTTTTATCTTTCTTAGAAAGAGGGAGAACACTCTGCCCTCACCCTGGGAACACAAGCCTATTCTCTACTAGGAGGGTGGGGAGGACAGAGGTGGCAGCTGAGACCATATTCCTCTGTTTGCAGAGGGTGCAGGTGAAGGGGTAGAGTGAAACATGCAAGTGGCGTGACTGTACCCTGAAACTGGGGTAAGAAGTGGTTTCTCTTCTGCCCATCAGTGGCTGAGGTCCAAGTGCATATTGTCAAATACCAGCTTCAGGGTCTTCTAGCCCAGCAAAGGGGTGGGGGGGCTAGTGAGTACTTTCATTACAGCCAATAGAAAGTAATTTTCAGCAACTGGAAAATTATATTGTCATAGATTACTTCTCCTTATAATTAGCCTTTAAAATATCTGTAGGGATTTGTCACTTGCATAAAGGTTTGAAAATACATCAAAGGGACATGTTCCCCTTGCGATTTGTAGAAATTCAAATGATGTTAATCATAATATCCACATATCACAGACGGTTGTGTATTGTTCCCAAGATAGCCCCTTGGGTTAACACATTTTAAAAATATTTAAAATGCTATTTCTGTAAAAGCAGTTTAAAAACACATATTTAATAGCTCTATTTATATTTTTAATTTGTAGTTTAAATGAATGTCTTCCTTGGTATTTCCAATGCACCAAATAAAATTATATAGTGACAATTATTGTATACTGTGACTTAGAGAAAACTTTCTAATAATTCAGAGTGTTACTTAAATTTGAAAATGCTTGCCTCTGATAGGACCACAAATTGGTTTGGAATGATTTTTTTTCAAATTGATGTCTATTTAATTGGGTTCTAACAGTGGTAGTTTAGTGTACATTTATCTGTATCGTTAAAAAACAAAGAATCCACTTTACTTTTAGCCTCTTCAATAAATATTTAAATGTAATTGTAAATGATCCGAAAACGCTCTGGAGCTTTGGAGGGTGGCTATTTCATCTCTGCGTTTTTTTCGCAGTGGTTCGCACCTCCGGGAGCCTGCAGATATCTGATCAACACGAGCATGGAGAGGAGCCTCGTGGAGACACCCCTCGCCCCGCCACTCCCCCACCTCCAGAACCCCGCGGCGGCGCGAGGGGGGCGGGCGAGGCGCACCCCAGGACTCCAGGCTGCCTGAGCCAGGCCGGCCGCCCCCGGCCCCTGCCTCGCCCTCCGCTCCCCGCCCCTCCCGCCTCGCCGCAGACAAAGGTGGATGAAGTTCTTTCCAAGTTTCAAAGGCAGTTGCTGGGCAGCTTTGCAGAAACAATAACTCTTTTATTGGGAACAAATGTTGACATTTGACGGGCGCGGGAGGCAGCGCCCGCGCCGGCCGCAGGGCAAGCCCCCCACCGCCCCCCGTGCTCTCGGCAGCGCCCGGCCCCCGGGGCCCACCTGAGATTAAAGCGCGAATTCCGATAAATCAGCTCTAATGCAACCCCGGGCCGCGGAGCGCGGAGAGCTGTCGCCGCTGACCACGCGGGCGCGGGCGGAGGAGCCGGAGCGCCCGGGCCTGCACCGCGCCAAGTCGGGGCGAACGCCCCAGGGCCCCCGTGCTCCGTGCTCCGGCCGACGGGTCCCCGACCTCGTCAACAACTGCAGAGGAGGATTCTATCTTGGCCCGCTACGTAATTTTGCATTAACAAAATTTTAAAACAAAAATGAAAGTCAGACCCCATTAGCTGCCTCCCTCCCCGAGGAGGGCTCTCTCCCTCCCTTCCTTGTTTCTCTTCCTCATTCATCTTTCCCGGCGACCTGCGTGGAGAGGCGCTCATAAATCACTCTGCATTTCTTTAAAAAGATCCTCTAAACACCTGCGGGTTTTATGTTCTTAGCGTATATTTAAAAATCAAGTTCTCCAGAAAGAAATTCAGATCAGGAGACGGGTGGGTAAGTTATGGAAATCTTTGATAATTTGTTGGGCATATAAACATCAAAGAAGCTTCTTTAGCCTGGGCTAATCTCCTGAGCGGCTTTGAATTTTCACCAATTGAAATGTGCAGGTCGTCCCAGAGAACAGGGTCTGAGCGGGGGGAACAGGAATCCCACGTGCAGGTAAAACAATCTTCCCTGTCCCAAAGGGAGGCGGCTTTCACCCAGCTCCAGTGTCTGAACATATGCACAGAGATCAATTCGTGCTTGGATTTCTCCCCGCACGCTCCGCTCCTCCCTAAGAGATGTGTTGCTGGAAATGTATCTTCATTAGTGTGCATGGTCTTTCGGTGTTTGTTTTGTTAAATATTGTTAACTTTCAGACTTTTCACTGGTCTTCAAAATGCTCTCGTTAGAATGTTACATACAACAGAGATATATTGCTGCCGCGGGCATTTTATTCCCTGCTGATTTAGGAAATGTGGTTAATGCTAATAAAAGTGAAGTACTTAGGACCGTGATATTGCAATATAAAATGCTTCCTGGAGGGGAGAAATCATTATCTTTATGGAAATTCTATGAAGGTTTTATGTCTAAAACCAAAACAGCAAACGTACTCAACGCTCATTCTTGCTTCTCCAGACCTTGAATTTCTTTGCTTCCAGACACACTGCCACAGAGTGGCAAGGAAGGCTTCCCATGTGAACACTCTTCCCTCTCCCCAGCAGACAGCTCAGCTGCGAACATTTCCATATGTATTACTAGAGGAGGCAGGGAAGAGAGAAAAATAGTTCTCCACCCCAGAGATTGACTTTATGTCTGACCTCCAAACGCTTCAGTATTTAAAACCAACAAAATGCATGAGAAGCAATAGAAAACCAAAACCGAGGTCCGCTCAGGTTCTCCAGTCAAACCACAATTGCTCCTCGCCGCCAGCGTGGTTCTGTGTCCAGTGAACAGTCCCCTGGCTTTGCCCCAAGGATCTGAGATTACTTTCAAATACCCTTTCTAACAAGACCCCAGCAAGAGGCCACTAATTTCTATGGCACAAAAAGCCACTGGAGAGAGATCCGTTTGTCAATATCAACTGGTCCAGCAATTTCCCATCCTCAGACACATCGGCCTATCGGAGCTGGCAGATGTTTAGACAAGATTTTATAAATTGTTCAATATCAGCCCATAATGAACCCCAACTGACCATTCCAAAGCAGCTAGAAGCATCGGAGACCTCCCCCACTGGGATCCAACAATGCTCTCATGCCGCAACATTATTAATCATGGAGTAAAATAGATGAACCTCTTGAAAAATAAGTGTATGATTGATTAAAGGGCAATCTAAGAAGCTATTATTCTTGTTTTATAACCGTAAGTTATATTCACTCAATTTATCTTTGGAGAGGAAATAAATGATTGTTCATTTCTTTTCTGAAATTATATTATGTGGATATCCATATAATTCTGCTGAAAATTAAAGTGACAGGTTTGCTGCTTTTATGATACTAATCAAAGAGAATATGTTATGTGACTACAAATTTTAGACGTGTCCTGTAATTAGAAAGTGAGTCACACAATAAAGAGGCCATAGTCTCAGGTTGTTTAAACCTTTCTTTTCCCCCAGGGTAAGGGTAACAGCCTCTGAGAGGAAACTAAGTCCCTCCCCCCAGACTTCACCTCGCATTTAATGTGAGTTATATGAAAAGGAGAGTTAAGAAATCATTCAGTAAATCTGAATAGTGCCAATTTGGATAATTCAGCTTTAAAAAAACAATTATTCCCATCAGCACTTTATTGTGGGGGATGTACCTCTCCATTATCCATATTATATTCTGCAGTTTAGCTTACTGAGGAGGTTCAATAAATCAGCATCAGAAATAAATATAAAATGCATAGGGGTATCAGATCATTTTATTATATTTTGCTTAGTTTTAAAAATTTACACTAACAAGTAATTTGCATATTCAGAGCACAAAAAAATCTTAATTTTCTTGCAATACATTTGTATATAAATAATCTAGAACCACATGTATCTTCCTATCACGCATTTTTCTATGTCTGCCTTTCTTTTTAATAAGCATAAGAAAGGAGAGTTTATTTCACACAGCTTTTCACTGAGAAGGGGAGGTCAGATCACCTGGAGGTCATCATCGCCTGGGGGCTCCAAACCCAACTCTCTCTTCTAGGAAAAATGAGCCCCAAACACCATATTACTGTAGACTAGTCTGTTTTTATTTACAATTTAAGATATAAATTAGTAAAGAATCCATGTTAAACAACCAACAAAGATTGTATAACCAGCAATGTTCAAATAAAAACCAGGCAGAATTTATTTACAAAAAGTTTAGATTCCATTGCAATACAACTTGCATAAATTACTAGAAGCTTTATATCATTATAAAAATAAATATCAAATTTGTTTCCACTTCTGAAGTACTCAAGTTCTTCAATCACGTTTTATTTCTACTGTGTACATCTTTTACAAATAAACTTTACAGTAAATCCTATCACACCTATAGAATATATACCGTGGCAATGAAGTGATCAATTCAAGATATCCTGAGAAAAACAGATTGTTTCCAAGAGTCACACATACATTGGGGGAGCTATACTATGCCGACAAATTCACGTATGTCCAACAACAGTCTGTTCCAATCACTAGAGTCTGTGGGTGGACAGTGCTGGGTGGATCCTTCTCCTTACAGTGGCACAAGATGTGGTCCGGATTAGAGATCTGGTGTTTGTATCTGTGTGTTTATGAGCTTGGGAAGGGAGAATGGCCTGCTGACTTTTTTTTTTCCAAAGCAATTGTGACACCTACCTGTGGACCAAGGAAAAAACCAAATCATCCCAAATCCTTCAGTTCCACACTGACACCATCACATTAGGAAATGAGTTGACCAGAAATGGTTCCACCTCTCCCATCTTCAAGATCTGTGATTAGTAATTTTGTCTAGTTGTAAAGCAACATATTTTTTGAGAAACTGCTGTGAGCCAGGAGAACTTCAGAGTCCTGTCTGGTCCACGTGGACACGCGGGAGGGCAGGGCTGGTAAAGGCTGGCACCCCTGGTGCCTCTCCAGTCCCAGCCTGTAAACATCATCTATGAAGGTTTTGAGACTTCGAGTTTCAGTGACACTAGCCCATCAAAGCCGGTGCCTAGCATGTGTCTAGCATAGTAAAACTGGCTCCAAATTGCATTCAAATGCCCAGATTTTAATAATCTATTTTTTTCAAAGAGAGAACAACAGCAGTGTTGCGATATATATTCCAGTTTAAGGAATGACTCTTCAAAACAGAACTTGAGCCAGAAATCGGGAATCTACAAAACAGAACAGACACTCTCCCGCTTTAAGGGAAAAAAGGCCAAAGGAGATTGACATGCTCTATCTTCCAACCTCATGAAAAGCAGCAAGAAAAACACATTAAGCGAGTGCACAGAGCGGTTGGTGCTGGGAGGCTCCCCGGGGTGTGGGAAGCACCAGGGTGCCCACTTACTTGCACGCCACGCTGGCCCTTCTATAGGTAGGGCTGGACGCCCCCGCCAACCACGGTGCAGCCCTCACCGGCATCTGTCGGGGGAGGGGCAGTTAGTGAGAACCCGACCCCACAGCCCGCAGCTCGCAGAGCAGACGTGCACCCACCCTCCCAGGCACCCATGCAAACAGCAGACGGCTGCAGAACCGGCTGTCCCTGGCACCACTATCTGAGACACCTCTGGTTGTGTTCCCTAATGCTCACTTCCGTCCCCCCTCGACTCCTCTAGCAGGTAGCCCGAATGCCGAGCAGCAGAGGCAACACAGAAACGCGAGAAGAAAGCCGATGGTTGTTATTTCCTGTTTTGAAGACATAATGCCTCTCAGAGTAACTGGGGACGTTTTGCTTCCTCCCAGCCAAAGGCAGAGAGGAGGCTCCAGCTGAGACTCCCCTTAACCCACCCGAGGCGCTGCAGCAGACCCAGGCGGGCACTCCCCCAGCAGGGACACGGGCTGTTGCCTGCATTTTGTGGCCATTTATGTCTGCTACAACTGTTTTAAAAGGCATGATAGTAACAGCAGTAAAACGAATAATAAGTGAATAAAACGTAAATAATGCCGGGGTGAGCCTGAGAAGAGCCCCCGCTCTCTGGCCTTACTCCCCCGCCCCGCTGCCCCTCGGTCCCTGTCGCTAACTGGGCTCACAGGAGGGCGGCCGGCCTTTCCCTCACTCCCCCAAACGGCTGGGGTTCCCGGCCCTTCCCGCTGCTGTCCCAGGAGCTCTGCCCGGCCAGGCCGGCAGCCGGCTCTCCCTCCCTGGGGACCCCGCGGCCACGGGCAGCCTACCTTTCTTGGGCTCGTAGCCGCCGCCCGGGGGCCGGTAGTGGGGCTCGAGCGGATTGGCGCCCGCCTTGCCCGCGTCGCTGGCCGCCTTGGGTGCCGCGTGCAGCGCCTCGCCGGGGGCCGCCGAGTTGTACCGCAGGAGCCCCTGGCCCTGCAGCGCGGCGTTCAAGTTCCCGTAGTTCGTGTAGTTGCCGTAGAAGGGCGCCGTGTAGTAGAGGTGGCGGCCGAGCAGCGGCGAGGCGGGGTAGGGCGAGCCGCCGGGCGGGGCCCCCGACGAGGCAGGCGCGGCGGCCGCAGGCAGCCCCGGGGGCGCGCAGCCCGGGCCCAAGCTCGGCTGCTTCAGGTCCGACGTGGCGATCTCGGCCAGCGACCACAGCTTGGGCTTGCTGGCGGGCTGCGGCGCGCCTGGCGACGTCCGGCTGCTCAGGGGCGTCTTGCCGCCGCCGCCCCCGCGGGGCGCTGGCTCCGGTGGGGGGCTCAGCAGCGGCGCCTCCACGCCGGTGAGCGGCGACGAGGTCACGGGCTTGGGCGGCGCCAGGCCCCGCTCGGCCTCCTCCTCTTCGTCCTCCTCGTCCTCCAGGTCCTCGTACTTGTCTTTGCACTCGGAGCCCGACTCGCACAGGGGGTCCCCGGTGCGGCACGGCAGCTTCTCCCCGTCCGACTCGGCTGAGCACGAGTGATCCGTGAGCGAGTCGACGTGCAGGCTGATCCCTGAGGGGGCGCGGGCATGGTTGGTGGCACGCGGGAACAGTGCGGGCACTAGAACCCCCTCCGCCCCACATCCTGGGGTACCCGCCCTCCCCAGGCGACCCCTCACCTCGCCCCAACCCCTGCCATGTCTGGGAGAGCTGGACCTCCCCAGGAAATGAGCGAAGGCAGCGGGCGGCTGGGGCTCAGCCCGGACCTGGGGTGTCGCGGGGCAGTGTCCCCGACCCCGGCTCTGCGCCCAGCCTGCGAGGGAAGGTCCCCGAGACCAAGACCGTGCGCCGGCCGCGGGCGGCCCGCTCACCTTCGTCCTCCGCCGATGTCTCATTGCCCTCCTGCGCCTTGTCGGGGCTCTCGTCCTTGCTTCTCGCCGTGTCGCCCTCGTCCTCGTCCTCATCCTCGCTTTTGTTCCTCGGGGCCCATGTCATCTTGTTCTCCTTCTTGAGGCGCCGGCGCGCGTTGGCGAACCAGGTGGACACCTGCGTGAGGGTCATCTTGGTGATGATGGCCAGCATGATCTTCTCGCCCTTGGTGGGGTAGGGGTTCTTGCGGTGCTCGTTCAGCCAGGCCTTGAGCGTGGCTGTGGCGTCCCGCGTGGCGTTCTTGCGGTACGCCGGGTCGTTGAGCTGGTACGGGTAGGCCGCGCTGCCGTACGGGTGGTAGCTGATGGCGCCTGTCATCCCGGTCGTGTGCGCGTCGTAGGGAGCGCCCTGGAACCAACAAGAGCCTGTGAGTGGGGTGTGCGGGGACCAGGCAGGCATCGACCCAGCGCGACCCCTCCGCCCGCCCACCTCCGCCTTTCCCTCTGCGAGTCTCCCGCTCTCAAGCCGCCCTTCCCGCAGCAAAAAAGAAGGTAAAAAGCAGTGTGATTTAGGGCCAGCTGTGGATCACAAAAAATACTGTAGTTTTATTCTCGATTTTTTTGAACTATTTCACTTTCCTAAGATGACTTATCTTCCCTTAAATGTTCCAGAGCGGCGCGCACAGATGTTCACACACTTACACGTGTGTGCACACAGGCCTACAGGTAGTTTCTTGATATCTAAATTTCTCTGGATGCTTCAAGTGCCACTGCCTCACCCAACTCCCTCGTCCCCGCCCTTATATGGTTAAAAAAATACCCCAAAGCCCCACTCCGCTATTCACCGCTCTAAAGCTCTGCAAATCCAATTTGCAACTCAGAAGCCAGTCACCGTTTCGAATTCTTCAAATACGCGGTAATTAGCATTTTAATTCACCCTTTAACGTTTAAATTCGAGACATTTGCAACCCTCGCTTAGGCCGCTGCTACTCAGTCGCTGCCCTGGAATTCCACCGAGGGCCGGCAGTGGCCACAATCCCCGTAATGGCCTCAATCGCCCATAACGTGGTTCGCCGAGGGCCCGGCCTGGCCCAGCTGCGCACCGGAGGCACGAGAACCGGCCCCGGGTTGCGGGAGCAGGAGCTGCTCTCGATGCGCTGAGGACTCGGGCACTTAGCGAGGCACACGCCTGCCCAGACGTTTTTCCGAAAGCAAGGTCTGCGGGCAGATTAAGGCCCGAGACCAGGGCGCCTCGGGCCAGGATCCGGAGTTGCAGCCGGATGCTCCGTTTCCTCCCCTAACTCGGTGACCCCGCTGCCCCAATTCCCCGAAAGTGAATGCGAACTACCCAGCGGCCGCCCCAGAGGCCCCAGTGGCGCCGTCCCTCCCACCCCACGCCAAGGCGGGCGAGTCTTCGGCCGGATCCGGACCCCTCACCAGGCTGCGATGCCCGAACCAGGGACAACCCACCGCAGACGCCAGCCACGGCAGAGTCTCACTTCCCAGGTTCCTGGAGAAAATTATCCGGCGAGCCAACGGGGAGCGCCACGGGGCGCTGGGCCCGGCCAGGACTTCCCCTGCTGAACGCGCTGCCCGCCACCCCGGCCCCTTGTTCCGCCTGCGGCGCGGCAGACAGAGCCGGCGACTCCGGAGCCACCGCCCGCGCCACATTCCCTGCGGTCCCCGCTCACCGATCCCCACCCCACGCGGCCCGGGCCCCACCAGGGTCCCCACGCCCCGGTGTCCCGCGTCCCGAACAGCGCACGGTTACCATGTAGGACGGGAAGCCGGCCGCGGCGGCGGCAGCGTCGGCCGAGTACTGCAGCGGGCTGCCAAAGCCCGTGGCCGCCTGTGCCGTGAAGGCCGCCGAGCCCGGGTACGGGCTGAACGCCGAGCCCGACGCTGAGCGCGCCAGCTCCTCGCTGCGCGGCGCCGCCAGCGCCGACGCGCCGTACGCCGGGCACGAGTAGAGCGCCAGCGAGCCGGGCGCCTGGTACAGGTAGCCCTGCGGGTAGGACATGGTGGGCGCGGGGCGCGGGGCCCGCGTCACGCCGAGCAGCGGGCTGGGCGCGCGGCGCCCTCCATCCACGCCCGGCCGGGGCGCGGCGCGGCGGCGGGCACCCGCGCCGAGGGCCGACGCAGGCCGGCCCGGGCACTAGCCTGGGCGGCCCGCGGGCCGGGGGAACGGCGGGGCGGCGGTGGCGGCGGCGGCGGCGGCGGCAGCGCGGAGCCGGTAGGCGCAGCCGCGCGCCAGGCCGGCGGTCGGGGTTTGGGGGAGTCTGGAGTCGGGAGTGAGGAGTTGAGGAAGGAGCGCTCGAGTTTCCGAGGGACATTGGAACGCGGAGCTGTCCGTCACGCGCTCATCTGCATATTCGGGTGCCCGCCCCTCCCCTGCTCCGCCCGCTCCAGCCGCCCGGCGGCGGCCGGGGGAGGGGCGGGGAGCCGCGAGGGGAGGGGCGGGGAGGGCGGAGGAGAGGGAGGCGGGCGCGAGGGAGGGACGCGAAGGCTTTTGTGGCGCAGCCGCCTCTCTCGCAGCTCCGGCCCCGGCCCGCGGCCCTGCAGCCTAGCCAGGCCGAGCTGCGTGCCCCGGCGCGCACCCCCCACTCGCGCTTACTCCAGCCACGTCCCCCTACCCCGCTCCAGGCGGCTCCCCCAGCTCGTCCCAGCCACCTTCTTCGTTCCTCCTCCCTTTCCCCCTCCCCCACTGCCCCGCCCCCCAGCTCGGCTCGCTCGGACTAGCAGAGGCCGCCCGCAGTCGGGCCGGGCCGGGTCCACTTGGGGGACGCACGGCCCGTGTCCCTTCTCCACCCCAGGGAGGCAGGCCAGCCGAGATGACTGAGTGCCGGACTCCGGCGTCCAGTCCGGAGTCGCAAGGAAACGGGGAGGAGGCAGGATGGTGGCAGCCACGGCCTGGGTCCTCCTTGGGGTGGTGTGCGGGGCTCCCACTCCCACCTTCCTCGCTCTGCTCTGCCTCGTGGCTGGAGGCTCCCCGCGCCCTCGCGTTCTGGCGGCCTGCGCCTCGCACCCCGCTCCGCCCAGCATGGACCCGGATGGGGGGGCCTTGGTTTCGAAGTGCCAGGAGGGCCCTGAGGTGAGCAGCGGAGACCCCGGTCCCTTAATGACAGGATTTTTCTCGTTGGGAACGTGTGGCACACACCGCAATGCTTCGCTCGTTAGATGCCATCCGCCAAAGGAGTTTTATTGTATTTTGTTTTGATAAGTTGACTCCTCTTTCGGATTTGTGTTGGCAGGACTCTCGCGGAGATGACGGCCACCAGAGAAACCGCGTCTGGCAGGATGTGAAGCCTCTTCGCCACCCCCGGAAGAGAGAGGAGAGGGCAGCCGGCTGATGGCCCTGGCACAGTGGGCATCACAGGTAGCTCAGGTAACATGTGGCTCAGGAGGTGCCTCACGGGCTCAGAGGCAGGGTGGTTAGACACGGTCCCTGAGACTCCAGCCTGGCATGCTCCTCCACCCTTCCCCCACCCGGGGACAGCGGAGGAGAAGAGGATATCTGGCTACTCAGCCTGAAGGGTCACCTATGGGGGGCGCTCAGGGGGTTCAGAAGGCCTCAGGTGTGTACTGGCCCCAGTGGGGGCACCCACGCGACAGGTGCCTCTTCCTCAGAAGCCATCTCCAGTGGGTGCAGTGGAGGTGGGAGGCCGCCGGGGGCTGGGAGCTGGGCCACAGCTCAGGCCTGCAGCTGGCACCCCCAGCCGGTGGGTGCTGCAGCCCCCAGGTCGGCCTGTGAGTTCAGGATGTGGCATCCTGCGACCTCTGGGCTGGGCCGGAAGAGCAGGCTAGGCCGCCAGCCCGGTCTGGGCAGGGCAGCAGGAGACACACGCAGGCCAGTCAGGCCGCGGTTGTCTTTCTCCAGGAGAGAGGAAACCAGTTGCAAAGTGCCCTGTTGTGCTTGACAACTCCCTGGCCCCAGGCTTGTCGCTCCCGGTAAGTGCTCCCAGGCCCAGGACCCCTCTCCCTCCCAGATCCCGGCCGCACCTGCTCTCCACACTGTACCCACCCTCCCTGTCCTCTGAGTGCACACCCCCCCATGACCACCAGCCCTAGCACACATGCACGCCACTTCCACACACTCGGGGTCACCTGGAGGACCAAGCGGGCGTGTTTCAGGTGCGACTCCACGTGGGACATGTTAATTCAGTTCAGGGCAGATATTTTAAATCAATAATTATAGAGTTGAAAGCAAGAGAAGTGGGAGAGAAAGAGAGAAAAAGAAAAAGAGATACCTCAGTAGCCTGGTGGGGTGAGCCGCTGTCAACATATGTAACAGTTTTGGTTTTCCTGGGAGGAATTCCTCCAGAAAGATGCAGGAAGGAGATGCCCACACACGGGGAAACAAACACAAACAGCGGCAGATCCGATTGCAGCCCTTTGGGGTTCACTTCCAATCATATTGGTTTAGGTGAAAAAAATTGGGTCTAGTTTTTCTCACCCGAGTAGACTAGCCCTGAGTATTTCCATTTCTAAAGACCCTTCCTGCTGTGGGGTCATTAGCATTTGGGGCTTTTCTTCCCTCCCACCCTCCTCCGGCCTGACCTCCCGCTGGGGCAGAAGAGAAAACACCGACTTATTACAAAAACATCCCCAGTTCAGAGCAGGACCTTATGCTCTAGATACAGTCGATTTTGACACCAATTAAATGTGTAGCCAGACAAGTGCACTTGGAGGCTGTGCCTTGTCCAGCGCGCATCTCCAGGATGGCCTGCCCTTCCCCTCTCCTGAGCCCAGCGCCTGAGTCTGAAGACGGCCTCTTCCCTTCCTGTGTGTACCTTCCCCCCAGCAATTATACTCCTCCGCCGAAATCTAAATTTTCCATACTGCTGCTGCCTGGTGCTAATAAAAACCGTCTACCTCGCACTATTACACAGTCGACTCGCACTACACGCTGTTTTTATTGGTGGTGACTGTAGCAAATTAAAATGCCTACGCAGAGACATTAAAACTTGCGCTTTTCATTGTTATTGGAATATATAAACTCGGCTTTGCTATAAAGCTCTCAGATTTTTAAAAAATCACTTTTCCTTTTCTTAGGTTAAAGTTGACTTTGTCGTCTTAAAAAAAATTGGGAAAAACACCCCGCAAGTGTGAAGGCTCCCCGTGGTGTTCCTTGCGAGGCCGCCTACGGGGTGGCCCCGTGAGCTCGGATTGGACTGGGGTCCCGCGGAGAGGGGAGGCCGCGGGGAGAGGGTGGTGGCGTCCCGGGCACCACAGCCGCCCCCAGCAGGGCCCTGGCTGTTTCGCTCAGGGGCGAGAAGGGCGCTCAGGCACGTGGGGCCGCCTGGCTGAGGTCCGGCACTTCCCTGCTGCTGCTTTAGGTTGTCATCTGAGCTGGGATGACGGCGGGAGCGAGCAGGGACCAGGAGCTGCCGCGAAAGCGGGCCGTTGGTGCCATGGCCCAGGCAGTGAGTGGCTTCAGGCTCATGTCGGATCCTCCCCGCTTTGCCCAGGGCTGTGTGTGTGTGTGTGTGAGAGAGAGAGAGAAAGAGAGAGACAGGGAGAGACTTAACGTTGTCGTAGTATTTTTGTTTCTTGTGTTTGCAGTGGCCTGAGCATTTAGAACCAGTCGATGTGGACGCGCGCCTCTCAGAGAACCGGGTTCTCCTGGGAGGCCCAGCGCAGAGAAGGGCCAGACACACACGCCTGGGTTCCAGGGTCTTCCCAGGAGCGTGGCCGGCTGGGTAGGCCCAGCGCTGGCCAGACTTGGTTGCACCCTGGGGGGTCTGGGGTCCGGGCAGGCGAAGGAGGCAGGCCCGAGCCCTGTGCGCGGGCGGGCGGCGAGGGGGCGCTGTGGGCCAGCCTGCGGCCTCGGTCTCAACACGGTGGCCCAGGCTCTGTCCCCGCGCCACCGACTGGCGGCGGGTGCCCCCGCACCTGGTGTTACCGCCTCTTCCCACGTTGTGTTAATTCAGGGAAGAAGAAAACGGTACCAGGGCATTTCAACAAAACCTGCGCGTCTCGTGACCGTTTGCTATTCTGTGTCATTTCTCTGGCCTGCGGTGGACTTTGTAAGAGTTTGGTGGAAAGATAGCCCCAATTTTGGGGCATGTGATTTTTTTTTTTTTTTTTTTTTGGCAATTGAGATTAAATATACACATTTTACATGGGTTCCCCTTGGTGAAATCACATTGCAAATGTAAGTAGCGTCCATGTATCAAATCACAGTCCTACTGTATCCACGACCAAGACCCCTCCTGTGCCAGGGCTCCCCGGCGGTTTGCGGAAGGACGGACAGCGAGAGTAACGTGGGAGGAAGATGAGAAACCGGGCTCTTCAATTTCCTGCTTTTCTTTTCTGTTTTTGAAAAGAAATACGTCTTTACACACTGTACAACATTTAAATCAAAATGAAAGGTAAATCTCTTTCAAACTTCGTTTACAGCTCTCGGCAGTCTGTGAGTGCGTTTGGTTGGATTTCAGACGCAACGGTATTTCCAGGTTCTCAAACCGGCGTCTGATGCTGGAACGTTTCCCTGGAAAACGCGCAGCCAGGAGACTCCGAGGGAGGCGGAGGGGTCCGGCGCTCCTGTCCTGGGACAGGCGGGGTCTGCTCCAGGTTTTCAAACGGGCCGCGAGGCCTGGCAGCCCTGGGCAGGCGGGCCCACTGCGGGGACAGAGGCGCGGCCACTGGGGGCCTGGAGGGTCGCCCTCGGGGTGGCCGGGCTCCTGGATCCAGCACCCCAGGCGCGAGCGCCCTTTCCCGTTCTCTGGTTGTGTATTCTAGGGAGCGCGTTCTGTTAGCCTGCTCTTCACTCGACTGTCCTGTTTTAGCTCCAGATTACTGGCGGTGTCGTCACTGCTAACTTGTCCCTCCCGGTTTCCTTTAGTGGCAGCAAAATTCGCCATCCTCTGACAGATGCCCCTCCTCCGATGAGCTTCCTGAAGTTTCTCTCTGGTGCAGGGTCCGGAAAATCCTAATTTCTCCATTTCTCAGCAGCTCTCTGTCTCTGTTCTTCTTCTCTCTTTCCCTGCTCTCCCGCGTCCTTCGCCTGGGGCTCTTTTCCTCTTCTGCCGCCCCCCCCCCGCCCCCATCACTCTTGGGGCTCCTTTC
>NW_012153186.1:104008-106600 GCF_000956105.1 Propithecus coquereli | reverse complement strand
GCTCCCTGCTCGTCACCCGCATGCCTCTGTGGGGGCAGCACGCTTCCCCGTGGCGTTCCACGGCACCTCTGCACCAGTGAGAACATACACAGCAGAGAGGGGGACTGCAGGAAGACAGAGAGACAGGGAAGGGCGCAGGGAAGAGCAGAGTACAGCCTGGACAAGAAAGAAGGGGAGAGGAGAGGCAGAGGGAAGCAGGGCGTAAGCCCTGAGGAGGCAGGGGGAGGCAGTGGGGGACACAAGGTGGGGGAGGCCTTCCTTGCTCAGTGGGATTCCCGGCTCCTGGAAAGCCCGTGCCCCTTCCTCAACTCCTCTCACTCCCAGAGTAGAACTCAGGGCCTTTCTGTCCCTTAAGCTCCTCCCAGAAACATCCAGTTCTGCGCTGTTCTCCTCCCTGCAGTCCGAGGGGTTCAGGTCTTTGCAAACACAAGTCTGCATAAAGCCCTTGCACAGTGGGAGGGGCCTTGGGGCCTGGCTTGGTCAGCGGTAGTAATGGTCTCCATCATTTATGCTTTCCTCGACCTGTTTGAACCAGGTAGGGGGAGGGGCTATTTCCTGGGAACCAAGGCACTTCCAAAGGCTCCCCTTCGCTAAGGTGGCCGAAAGCCTCAGAGCTGACCGGCTGCACCCTGCAGCTTGCTGGGCTCTCTGCTCTGGGCGCCCTGACCACTCCCCGCCCCTGCAGGTTGCTCCCTCCTGTAAGATCCTCCTTTACTTCTCCCCTGGCAACCTCCCCCCGAGGAACCTCCCCCGTGCTAGAGCTGCTCTTTCCTGGCGTGATGGTTCCCTGACCTCGGTGCCAGCCAGCTCCACGCGTGGCACGTCGCGGGCACTGGAAAGCACCAACTGAGTGACTGCGTACGTGGACGGACGACGCTCTTGGTTCTTCACTTTACTTCTGAAGGGCACAGGGGGTGATGACGGAGGCGACAGAGTGGCGGACGCTTGCTTACACGCCCCATTCCCTGCCCCCTCTGGGCATCACCCTGGCGGCCCTCACCTAATCCAACCAGATCCTGTCACTCCTCTGCAGCCCAGGCCCCCAAGTGTAAAACAAGGTCAATTTTGACGTTCAATTTTAGGGCCCAATAGATAATGTACATTTAAAATAACTTTTAGTTTTTAAAATATATTCTTGAGTTATCAATCAGCCCCAAACCTGTGCCCCTCAAGGAGAGTGAACACGCATTTCTATCTTTCCATTCCAGATGAACTGCGATTCCCAGCACATAGCAGATACTTGATGGTTGAATGAATAAATGAGCGTATATTGACATTCGGGGAAAGAAGTTTAATAGAAGCAAACTGAACTTTGACAATATTTTTAGTAAAAAAATTTAGAGTGTGAAAGAGTTATAGATATCTTATTTAAAAAGTAAATTAGATCCCGGCAAGTTTTGTTGTAGACAAAGACAAGTTTATTCTAAAATGTATATGGAAAGGCATGGTCCTTAAAACAGTTAAAACAATTTTGAAAAAGAAGAGTCAAGCGGGAGAAATCAGCCTACTCAATGTCAAGACGTTATCTGGCTGCAGGACTCAAGACGGAGTGGTGTCGCTGCAGAGATAGTCGCAGATCAGAGGAACCGAACAGAGAGCCCAGAAATGGAGCCACGTAAATATGCCCCATTTATTTTATTTTTGACAAATGTGCAAAAGCAATTCAAAGAGAAAGTCTTCGGGATCTAGGGCCGGGCAGAGTTTCAGATCAGATGTCAAAAGCAAAATCCATAATAGCAAAATTTTGATTAACTGGACTTCATCCAAATTTAAAACTTTTGCTTATGAAAGACCCTGCTAAGAAAACAAAAAGATGCATTACAGACTAAGAGAAAATATTTGCAAACCACATATCTGGCAAAGGACTAGTATCTAGAATATATAAAGAACATTCAAAACTCAATAGTAAATCTAAAACCAAAAAAATGAAAACATCTGTTTAATAATTAGAATTTGGAGAAAATACATGAAAAGACATTTCACCGAAGAGAATATACAGATGGTAAAAAAAAAAAAAAACACATAAAATGATGTTCAACATCTTTAAAAATCAAGGAAATGCAAATTAAAACCACAATGGGATATACATAGCTATCAGAGTGGCTAAAATTAAAAAATAGTGACAACACCACGTGCTGGTGAGAATGCAGAGAAACAGGTCACTTACACATTGTTGGTGGGAACGTAAAATCCTAAATTTATTCTGGAAAACAGTCTGGCAATTTCTTATCAAACTAAAGATGCAATTACCATACAATTCTGCATTCCTGGGCATTAGTCCCAGGGACACAGAAACTTACCTTCACACAAAAACCTATGCACCAATGGTTGTAGCGACTTCACTTAGGATAGACAAAAACTGGAGTCAGCCCAGATGTCCTTCAAAGGGTAAATGGTTAAACAGGCTTGTCCGGAACCATGAGGCCCTGCAGCTGCTTACCAAGCCCACGCATTTGCAAAAGCCTGCGGAAGAGCTTGTAAGTTTCTGTTTACCCATTATAACTATGTAGCCCTTGAAAGCCCCTGAGGGTTTCCTTATATAGAAATCCTCTGGCTGGAAAGCCAGAGCCTCAGAAAGCACCGCCCCTTTAC
>NW_012153186.1:96226-103958 GCF_000956105.1 Propithecus coquereli | reverse complement strand
CCGGCTGGGTTGCCAGGGTTGGTGCGTCCTGCCCGCTGCCCCCCAGTCCCTGGCCGCGGCTCCCGCCAGGATGGAGCACGCAGGGGGAGTCCAGGAATGCGGGGAGAGGGCGGGAAGGGGACAGTCCTTGGGCAGGGACGGGCCTCAGTGCTTTAAGGGCTGGAGTGGAAGGAGACTCGCTTCGGGATCAGCGACCTGACCGCCTTAGTTCTTCGCGGGGCGACCCTTTGGAGAGGAAGTGCTGACGCTCGCCAGCCGTGTCATCTTCGCACATGCACACAAGCGGGCCCACATCCCCGCACAGAGACGCGCACGCGCACGCGCTCCCCGGACAGTTGCGTGTCTCAGAAGCTGTTCTAGGCAAGTGGAATTGTCAGGTTTTTGTTTTGTTTTGTTTTTTAAAGTGGTTCTGCCAGGCAGTCTCTGAAAGAACTTGGCTCCCCTCCCCCGTCCCTCCGGCGGCTGCTCATCGCTTTGCATTCCTCCTTTCAAACGCCAGAGCGCACCTCCGCGCTGGCCTGGCTGCTGCAGCCCTGGGTGCGCCCAGGAGGCTGCGGCGACCGCAGGGGTCAACTCCAGCCCGGCCTGAGCGGGTAGGACTCCTTCCTCGCTTGCAAGAAGGTGCTGCAGGAGCAGAAAGAGTTCCTCCAGTCCTTCTACAATTACTTTCTTCAAACAAGCCAGGCCCTAAAGAGCGTTCGTCTAGGCCGTGTTTAATATCCTTTTGCCAACTCTGCATCTGTTCGTGTGCCCGACACATCTTACCTGACCAGTGGCTTCGGGGCATGTGGTCACCCACACACTAACCTCCCCTCCCCAAGCTGCCTCAGACTCTTACTCACCTGGGGTTGTACAGGCAGGCGTAGTGAAGGTTTTAGGTTTGTTTTCTTTTAAAACATGCCAGAAAATGAAGAAAGAAAAAATGGATAAATTGGATTGCATTGAATGTAAACACTTTTGTTAGACGTGACAAACCGCAGGCACCAGCGGGGAGGAAGATGCTTGCTGCACATGTAGATAACAGACTGCTATGCGGAACCCCGGGGGATTCTGTCCATGGGTGAAGACAGGGCACCCAGGGCCAAAACGGGCAGGGGTGTGAACACACCCTGCACACAGAGGACACAGAAGCGCTCCCAGCCTCTCTAGTGGTGGGGAGTCTAGACCAGAGTGAGATGCCCTGGGAACCCACTGGGTGGCCCCAAAGAAGGCCTGGGGTGTGGGGACAGCGAACTCTCCCTCACCGCTGTGCCAGCTTAAACTGCTAGAGATTTGGGAGACATTTGGCTACATCTGAAAGAGCAGGAGGGGCAGGCTGCCCGTCACCCAGCACACGGGCGGGCAGGCCTCTGCGTGGTGTTCCCAAGCGCAAGACTGGAAACCTCCGAACGGCAGTCGCTGCAGGCCTGGATGAGGAACTAGCAGCATATTTCATAGAGCAGAATGTTCCCCAGGGGTGAGAGTGAATGAAGTCATTCTACTCGTATCAGCGTGAATAAAGTGTGAAGGGGGGAATACAGAAAGAATACGCTGAGGGCGGAATTTAAAAAAACAAACAGCAAGATTTTGTGTTGTTCACAGGCATGGGTGGCTGCCACAACAGCATGGGGACAGAAGCCTCCACTCTGTTTCAGGCCTCAATATCTTTGGGGGGTGGTTAGCTTTATTACTAATATCTTATTTCTGAAAAACATATCTGAATTAAATGTAGCGAAATAGCAACAATTATTAGCTTGGAATGATGGTTACAGGGGATGATAATACTCTGTACTTTTCGATTGTGTGGTTTGACAATTAAACTGAAAAGTAAGTGCCAGCCTTTAGGAAAAAGCATCAAGAACCCCAAAGTATAATGTGCTAATTTGGGGCTATATATTACAAAAATAGCTTTCTTACAAAATTTTTATTCTTAATCTCTCTTTTGCTGTCTCTATTCCCTCACACTTAAAAAAAAAAGATGTCTTGAATCTGCAGTTCAGCCTCTACATGGATTGCGTCTTGGTGCCTCCTCCTAGACATGGCCAGGAGAGGTGGCCTCCTGGCAGATGCTGCCGCAGCCCTGGGCCTCCCATCCTCTGCCTCCCCAGGCCCAGGGCCATCTCTCCTTGGCTCAGGGCAGTGCGTACTGGGCTCGGGGGTCTCTGGAGGTGCAGGACAGGGCTGGATGTGTGGACTCAGCTCCCTGCTCGTCACCCGCATGCCTCTGTGGGGGCAGCACGCTTCCCCGTGGCGTTCCACGGCACCTCTGCACCAGTGAGAACATACACAGCAGAGAGGGGGACTGCAGGAAGACAGAGAGACAGGGAAGGGCGCAGGGAAGAGCAGAGTACAGCCTGGACAAGAAAGAAGGGGAGAGGAGAGGCAGAGGGAAGCAGGGCGTAAGCCCTGAGGAGGCAGGGGGAGGCAGTGGGGGACACAAGGTGGGGGAGGCCTTCCTTGCTCAGTGGGATTCCCAGCAACTGGAAAGCCCGTGCCCCTTCCTCAACTCCTCTCACTCCCAGAGTAGAACTCAGGGCCTTTCTGGCCCTTAAGCTCCTCCCAGAAACATCCAGTTCTGCGCTGTTCTCCTCCCTGCAGTCCGAGGGGTTCAGGTCTTTGCAAACACAAGTCTACATAAAGCCCTTGCACAGTGGGAGGGGCCTTGGGGCCTGGCTTGGTCAGCGGTAGTAATGGTCTCCATCATTTATGCTTTCCTCGACCTATTTGAACCAGGTAGGGGGAGGGGCTATTTCCTGGGAACCAAGGCACTTCCAAAGGCTCCCCTTCGCTAAGGTGGCCGAAAGCCTCAGAGCTGACCCGGTTGCACCCTGCAGCTTGCTGGGCTCTCTGCTCTGGGCGCCCTGACCACTCCCCGCCCCTGCAGGTTGCTCCCTCCTGTAAGATCCTCCTTTACTTCTCCCCTGGCAACCTCCCCCCGAGGAACCTCCCCCGTGCTAGAGCTGCTCTTTCCTGGCGTGATGGTTCCCTGACCTCGCTGCCAGCCCGCTCCACGCGTGGCACGTCGCAGGCACTGGAAAGCACCGACTGAGTGACTGCGTACGTGGAAGGACGACGCTCTCGGTTCTTCACTTTACTTCTGAAGGGCACAGGGGGTGATGACGGAGGCGACAGAGTGGCGGACGCTTGCTTACACGCCCCATTCCCTGCCCCCTCTGGGCATCACCCTGGCGGCCCTCACCTAATCCAACCAGATCCTGTCACTCCTCTGCAGCCCAGGCCCCCAAGTGTAAAACAAGGTCAATTTTGACGTTCAATTTTAGGGCCCAATAGATAATGTACATTTAAAATAACTTTTAGTTTTTAAAATATATTCTTGAGTTATCAATCAGCCCCAAACCTGTGCCCCTCAAGGAGAGTGAACACGCATTTCTATCTTTCCATTCCAGATGAACTGCGATTCCCAGCACATAGCAGATACTTGATGGTTGAATGAATAAATGAGCGTATATTGACATTCGGGGAAAGAAGTTTAATAGAAGCAAACTGAACTTTGACAATATTTTTAGTAAAAAAATTTAGAGTGTGAAAGAGTTATAGATATCTTATTTAAAAAGTAAATTAGATCCCGGCAAGTTTTGTTGTAGACAAAGACAAGTTTATTCTAAAATGTATATGGAAAGGCATGGTCCTTAAAACAGTTAAAACAATTTTGAAAAAGAAGAGTCAAGCGGGAGAAATCAGCCTACTCAATGTCAAGACGTTATCTGGCTGCAGGACTCAAGACGGAGTGGTGTCGCTGCAGGGATAGTCGCAGATCAGAGGAACCGAACAGAGAGCCCAGAAATGGAGCCACGTAAATATGCCCCATTTATTTTATTTTTGACAAAGGTGCAAAAGCAATTCAAAGAGAAAGTCTTCGGGATCTAGGGCCGGGCAGAGTTTCAGATCAGATGTCAAAAGCAAAATCCATAATAGCAAAATTTTGATTAACTGGACTTCATCCAAATTTAAAACTTTTGCTTATGAAAGACCCTGCTAAGAAAACAAAAAGATGCATTACAGACTAAGAGAAAATATTTGCAAACCACATATCTGGCAAAGGACTAGTATCTAGAATATATAAAGAACATTCAAAACTCAATAGTAAATCTAAAACCAAAAAAATGAAAACATCTGTTTAATAATTAGAATTTGGAGAAAATACATGAAAAGACATTTCACCGAAGAGAATATACAGATGGTAAAAAAAAAAAAAAACACATAAAATGATGTTCAACATCTTTAAAAATCAAGGAAATGCAAATTAAAACCACAATGGGATATACATAGCTATCAGAGTGGCTAAAATTAAAAAATAGTGACAACACCACGTGCTGGTGAGAATGCAGAGAAACAGGTCACTTACACATTGTTGGTGGGAACGTAAAATCCTAAATTTATTCTGGAAAACAGTCTGGCAATTTCTTATCAAACTAAAGATGCAATTACCATACAATTCTGCATTCCTGGGCATTAGTCCCAGGGACACAGAAACTTACGTTCACACAAAAACCTATGCACCAATGGTTGTAGCGACTTCACTTAGGATAGACAAAAACTGGAGTCAGCCCAGATGTCCTTCAAAGGGTAAATGGTTAAACAGGCTTGTCCGGAGCCATGAGGCCCTGCAGCTGCTTACCAAGCCCACGCATTTGCAAAAGCCTGCGGAAGAGCTTGTAAGTTTCTATTTACCCATTATAACTATGTAGCCCTTGAAAGCCCCTGAGGGTTTCCTTATATAGAAATCCTCTGGCTGGAAAGCCAGAGCCTCAGAAAGCACCGCCCCTTTACTGTTACCCTTTCTGCCTTACTTAAGCCTCTGCCTTCCTGCCAATAAACTAGACTTGATCAGACTCCTGTCTTGTCTCCATTTCTTGTGTCTCCTGCCTCTCCCAATTCCCACTCCCTCCTCCAGGGTCCGCGTTGACTACCCCGCGGGTCGGGACACAGGCTGTCACATGCACACCAGGGATGACCACTCCACAACAAGAAATGAGCTTCCCATAGACCCAACGACCTGGAGGACTCTGCGGAGAATCACGCCGAAGGGAAACAGCTGGTCTTAGAGGTTACCTGCTGTGTAATTCTAGTATAGAACTTTTCCGAAATTACAGAATTTTAGAAATGGACAACAGGTCGGGGGCTGCCAGGGGCTCGGGAGGGGGCAGGAGAGTCGGGGGTGACAGGAGGGATGTGGGTGCGTTTATTAGAGGACCACAGGAGGGGCCCCTGAGGACCGGAAATGGTCAGTGTCTTGATTGTGGGTGGGTACACAAATGTACTCGTGTGGCAGAGTGGTACAGCACTGAACACACACACGCACACGCACACACAGAGGAGCGCCGGGGAAAATCGGAACTCAGGCTCTCCTTGTGTAACGAGTTCCACGCTTCTCGCAGGCATTGGTTGCATCCGTGGCAGTGTCCTGGTGTGGTCTTGCAGTGTAGCTTTCCAAAACGCTACCCTTGGGGGAATCGGGCAAAGGGTACATGAGATGGCTGATGGCTGCACGTACATTCAAAATGATCGCAATAAAAATTTCAGTTGAAAAAAAGAACAAAAATCGCAAATAACTTAGAATGTTCATCAAAAAAGGAGGTTTTAAGAAGATGGATATTCAGAGAGGCCCAGGGTAGAGTTAGAAGTGGTATAACCTGGTGGTCAGACGTGTCTGCATTTCAGAGCGGGGAGAGCTGCAAGTCAGGAGGAGAGAGCTCGGCCAGGAACCGCCAGGCTGGAGGCCCCTGGGCAGGACCCAGGAAGGGAAGTTGTCCCTGTGCCTCAGGAGGGCTGGGGTGGGGAGGGTCCAGGGTCCAGGGGGCGAGGCCTGGGTTCTGTCAAATTCTATGGACAACAGGAGTTGTGGGCAGGCTTTAAGCAGAGAGTGAAATGATTCAATTTGCTTTTTCAAAGCAGATTTATCGAGATATAATTTACACACCAGAAAATCCATTCAATTTAAGTGTGCACTTCTGTATGTTTCCAGAGCAGTACGACCGTCACCGCAGGCTCATCTGAGAACATTCTGTCTCCCCAGAATGAAACCCTGTGCCCTCCGCAGGCCTCTGTGTCGGCTTCTCCCACGGAGGCGCTGCCCCGAGTAGAGCATTTCCCAGCGCTCGCAGCAGCCTCACCCACGGCAGCCAGGCCTGGAGGCCGCCTGGTGTCCGTCGGCTGCAGGACTAATAAGCGAAATGTGGCCAGTTTACACAATGGAACACACTGCTCCACCAGAAAGGAGGGGTTTTCATTCTCGGAAACGTTTAGATGTTGAGTTGCTTTGTGGGAGACTCACCCTGGGTAGGCAGAGGCTGGGCCTCTCCTCCCAGCTCTGAGTGGGGAGGAGGGAGGAGGGAGGGAGGGAGAAGAAGGAGGAGGGAGGGATACATATTCTTTATATGTATCCATAAAAATTATATATGTACACCGATATTTTTCTAAGCAATATATACATTTAGAAAAATGTTAGCACAGATAAGTAGTTCTAAAACACAAAATGAAAATTATAATTTCCAGGTCCACCATCTGCAGCCTAAGGTCCTTCTTCTTAGAGGCAGCATTTGCAGTTATTTTGACTTCTTTTTAGCACTCACTCATATTTCAAAGTAATGATCTTATAATTTCCTTTGTTGACCTGATTTATTTCTGGCATTAATTGTTGGCTTCCCATTTTGGAAGATGAGGATGGAGGGAACTGACCTGGCCCCTGGGACCCACAGCCCCGCTCACGCGCTGTCCTCTCTCACAGCCCCCGGGGATCCCGGGGCCTGGCCACACTCGTGGGCGCAGTCGTGGGTGAGTCTCTGCACCCTCTGTGTACCAGGAATGGTCCCTGGGCTTCCGTTCTGTCAAATTATGCGGACGACAATGAGAAGAGTCAGGCTGGTTTACCTGCTGGTCTGACGTCCCCGTTTCTGTGCGTTTGCCGTGATGGGAAGTCAAAGCCTGCCGGACTCTGGTGAAGTGTGGCAGGCCACGTGATACCCACGGTGCCTCTCGCAGGCTGTCTCAGCATTTGCCCCTCTCGCTGCGACCATGAACTCTGCCGCACACCCGTGGGTGACCCAGCTCCTCAAACCCTGTCCTACAGCCTCCTGCTGGATGGCAGCAGCTCCTCCGCCTTCTAGGGCTTCTCTAGGAACCTGAAACTGCAAAGACCAAAATATTCTTTGTCACGTCTAGAACTTTCTAAATCTCTTTATGTGACTAATCCTCAAGAGCTGTGAAAACCCCAGAGAACCCGTGTCTGCCTAGCAGAGAAGATAGAAACAATTCCAGGTACAAGTACAAAAATTTGGCAGGATTTTTGTTTTAAACACACAATTATTTTGTACAGAAAGATTTTTAAAGCTACAAACAGAATCCCAAATACTTTTTTATGAGGAATGAAATCTACAGCATGAAAGGGGAAAAATTCACATTTTATGAATTCTGTACATTTTGACTCTTTTGCAGTGAGCATGTATTTGGTAATTTTTAAGCATTTGCATACAAGAATACTGAATTGGGTGAACACTGTAACAGAATGAGAAGGGTATTTGGCAAGGGCTGTCCCGAAAGTAGCCATTGTTAATGTCACGAGAACGGTCGGTGCGACACGGATGGGCCCTGGCAGCCAAGGTGAGTGGACGGGGATGCGCCTGCGTGAGCAATGACCACCTCGCCGTACTAGTCGGAGGGGCGCTAGACGCCGTCGAGTGAGGATGTGCACGCTCTGGCCACCGCGTTCTAAATGACTGAACGAGTAGAGCAA
>NW_012153186.1:89534-94845 GCF_000956105.1 Propithecus coquereli | reverse complement strand
TGAGCACACACACGTATGCATGCATGAAAATAAATAAATACAGTCTTTTCCTGTTTTTCTTAGATAAAAGGTAGCCTATCATATACACTCTGCTACACCTTGGTAGTGTTCTTAATAATAAATCATGGGGATCACTCCACACTAGTTTATAGAGATTTTCCTCATTTTTTTTCAAAAATATCTAAACATCATTTATTTTAGGGATGCACTCTAGTTGTTCAGCCAGGTCCCATTATAGGAAATTTGCAGTGTTTATGATCTGTTGCTCTTGTAAACAGCGTGCTGTTACATGTGACCTTCTCCACTTGTTATTTTGGGTCAAGGTACAGCTTCAGGATGGGTCCTTAGAAGTGGGATCACAGCTCATAGGGTGAATACATGTGTAAATTTACCAGGAATTGCCAAATTTCCATTCTATTTTGTACTCACCCCATTAATGGAAGAGACTGCGTGTTTCTTCACAGCCTAATCAATACGGACTGCTTAAAGAAACTTATGATTTTTCTGATTTGATATGTGAGAAACGATATCTCATTATATTATTTTCATAGCTTTATTGAGAAATTGCTCACACACAGTTAAGCTCACTGACCTTACGTGTACAGCTTGTTGAGTTCTGGCACCACCCACAGTCAAGTTTAGGACTTGTCCCTCACCGAAAAAACTGTTCCTGTGCTCTTGAATCCCTGCCTTTCCCCCAGGCAACCAAGGATGCGCTTTGCACTCCGTTCTTGCACTTTCTAGGTGTCACGTGAGGAGCATCGTGTGGTATATTGTCTTTTGTGTTTGGCTCTTTTCAGTGAGTCTGGCGTGTGTGAGTCATGCATGTGTTGCATGAACTATTAATAGTAGTTCATGAGTTCGTTCCTCTTTGTGGATGACTACGATGCCACTATATGGATGTGCCACGTTTTCTTATCCATTCACCAGTTGGCGACTGTTGTGTTGTTTGTGTGTGTGGGCACGCGTGTGCACGTGTGTGTGTATTTAGAGACAGGGTCTCGCTGTGTTGCCCAGGCTGGTGTAGAACTCCTTGACCTCTCAAAGTGCCGGGATTACAGGCCTGAGCTACTGTGTCTGGGCAGGTTGTTTCCAATTTTAAGGCTATTCCGAGAAAAATACTGCTTCGAACATTGAAGTCTTTGTCTGGACAAGCTTTTGTTTATCTTGGGTAGATCCCTAGGAGTGGAATTGCTGGATCATATATACGGTAAGTGTATATTTACGTTTTAAAGAATTTGCCAAATTGTTGTCCAGAGTGGCCGAACCACGTTGGCGCCTTTCCCAGCACACCGTGAGCGCCGCGGTCGCCTCACACTCTTACCGTGATGCGGCGGGGTCGGTCGTTTCAGCTCTAGCCGTTCCAGTGAGTGGGACGTCTGCTCTGTGTTTTCCTTGGTCCTGTGTTAATTTGTCACCCATTCATCGCAGGCCACGTGGATTACCTCGGTTTTCTTATTTTCGTAAGCTTCACACTGACATTCGGAGGCCTACAGACGGAGGAGCGCCCGTCCCTTCCAGGCCTGGCCAATTCCTAGCGGGAGCAAAGGCTTGGCCGGGAGAACATCCTTCCCATGCAGAACGGCCAACCCCAATCCTGCGCCGCTGGCCACCCCGTTATCTAACTCCCGCTTGCCAGCCAATCTCCCTGCCCTGAATCATCCCAGGGCCCGGACCAGGCCACTGGAGAGCACCCTACAGCCCAGGCCCCAGGACGATTCACTGGGAAGTCCTCCACTGTCCAGCTTTGTCTGCGCCACGGAAAGCCCAATGCAGGCTCTGGGATCTCCAGGCCTCGGACCGCACTGGGCTGCCCACACGGCCCTGCCTGGCTGGCGTGCTCTATTTCCTCAGGAACGTGGGTGATGCATTCCTCTTGCGCTGGCATTAGCCTCTCTGCGTGGGCACCTCCGTGAATTAAAATCCCGTGGGTACACTGCAGAACAAAGCAGTATCTCATTGTGGTTTAATTTAAATTTTCCAGTTGACAATGATGTGGGTCATCTTTCTGTGTGTGTGCTGGCCACCCATGTATCTTCTCTTTGAAGTATCCGCTCAGCTCTCCTGGCCATTTAGAAAATGCATTGCTTTTCTTCTACTTGTTCCCTGATAAGAGTTTTTACATATAATGGTCACAGTCCTTTTTCAGATATATGTTTTCCAAATATTTTCTCTCAGTCTGTGGTTTGCCTTTTCAGTCTTTTAATTTTATTAATGGAGTTTTTCAACAAATAAAACTTTTGATTTTTATAAGCTCTTATTTACAAGAATTTTTTTTTTGCTTTGTGTTGTGTGTGTGTGCATGTGTGTATCTGTGTGCCTGTGTGTGTGCGTGCGTGTGTATTCCCTTTAAGAGGTATCTACCTAATCCAAGATCATAAAGGTTTTCTTCTACATAATTTTGGGAACTTTTTATGGCTTAACTCTTTTATTTAAGTCTATTATGATTCATTTGGGAATAATTTCTTTATGATATATGGTAAGGGTCTAAGTTCATTTTCCCCCATATTGTGTCAATTATTGAAGACTGTATTTTCTCATGGAATTATCTTGGTACCTTTGCCAAAAATCAATTGGCCATTTGAGCATGAGTCTATTTCTGCCTCCTCAACTGTGTTCCATTGACATTTATGTCTGTCCTTAGACCAACATCACATTGTTTTGTTTATTATTTCTTTGGAGTAAGTCTTAAATCATGTAGTGTAAGTCCTCCAGCTTTATTTATTTATTTATTTTCACAAAATTGTTTTGGAAATCCTAAGTCCTTTGAACTACATGTAAATTTTGAATTAGCTTCTTGATGTCTACAACATGCCTGCTGGGATTTGATTGAATTTAATTGACAATACAGATGAATTTGTGAAGAATTACTCTCTTAAAAAATATTAACCCAATCCATAAATACAATGTACCTTTCCTTTTATTTGGGTTTTTAAAATTTTTCTCAGGAATGTTTTGTGGCTTATAGTGTAGAGATTTTGACACATTTATTAAAGTTATTCCTGAGTATTATGTCTACTTATTTATGCCAATGGAAATGCATTTTTGCAATATGCTTTCAAATTGCTTATTACGAATGTATAGAATTACAACTGATTTTGGTACATTGACTTTCTATAGCAAGGTTCTATAACCTTGCTAATTTCAGTAACCAGTTATATTAGCTTTTCTATAGATTAAAAATTCTTCGTAAGTTATGCCCTTAATAGTGAATAGTTTTATTTTTCCTTTTTCAATTTGTTTGGAAATTTCATTTCCTATCTTTGTTGTACTATCTGTAACTTCCAGAGTGTTCCTTGCCTTGTCTTATCCTAATTAGGAGGTTCAGTCTTCTTCACTAATTGTGATGCTACCTGTAAGTTTTTTGAAGGTGTCCTTAATCAGATGAGGAAGTTTTCCTCTGCTCCTTCATTGCTGGGAGTTTTTATCATGAGTGAGGGCTATACTTTTTTTGGAAATTATTTTTCTGAAACTATGGAGATAAACATATTTTTTCTATTTAATTCTATTAATACAGTGTGGCACATTAACTGATTTTCAAATGTTAAACCAACCTTGCATTACTGAGATTAATTCTGCTTGGTTATGGTTAAGTTATCATTTTACAGACCAATATTACTCATGAACATAGAAACAAAATCATCATATATATATATATGTTAGTAAAACAAGCTCAGCAACATATCAAATGATAACACATTATGCACAAGTGGTGTTTATCCCAGAAATTTAAGATGAATTTCATATTGGAAAAATCAGTCTACGTAATTCACCCTATGAACAGAATAAAAGAGCAAAAATATAATTATTAATATTTCAATAGGTGCAGAAAAATCTTTTGACAAAATTTACAACTTCTTTATTAGGAATATTCAGAAAACTATGAGTAGAATGAAATTTCTCAATCTAACAAAGGATATCAGTAAAGTATCTAATGCTGACACCATCATTAATCATGAAATATTATTTCAACTGCTTTTTAGGATTGGGAGCAAGGGAAGGATGTTCACTTCTATTCAACAATGCACTGGAGGTCTTAGCCAGTGTAATAAAGCAATAAGCACATTTTAATTTTTAAAAATATCATTTACAATATTGTCAAAAATATTAAACAAATAGAAATAAATTAAATCACATATAATGCACAAAGACCATACATGGAAAACTTCAATACAGTTATTAAAGTGTATGTAGATAAAATGGGAGCGAGAACATAGTCACGGGCTGAAACACTCTGTACTGTTAGGATGTCCACTCTCCCCAAACTGTTAAGTACACTCAATGAAATGCCAATCAAAATCCCAATTGGATTTATAGTAGAAACTGATAAAGTGATTCTAAAGTTTATGTGGAATTATGAAGGACAAGGACAATCAAAAAATTTTTAAAAAGAACCAACCTGGAGAGCTTATGCTACCTAAATTTAGCCTGACTGCAAAGTCACAGTAATTAAGACAGTTTGATTGTAGCGCGCAAGGATAACATACATATCAATGGGACAGGACCGAGAGACCAGAGATGAGTTAGTTCTTGACATCGATATCCTGGTGCTAGAACAACTCAATATCCATCAGAAAAGATCAATTAATTATGTCTCCTAACTCACATCGTATACAAAGTTATTTTGAAATGGATCTTAGACCTAAAAGTAAAAGGTAAAACATTTAGAAAAAGTATAGGAGTAAAACTTCACAGGTTTGAGGTATGAAAACATTTTTTAGACAGTGAAAAAAACCAAGACTATCCATAAAAGAATAAAGGAATAAATTGGACTTCAAAACATTCTCTTTAGACGACAAAGATAATAGACTCCGGGCGGTGGCCACCGCGCGTTCTGCTTCCTCGCACCCCTGTGTGACAAGCCTGGTGTGGCCGAGATGGAAATCCCATGGGTTGAAACTGGTGAAGGCAGAAACGCAGGAGAAAAACCCACGGCTTCAAAGAAACGACGGGCCAAGGAGCGAGCGGCGAGTGGCAGTGCACATCGTGCATTGCGCAAGCAGGGCCCACTTCGCTTCTCCCGCGTCTGACTTGGCACGACGCAGAGAGGCTGGGTCAGTTTAAGGGACTGCGCTGCCCCTTTCTCGTCAGAGGACGGAGAACCCCCGACCAGCGACAGACCAGCAAGGCCCCCTGGCATCCCAGGCCGGCCTCCCAGGGGCCCCACCACCAGCCGGGAAGGAGGAGCCCGCGCTGGAGAAGGAAGAGCGTGTGGGACGACAGTGACATCTGGAGTAAGGCCAGCTGGCCAAGGTGTTCTATGCAGTTTAATCAAAGTGCCTTTTGTTGTTGTTGTTCAAATGATTTTAAT
>NW_012153186.1:88656-89154 GCF_000956105.1 Propithecus coquereli | reverse complement strand
TGATCTTTTGATTGACTAAAAACATTTTTTCTAAGAACCTGGAATAAAAACTATGTATTTTTTCTTATATCTATTAGAATTTCACATTAACATTTTTTATTCATTTAGAATTCATTTTTTAATGGTGTAACATTTATTAAATACACAGCAAAGTTCCCCAAGCCTCTGATTCATTCCTTCTTCTAATTACTTGTTTGAAACGATTTCCATCTTTCACAATAAATCTCTCCAAATCCGTGGGTCTTATGCCTCCTTTTCTAATTTAGATTTTAGTTTTGCCAAAGTCAAACATCCTCACATTTTAAAGTCTCAGAGAGTCCCCAGCAATCCCTACCTCCCGCCCCCTCGACGCCCCGGGGCGGGCCGCCACGCTCTGTCCCTGTTCAGTCCCAACACCCAGGACCTGCACGTCTGTTGACCTTGGACATCAAAGCCGCAGAGCAAGCCCTTCCCGCCCTGTCCTTTGTGCACCCCTCCAGATACATGTGTAACGTGTCT
>NW_012153186.1:87000-88483 GCF_000956105.1 Propithecus coquereli | reverse complement strand
GATTTGTATATAGAAACACATCTTACACCCCGGAAGACAACACGTTTAATAAAAAATTTGCAAAAGTCTTGGATAGACGTTTCTCAAAAGAAGGCATATAAATAACAATGAGTAGATGGTTAATATCGTCTGTCATGAGGGAAGCACAATCTAAACCACAGTGAGGCACCGACACACACGGGTTAAAATGTTTGGAATTAAAAACTCTGATGGTATCAATTGTTGGAGCAACCGGGATCCTCGCATATTGCTGACGCACGTGTGGAATTACACTAGCACTCGGGTTGCTGTCCGGGTAGTTCCATGTAAAGTTAAACATGCACTGACCGCTAGGTCAGAGGTTCTACTCCCAGGGATTTACCCGAGAGAAATGAGAACAAGGTCATGCAAAATATCCAGCCACATGTTAAGGTGGCTTTGTTATAACAGCGTCAAACTGGAAACAGCCCCAAATATCCACTGTGAACAGAACTTCTCTGAAAGGGAATTTAGGGGCAAGAGACTTCACTCCAGCCAAGAGCTTGCGAGCTGGGCCTTGGGTGCAGCAGTCCGGAGAACATGGGCAGGATGGCTTTTATAGAGAAGGGCCCGCCCAGGGTCCCGGTCAGGTGCATTTATGCAAATACCCGAGTCAACCTTGCTTTGTTCCGATTGGTTGATGCTTGCTGAGTTCTGATCAGTGGATGTAGCTGAGCTTTGATTGGCCAATGAGGCTGAGTTCTCATTGTTAGATGCAGGACGTAGCCTATTGGTTGGTTCAGGGAGTTCCAGGCACAGGCAGATGTGAAAGAACACAGGTGGCAGAGTTGTGGGGTCTCTGGGAGCCCAGCCCTGCCGGACTCGGTCAGCAGAGGGCTGCTCGGCTCTGCTGTGAGTCCAGGCCCAGGTGGCCGCTCGGGACTCAGGGCTCAGCCGCTAAGGCTCACTCTGTCAGCAGCTGGCGTCACGTGTAGGCTAAGTGTCTGTTTGCAGGACGTACTACGTGCAGTGATGACGTGGAAGGGGCCACAGCTGGG
The DNA here is from genome assembly GCF_000956105.1 of Propithecus coquereli. Lineage (NCBI taxonomy): Eukaryota > Metazoa > Chordata > Mammalia > Primates > Indriidae > Propithecus > Propithecus coquereli. The sequence continues at coordinate 87,467 of NW_012153186.1, read as the reverse complement.
CCTGTGGAAGGAAACAGGAAAGCATCTGGGCGTGACTCCAGTTCCATGGCGCAGTACTGGCCGATACTAATGGATGGCAGTAGGGGCCTGGGATTGGAGGGAGGGGGCTCAGAGGGGACGCGAGAGCATTTTAGGGGAAGATGGAAATTCTTTGCATGCCAGTTGGGGTTGTGATTACACGGACTTGCGTACTTGCAGGAACTACCAAATTTTATACTTAATATCTGGGCTTTTTGATGTCTGTAAATAATACCTCCACTCATAAAGCATATCCTTGTATTTTTACTGGAATCATAAATTAAAGTTTAAAATACTCATTGAAGAGTCCATATTTCCATTACAGGCCTGTTTACAAAATCCTTGTCAACTGGGTGTCGTCAGCCATTTTTATCTTCCCCAATCTGAGGGCTGGTAAGTGATGCTTTATTCTAGTCTCCTTATTTCTGTTATGTTTGAGGCTGGGCGTC
>NW_012153186.1:80209-86160 GCF_000956105.1 Propithecus coquereli | reverse complement strand
CTGCACGTCTGTTGACCTTGGACATCAAAGCCGCAGAGCAAGCCCTTCCCGCCCTGTCCTTTGTGCACCCCTCCAGATACATGTGTAACGTGTCTTTGCTCAGGTTAATATTTAGTGTCACATTATTACGGTGATATAAATGTCAATATTCACACATGAGCTGTACAGTTATGAGTTAACAGTTGTTTTGTTCTTTCATTTGCTTAGCTTTCATAAACTTGTGGCTAATTCAGACCTAAGCCAGACTGGGCCAATTGTCTCTCTCCTCGGTCATGGGATACAGCAGGCATTCCGCCCCTTAGGTCTCCTCACGTGCCCTGGCCGGGCCTGGGAGTCGTTCCACTGCTCCAGACCCAGCGCCAGGCTGTCCTTTCACCCTCACAGTTCCCTGCAAATCTCTCCAAATCCAGAGGTTTCTACCCAGTAGCCCACGTGGGAGGACATCTTCCCAGCTTCCTGAAATGGAAATGACCAGACATAAAGTTGGAGCTTTTTAAAGTCTGATAATATATTTATCTTTACCCTAGAAGTTTACTGATACTTGACAAGGTTTAGAATTCAAGACTGGGAATAATTTTCCTTGGGTATCTTGAATGAACTTTTGATTTTGGAGGAGATAAGGGCGCAGACACACCCAGAGGGACGGCCGTGTGAGGACACCGGGAGAGGACACCGTCTACAAGCCAAGAAGGGAGGCCTCAGGGGGAGCCGACCCCATCCATGCCTTGATCTCAGACTTCCAGCCTCCAGGACCGCGAGAGAATAAATTTCTGTTGGTTAAGCCACCTGGTCTTTGGGACTTTGCTATGCCCACTTAGCAAACATATACAAGCATCTGCAAAGTAATAGCTACTGGGCCGGCCACTGTGAATACCACTCAGTAAAAAACCCAGAGCGTCTGGTCTCATGGGGTTTATTCTCCAGTGGGGGTGAGGATGGAAGTCACTAATTAACAAATCACCGGCGTCAGCAGGAACCTCTCACAGCCTTTGCTGGGGGTGCCTCCCATCTTCCACGAGGTTTGCAGAGTCTTCACTGCCTGCTAAGCTCCATCCCATGACCAAATTAGGGAGATGCGATGTGTCACTTACACTGCCCAAATGCTCGTCTCTGGAGGTGCTGCTCAAAATATAGCTTAGGGTTTCAAAAGCCAGGAGATTGTTGTCAGAGTCCTTGAGGGCAGGGGCCTGATGGTGGGCAGTCCGGGGACAGGCCCCGCGGCTACTCCGTGCACAGCGGCCGCTGGCGGATGAAGTCCTGGCAGGCAGATGGAGCAAGAAGGCAGTGAGACCTGATCTTACTTCTTTTGGGAAGTTTGTTCCTGCGTTCACAGGAGAGGGAAGAGAAGCCCGAGCGAGTGCGGGCACAGGAATGTTTTGTTTACAGACTGACACATTGGTTGCACACTGTGCAGAGAGAGACTTAGCGCTGGAGCACAGAGAGTTTACAGAACAGCATTTCCGCCCTACCCCTTAGAAGGTTCGGAGACCACACTTTAGGTGAGGATGAGAATCTTCACCATATTATCTAATATATAAAGCGATGCAGCACAGAGAGCTGAATTTCAAAACAGGAGTCGCAGGTCTGTTGCCAGCATTCAAAGGATGTTATCCTAGCCACTTTAAGCGGAATCACGAATCACAACCCACCTTCTCAGGAGGCGTTTATAGGCGTTAAGGTGGAGCCTGCGCTTGCGCTCTGGTTCTCATCACCTCCTGCTTTCCTCTGGGTTTGCCCTCACTGCTCTCCAGCCCCTGCAGGGTGTGAACCTTCCCAGGGCATGCAGCGCGCTCTAAGTGTTTGTTTTTAAAAGTATTACCGTGTCCTCTCCGATGGGCTTTTCTGACCTGTGCCCATTTTCTACACGGTTTTTAATCAACAGCGACACAAACGCCACCTCTCACCTGTTCCTTGACCATCATTGCTATTGGGGGAGTGACATTTAGAGGGCGTGTGTCTTCTTAGCCCCTCTGTGCTTCCGCTGTACTCTGCTGGTGGGAGGGCTGCCTGGCGTCTATCTGCAGGGCTGCGCTGATGCTGCTGGCAGATGTCAACCATGTGCTGGGGTTGCCAACATGAGCTGGGCTGGGCTGGTGTGTGTCAAGCCCACGTCCTCACGTGTGTCGTGTTGGCAGGAGCAGGCAGAGCAGGCGAGTGACGTGTTTGGAGGAGGGCCAGGGACAAGGGGCAGTGGCCAGTGACAGCCGGGCAGGAACGAGGCCCCAGAGGTGCCTGGTGTCAAGAAGGTGCACGCCTGGGGCAACTCTGTCAGGAGATCTGCTGTGGGGCTGGGCAAGGGTCCGGGCCACCCTGTGCCCGCACAGACCACAAGGCCCTGCCCGCTTGGCCTCACAGCCAAACACGACGCATTTTCCCAGGTAGTGGAAAGTGGTCAGAACAGGGACACAGGGCAGGGGTTAGGGAGGGCTACTCCACAGCCTTCGTGGGGGAAGGTCACGTCCGGTGACTTCTGCTCAGAAAGCTGGATGGAGGGAGGGAGAACTTTCTGGAGACCAGGGGCTGGGAGAGTCTGCCTGAGTGTGTGGGCGCAGACCGCAGGTTTCGTGGGGGCAGAGCCGGGATTCACCTTGGTGTCAGCTTCTAGTGGCTGATGTAAAAAGGACCACAAACGGGTGGCTTAAAACAACAGAAATTTATTCTCTCGCAGTTCCAGAGGCCAGAAGTTCACCGTCCAGGTGCGGCAGGGCCCTGCCGCCTCCAGAGGCCCCGGGAGGGTCCATCCTGCCTGTTCCAGCTCCTGCGGGTCCCAGGCACTGACTCGCGGCTTGTGGCCACATCCCCCCAAATCTGCCTCTGTCTTCACCCCACTCCCCCCACCCCCGTGTCTGTCACTGGCCTTCATCACACCTTAATCCTCACCGTAATCACAATTGCAAAGGCCCTATTTCCAAATTAGGGCAAATTCACGGCTCCTGTGGAGGTACCTTCTTTCTCTGGGGTGGGGCTCTGTCCGTCCACTGTGCCCGCGGAAGATGCAGACGTGGGGCCGGATTCGGAATCGACCTCGCTCGGCAAGACGGCGTTTGCCAACTCCTGTGCGGAGCCGCCAGGCAGAGCCGCGACAGGCTGCCTCAGGCAGGTAGACTCGGGGACCTAAGAGGCACAGGCTGCTCATAGGGACAATGGAGGGAAGAGCAAGGGGGCCCTGGGGACATGGGCATCTGGGCAGGCTATCCCTGTGGGCCTCCCCTGGCCCCTGGTTTCCAGGGTCCCCACGCTGCCCTGTGGCTGCCCAGCCCCAGCCCTCAGCTCTCGCTCTGCCTCCTGTCGCTCCCTCTACACAGCCCCTGACCGCAGGGCTGTGGCCCAGCGGCTGGTTCCTCTCAGTGCTGGAGGCTGGGAGTCTGAGGGCTGGAGAGGAGATCTGTCCCAGCCTCCCTCCTTGGCCTGCGGTCGGCGTCTTCCTCTCTGTCCTGATCTCCTCTTCGTATGAAGACACCGGCCACATGCACTGGGGCCCACCCTAAAGGCCTGGCCTAATCTAATCACCCCTTTGCAGGCCTGTCTCCAAATACAGTCACATTCGGGGGTACCGAGGGTTAGGACACCAGCACACAAACTTCAGAAGGACACAGTTCAGCCTGCACCAGGCTCCACCCAGACTTGCCCAGCATTTTTGGGGCCTCACGCTTGTGCTTTCTGTTGCTTCTCTGTTGTGCAAGGCTGGCTGCCCACTCACTGCGGGATCCTGCCCTCGCCTCTGCCTGCAGCAGGCTGGAATGTGCCCTCGGGTCCACACACCCCAAATGCAGGTGAGAGGTGCTCGAGCACAACTGGTCTGACCTGTTTCCACACCGGACTCTCCCAGGGGACAGGAATCCTCACCATGCCAGAGACAGGCCAGTTCCTGAGGCCCGGCCCGCTCAGCGCCAGACAGCAGTGACCAGACACTGGCTCCAGCCCCCCGCACAGTGCTGTGCTGGGGCAGCTCTGGAGGTGCAGGTGCAGCCGTGGGGTTCACACCTGCTCTCCACCCACCCGCTGAGCTGTCCGCTCCTTCCTGGTTTGGAGTCTCCTGGGCTTTACTGACTTTGGGGAAGAAGTAGGGTGGGTCTACTCCAGGATAAAGGGGTCTTCAAATGGACAGGGGCCTTCCTTGTCCCTGGCCCCATCCCCTGCCTGCCCTTCTCTCTGCGGGGCCACCTTTCCGCTCTGCCCCACCCCCACCGTGTCACGAAGAGCAGCGCAACTGTGGTTTTTATGTTCCAGTTTCTGCCAACAGCCAGACCGTCAATCTTCAATTTCTTCAGAAGGTTTTGTGCTGACAAAGACGGATTCCTCCCTAAGAGGCACTCTTGTGCCAGCTCTTAACTAATACATTTTATGTGACCGGAATATATATGCACACAAAAATTTTCAAAACAGGAGAACGAATGTTTATAAAATGCATAGACCATCATTAAAAAGACACATTTAACTTACAAAATTACACCATAATTTCCAAAATAAAAAATAACGAAGATACAATAATATCATTAATTAACAACAAAACAACCTCAAATAGACTACTTGGAAGTTAAACAACTAGCAAACACAAAGAAGAGCTCAAACTGTTTGATGAATGAGTGTGAATGTGTTCACGAAATGAAGGCAAAACAGAAATCCCACATTTCTGGTGCCTGTGTAAATTTGTTAAGTGTTTTTGGCAGCCATTTCTAAACATTTATCAACATTTAAAATCTTCATAATCTCTGACACAGCAATTGTGTTTCTAGAAATTGAAACTAGGGAAATACCCCAAAATATGTGTACAAGGGTGTATATTTTGGTACATTTGCAGCAGCGCCTAAAACTGGAAACTACTTATCCGCCCACTAGCAAGGGAATTTCCAAGAAGTCGTGGTACATTGGTGAATGGAATAGTTTGCATCGCATCAACGACTCATTTCCTTTGGATGATCCTGCAGCAACTTGTTCCTGTCCCTCTAGCAACTCCCTGCTTCTGGCGGAGCGGTGGTCCTCGCCAGCAGGTGGTTTCAGAGTGTCACAGAACTGGCGGCTGCACAGCTGAGCTCCCTGCTACGCAGCAAACTATCCTGCCCCAAAAGCCGAAATCAACCCCCTCTGGAAATATCCTACGATAAAGGAACTACACTAAGGTGCTGTAGTAATGGAGCCCTGGCTGTTAGCGGAGCACATGGTCACCTCGAATAAAGATTACGGTTCCCAAATTCCCAACTGGGGACTGGCCGAGAGGACGTGAGCAAGGGGTCAGGGCAGAGCCCTTAGGGGTGGACGGCACACAGACCTTCCCGGGCGTGTTTCCGCTGAAATGCAGCACAGACACCGCGTGGGTGCTTGGGGAGACCCGGCAAACGCCCGGGGTGTGGACAACACCTGCAGAAGCCGTCAGCGGCCTGACACTCACGGACCTGTTTGCCCAGGACGGAGCCACGTCCCCAGATTTTCTGGGGAGGGAGAATGAGCCCTGAAGCCACTGTTGTGTCTTTGTGTCTTTCACGGGGGAACCAAATCCAGGCAAAACAATCTGAGCTTAATATTTTAATTACATAAATTATACATGATTATATTGTTCCTTCCTATAAGCAATTTCATGATTATTGATGCAGTTAAGATCCCCCTGACTCCTGTAGCAAATTACCACAAATTTGGTGACTTAAAACAACAGCGATGATTCTTCTGACAGTTTAGGAGGCCGGAAGTCCCAAACCGAGGTGCTGGCAGGGCTGGCCCCGCTGGGGCTCTCTGTCCTAGGGAGCGGTGGCTTCTGCAACCCTGGGCCTTCCGTGGCTCCGGGTGGCATCCCTCTGATCTCCGTCTCTGTCTTCACGTGACCTTCTCTCCTGCTCCTGTGTTCTCTTTTGTCTCTAAAAAGGGCCATTGCCATTGGGTTTAGGACTCACATGGACAATCTTGGATGATTTCATCTCAAGCTATGTGACTTAATTACACCTGCAGAAATTCTTTTT
>NW_012153186.1:76538-77754 GCF_000956105.1 Propithecus coquereli | reverse complement strand
AGCTTACACTACTGAATCTAGATTTTTTCTCATTTTCTAATATAAGTATCTAATGCTATAAATTTTGTTTTAAACACTGCTTTAGCTGAAGCCTGCAATGTTTTATATGTTGTATTTTCAGTTTTCATTTTTATTTAGTTTAAAATATTTTCTAATTTCCTTTTGTGTTCTTTCTCTCTTCTTTGACTCATAGGATTATTTAAACATATTTAGCTTAATTTCCAAATACTTGGGAATTTCATAAATAAATTTTCATTATTTATTTCTAATTTAGTATTATCATGCTGGGGAATATACACTGTATACTTTCAGTCCTCTTAAATTTATTGAAACTTATTTCATGGCCCATTATTGGTTTATAATAGGCTCCAGGTTCACTGGAGAAGGTATAGATTCTGCTGTTGTGAGGTGGAGAGTCTATAAAGGTCAAGCTATTTGAGCTTGTTGATGGCATTATTTAGGTCTTTCACATCCTTACTGATTTTCTGCCCACTCTTTATATCAGTTGCTAAGAGAGGAGTATTAATATCACCGGATATGCTTATGAAAGTCTCTATTTCTCCTTTCACTCAATTTTTTGCCTCATATATTTTAACGCACACATTATTAGGTGCATACAAATTTAGGATTATTATATCTTCTTGCTTAATTAACCCTTTTATTATTGTAAAATATCCTTCTATATATCTTTCTATATAGAGTAATATTTTTTGTCCTAAAGTCTACTTTGTTTGATACTAAGATAGTCACGTTAGCTTTCTTATGATTAGTTTTTGCATTGTATACCCTTTTCTGTTATTTTATTTTAACCTAGCTCTGTTTCTATATTTGAAGCTTATATTTTATATACAGGCTGTAGGTGGGTCTTCCTTTTCTATCAAGTCTGATAATCTCTGCCTTTTGATTAGTGTTTTATACCATTTATATTTAATATAACTATTATGTTTTGATTTAAATTAACCATATTGTTATTTGTCCAGTCTTTTTTTTTCTACTTTTCTTTCTTTTTGTACCTTTTTTGATTGATTTTTTTTTTGTTTTTTGACTTTATATCATTGGCTTATTAGTTGTACTTTTTAAGTGTATATATTTTTAGTGGTCTCTAAGAGTTTACAATATGCAACTTTAGCTCAATGGAATATGCCTTTAAATATTATACCTTTACCTACATAATGTAAGATCCTTTCAAGAGTCTGATTCCACTTCCCATTGTTAT
>NW_012153186.1:74225-76488 GCF_000956105.1 Propithecus coquereli | reverse complement strand
GGGCCATTGCCATTGGGTTTAGGACTCACATGGACAATCTTGGATGATTTCATCTCAAGCTATGTGACTTAATTACACCTGCAGAAATTCTTTTTCCAAATAAGGTCACATTTGTAGGTTCTGAGGTTTATGACATGGACGTATCTTTTGGGGGGCTGTCACTCAACCCATTACAATCACTAATCCCATCTAATCCATCCTCCTCAGAGCACATATGCACTGCTCAGAGCTTTCCCTAAGGATTTATATACACATCTGTGCACTTACAGACATGCAAGACCTATGGACATGTTTGTACAGCTACAGACATGTAAGGCCCACTGTACAGGCATGTGCACCTGTAGACATACAAGGCCTCTGCACACAGGCACATGCACGTATGGACGTGCAAGGCTGTTCAGGCTCACCTTGTTTCATTGTGCTTCACTGTATTTCTCTTCCCAGGTATTGTGTTGTTTACAAACTGCAGGTTTGTGGCAACCCTGGGTCAAGCAAGTTCATTTTTAGCAGCAGGTGTTCACTTCCTGTCTTCCTGTCTCTGTGCCAGATTTTGGGAGTCCTCATAATGTTTTAAACTTTTCCTTTATTACTAATATTATATCTGTTATGGTGACCTGTGATTAGTGATCTCTGATGTTACTGTCATAACAGTTTTGGTGCATCAGGAACCACGTACACGTAAGACTGCAACCTGAGTCAATAGATGCTGTGTGTCCTGACTGCCCCCCCACCTGGCTGCTCCCCCACCTCTGTCCTTGTCTTTGGGCCTCCCCCTTCCCTGAGACACAGCAGTGTTGAAATTGGGCCAATTGACAACCCTACAATGGCCTCCAAGCTTTCAGGGGTTAGAGACTCACGTGACTCTCACTTCAAATCCAAAGCGAGAGTGATTCAGCTTGGTTACGAAGGCATGGTGAAGGTTGAAAAAGCCCAAATCCAGGCTTCTGGCGTTGAACAGTTAGCCAGGCTGTGTTGCAGAGGAAAATTTCTTGAAGGAAATGAAAAGTGCTACTTCAGTGAACACAAGAATGGTAAGAAAGCAAAACAGCCTCATTGCTGATGTGGAGAAACTTCGAGTGGTCTGGATAGAAGATCAAACCAGCCACAACAGTCCCTTGAGCCATAGCCTGATCCAGAGCAAGGCCCTAAATCTTTTCAATTCTGTGAGGGCTGAGAGAGATGAGGAAGCTGCAGCAGAAAAGTTGGAAGCCATCAGAGGTTGGTTCATGAGATTTAAGGAAAGAAGCCGTCTCCGTAACATAGAAGTGCGAGGTGAAGCAGCCAGTGCCGATGGAGAAGCCCCAGCAAGTCACCCAGAAGATCTAGCTGAGAGCATTGATATCATTACACTATTGAGTGATAAATTGTTATTTACCAATAAAGACAATTTTATTTCTTTCTTTGTAATCTGTATGATTTTTGCTTTTTTTTTTCTTGCTTTATTACACTAGATAGTACCTCTAGTGCAATGTTCACTAGAAGTGGTGGGAAAAAAACCCATTGCCTTCTTCCTGATCATAGGGAGGAAAGCATTCAGTTTTTAACCATTAAATTTGTTGCTAAGTGCAGGTTAACTGTAGATGGCCTTTATTAGTTTAAGGTTGCTCCTTTTCCCCCTTAGTTTGTTGAGAGTTTTTAACAATGAATGAGTTTTGAATGTCAAATGCACACCCTCCATCTATTGACGTACTCATGTAATTATTCTTCTTTATTTTATTAATATGGTTAATTATGTTGATTGATTTTGGAACATAAGTTAATCTTGAATTTTTAGGGTAATATCCATTCAGTCATAATAGATTTTATTTTTATTGTTGAGTTTAATTTGCTAGCATTTTGTAAAGGAATTTGCATTTTTTATGATGGCTATTGGTCTGTAGTTTTCTTTTCTTACAATATTTTTGTCTAGTTTTGATAACCTGATATTAAGATAGTTCTGGCCTTACAAAATGAACTAGAAAGAACTTCCCTCTATTTTCTAAATAAAAAAAATGCTCATTTCTGAAATGGTTGATAGGATTTACTACTGAAGTCATATGAGCCTGCAATTTTCTTTGTGGGAAGGTTTTAAATTATAAATTTAATTTTAGATAGATTTAGAACTATTCAGATTTTTTATTCTTTCATATGTCTGATATCTCAAAAATTTCTCTATTTTGTGTAAGTGGTTGAATATATTGGCATGAGGATTTTTATAATCTTTCCTTATTATCTTTTTGATGTTTCTAGGATCTGTAGTGATGATGTGCCTTCTTTGATTCTT
>NW_012153186.1:16801-71355 GCF_000956105.1 Propithecus coquereli | reverse complement strand
ACGGGGATGCTGGGTTATGAGAGTAGCTTCTTCAACTCTACTAGATCTGAACCTGGTGAGAAGATGAAGATGATGGTGATGATGACGATGACTATGAAGACACTGGGGGATTGGTATTTGATCACTGAATCAATTTTTTAAAAGCATATAGGTCAATTTATGTTTATTACTTCTTATGGCCTCAGTTTTAGCAATATATATTCTTCTTGTAATTTCTCCATTTTATTTAAGTTTTCAAATCTGATTCAGGAAGCAACTGAGTCTAACCTATGCAGGAAAGGAATATATATAAGGAGACAAGTGTCTCGTGGAACTTGAGGGCACAGATGTGGCCAAACCCCAGGAAGGTTTGGGACCTGGAACTAACCCCTGGAACCAGCACCTGAAAAGTGTTCAGGGTGGTTTCCCACCTCTGTCCTCTGCTCCTTGGTTTTGTCTCTTTCGTTGCAGGATGCTGTCTCTCTCCACATCCTAGCCCATGGCTTCCTCTAAGAAACAAATTCACATGTTAGAGTTCCACCCGAACACTGAGATAGGTTGGTATTTCCTTGTCCAAATCCACATTCCAATGAAGGAATGAAGCCTGACCCATGTTTGAGTCCGTCTGAGATGGGGCGTGAACCACAGGCACCGTTGCTGACCTTTCACAGGGGTGTTTCCCATAGAAAAGGTGAGAGACATCTTTCTGTACCTGCTTCCTAGTAAAATATTACGGATTGCATGTGCAGTTGGAACTATACAGTGTGGTGAATTTGGTAAGTCTGTATTCCTCAGAATTATCAAGCTGAAAATGTTTTTTTTTTCATTGAACTTCATAGAAAAATAAAATATAGCTCTAATTTAATAACTCTGACAGAGATAAGACATAGATGTTTATAAAATTACACTCAATATTACATTAGTATAAGTGGAAAACTGTTATCTAGTACATAGATATTTATTTCCCTTGTTAAATATTCAATTGTTAAATGCAAGTTAATAATTGCTATTAGCGAGAGAATCAATGCTTTCTATACTGTGCTGAAAGTTTACTAATAAATAAGACTTGCAAGAAACTATATTTCAAAAACAGAGGAACTGATGTATATATGACATTATACTATTTCTCTTTACAAAAGTAATATTTTCCACCTCTTGGCAGATATTGGGGTCTTATCTAACATTGAAAAGAATAATATATCCGACACAGGTGAAATTTTCAAGCATTTAAAATTAGTCTCTTTGCAACCATAGACATGTAAAGAGTTCACTTTCTTAATACCCACTGAGAAGCGTGTCTGTGATTATAGGTTTCCTGAAAGAAAGAGACACAGCGTGGCGTGGGTGGGCGGGCCCTGTGGGAGGCTCACGTGGTTGGCGCCCCGCCCCCAGGATAACACCTTGCGATGGGGTCGCACCTTCACAGCTGCTCTGTACGAGAAGCTGTGGGTCACGGTTTGGGATGGCGTTTAGCCGGCTTGTTGGTAACTGTCTTTGAAAGAGTCTCATTTTATGATTTGATATAATATTACGTACCAGCAACAGTGATATTTCTGAGGATCGATATTCCAATTCATTATAATCCAAATGTTTATACTCTGTGTTCTGAACTAAGCAGATGACAAGAGCTCAGTTAGTCTTCTATGAAAAATGTTATATTCAAAGAATGAAATAATTTTTCAAATATTATTCTACTATCAGCACTTGGGACAAAAAAGTTTCTAATTCGAAGGCAATTCTCCGAGTGAGAATTAAGAGTGCCGATGCTTTGTGGATGACATCAGGGGAGCTGAAATGTCACCCTCCGATTAAAGCTTTCTAGCAAGAACAAATTGTTTTAGGCTCTTCGTGTGATTTGTCGTTTTTCCAAATTTGGATTGTCCATGGAATAAAAAGAAACTCTGTTATATTCTGACATCGTGCAGAGCAGTGGTTCCTCCTTTGCTCAGCTACCAACTCCAGTGCTTGCCCTGTGCAGCGGCAGACGCGTAGGACAGCTGCAGACACCCAGCGCCGGGTGCCAGAGGTCCCTGCTCTCCTGGCTTTGAGCTCTTAGGGCGGTGCAAGGTTCTGTGTCAACCAGGCCACGTGGCTCTGGGCGCTCTGAGTGCTTCTTCCTCCACTCCGCCGGGCATGAGGCTGCACCCAGGGCCAGCAGTGAATACACTGTTCCCTGAGAATAAAGATCCGCATGCAGACTTCATTAAGCTAGAGGGGGAGGACTACGATTCCATTCGCTAGGGGAAGATGAAGGGCAGACACCTAGGTTAAAACAAAGCCAACAAAAAACTTCAAGGTGTCAGACAGGTGATGATTCACGAATCTCTGAACAGGAATTTGTGTGGAAATGATTCGCGGCTTTTGATGAAATATAAATTCCCAACAGGTCAGCAAGGATGAGGGTTCTGCTACAATCTGATGTTATCTCAGTCCTCATTCGCAAATTCCTGGTGTTAGACCTGAACTAGGTGCGAGCGTGCTTGTCCGGCAGTGCCTGGGCCAGGTGCTTGCTGGGACTGAGGAAAAGAATGATACTATTATAAAAAAATCAAGTATGAGATCGCTCCACAAACTGATGCACGGTAGGACTTACTCCAAGAGAGATTTATCTGGTGGCCCCTTCAAGGGGTTATTTATTCACATATATAGGGAGCCTCTTTATGAAACAGTCGCATGCACAAAGCTGGTGCCTTCAGGGAATTTGGAGGAAGATACTGCATTGAGCTTAAAACGCAGGTAACTGCACTAGGCGATGAGATAGAAGTGGTTTATGGAACAACGGCTGCTGCAACTAAATTCCAAAGGCTTGAGTCAACCGTTCCTGAAAAGTAATTGCAGCTAAGGAACTGTGTGATTTTCAAAGTGCCTAATTACAGTGTGTGTGTGTATGTCTGTGTGCGTGCGTGAGCATGTGCATGTGTGCACACGTGTGTGTACATCCTGATAACTTTGACAGAAGGCAAAGCTAAAAGCTTCACTACGAACAGCAAGAACATTCCAGAAATAATAAAATTCAGGCCAGATGTTAAAGCGGGCAGATCCTCAGAATGCAAGCGTGTCTGTTTTTTGCAAGGGTTTGTGAAACATTCCATTCCTCCAGCATTAGGTGGCCGTAGCGTCTGGCTCCCGCTCACACGTCCAGAGTGCCTGTCCTCGGAGTCTGTCCTCGTGGAAGCCACACCACGACCACGCGGGCGCTCTTCTCTCCCTTGTGACGGACTCCCCAGGGATTCAGCGTCACAGCTATTTCCACATGGGCAGGTCTGATCAGACGAGGGCTGGTGAGAACTCTCCATGGGCATCTCGGGGGAGAATGTGACGTGTGACGATGTGACGGAGTCTCCAGTCAGGGGGGCGTTGGTGCCTGAATTTCGTGTCTGGAAGTTACCGGGCTACGTGAATACACGAATGAACGAAAGAATGAGCGAATGAATAAATCACGTAACTGGAGTCACTTGCAGGACTGTCGAAAGCTGCTGTTTGTATTTTCATTTTACAGTGTTAGTAATTGATTCTTTTTTGTGCCCTATGGCTACAATAGATTTTTTGCCTATAATTATAATTTCAGCAAATTTTTGCAATTGTAAAACCCTGCATTTTTAAGGAAATCTAGCCGTCCTTCCCCACTGAGCGGACCCGTGCTTGATGGTGTTAATTCCGCATGCTTCTCACCCAGGGTGCCCAACTCCAAGAACTCTTTACCAGGCGGATTTATGATGGATGCCATCTGGTTGATAGAAGGAAACAGATATTGATTTTTAATATTTTCTCCCAACTTGTTTACTCTAGGATAATACAGCAGCGGTGTGGCAGCTTGTCTCGAGGTGGAAAGGATTATTACCACTGCCTTTTGATGAGATAAATTACCTAGGATGACTTGAATGGCTGAAGGGGATGCTTTGATGTTATGTCGCTTCATTTACCCTTATGACTAAATGATTATTGATTTTATATTTTTAAGCTCTTGAAACGTGAAAATAAGTTGGTGGAGAAGGCCGGCTGTGTTAGTTTTATTAATTTATTTCTGCAGGGCATAATTCACTTTGGACCAGGTTGTGAAGGTTTTGGGTTCATGACCGACTGCAGATACAGTTGCAAAGAAATGGCTTATTTATATAGTCATTGCAAGTAGTCCCGAAATCAATACAGTCTGGGATTGGATGATTAAACTCGGTCCCTTTGTGGGATTCATTCCTGTAGCTGCTGCTGAAATCATGTTGACTGCAGCAGACTCATGTGATCAAGCCTACAAATAGCAAGTTTGTTCAAGTTGAAATATTATTTTTTTTGCTCATCTTTTTTTTTTTTTGTGATGTTCAGTCAATGACATTTTTAACAGCCTGGGGAAAAAAAGGCGGTTGATTGACTACTTCAATGAAATCAGTAATCTGCATTCAAAGAGTCTCCTCTAAGGACTTCTTGATTGTCCAGTGGGTGGATTCAGCGCGGACTTCGATCAGAGGTCCCAGACTGCGCTGGATTTAGCTCTGGGCCATCTGCCCGCAGCAGGAGCCCAAGGTGTGCGCTAAACCTTCCACCGCTGGGGGGGTTCCAAAGGGTGGGTGGCGCGGTGCACGCGGACACATCCGCCTGTCTGTGGAGCGCGGCCTCCTCTACCCGCATCCGCTCTCTGGCGTTTGTCCAAAGCGTGTCCCTATCACTTTACGCGGTCCATCACTCCTGACACAGAGTAGAAATGCTGTCTGTAGAAAATCCGGTTACATTGCTTTTATTTTTCATAATTTCCCTCCACTTATTTTCAGAGATTTTTTAACATAGCTCCCCATGTCACACCTACTCCCTGTTAGTAAAATTCGGTTTGATCACTGAAACTCATAGGTGTCTCTTAATAGGGTTTAACGTTTGAAATTGGGGGTTTCGCATCTATGTCACCTTCTCTGCTCGGCACAAGAGTATCCGGACCAGGTGGGGAGATATATGCAGGGAGGACCTCTTTTCCAGGAAGATTCCTAAGAAGATTTCGCATTTGTTTATTCGGACTGCCGAAACCCAGAGTCAGCCACAGCGCCGATGCCTGGAGGTGGTGGCAGCTCAGGCTTCGAGGTCGCCGGAGTTCCCAGCCCCCAGGCCCCTCCCCGCTCCCCGCCCCACGCCTGCTGTTGGCTTCAGGTGTCTGAAGAGATGGCTCAGCAAAGTCCACTAGCATGTCTGTCCTGGGACGATATGTTAAAAGTCAAAAATTTACACATCAGCTGAACTTGGTAACACTACTTTTTGCCTTGGAAATTCATTTCAGACAAAGCGATGTGTTCGTATTAATAGAACGTAAAACCTGTGCCTAAGCGAGCCGTACTCCTTACACACAGGGAGCAATCGCGAGACGGTTCCTTTTCCAGGCAGGACTTACCAACGCTGTAAGTAGCACTAGCACGTTTTTATGGAGTTGAAAAGGTGTAAAACACCTTTCCTTACTCTATTCAGTGTGTATGTATAATTAATATGCGGTAAATTATATGGCTCCGGTTTAAAGCTTGTTTAAATGCATAGAATTGGAAGTGGAATGAAGGAATAAAATAACTTTGGAGCACTGCAATGTAATATGTTGATCAATTTTATAGAGGAGTGGTGAATATTTAATTAATCACCTTTCGACAATTATTCACACTGGCCGAATCAAGGTCTCCATTAAAGCCGAAGAACAGCTTCATTACAAATGACCCATAAAAGTGTCGAGCGCTGGCTGTGAGGACAAGTAATTTCCCTTCCCCTTAAGACCGTCAGACGGAATGACGCGGGTGGGAGGTGATGGAGTGCGTAATCGCGTGATTACAAAGGAGAGCGGGGCCGTAAATTTGACAGCTATGTTGGAGGGCAGGGATGAGGGTGATAAAGGGACAGCTGGACTCCTTCAAAGCGCTTTTAATTTTATAAGAGGACAAGACTGGCAGCATCTATTTGGTGCGGGGCTTTTCTCTCCGTGCTGTCGCATGTGCTCAGGATGTGGACACGCCAGGCGTTCGGCACCGGTGCCTGCAGACAGAGCGGTGATGGTAATGCCAACTTTTTTCAAAATGCCTCCTCCCCCAGCCCTCGGCAGACGGAAACACACCCTGGTCGCCCTGATGGATGTCCGCCCGGGCTGGCCTGTTGCAGCCGCAGCGGGCCGCCCTGGACGGGGAAGAGGGACCGATCCGTCAGCGAAACCAGGGCGCGTCTCAGGGCTGGGCTTTGAGGACGCAGAACAGATTGATCATCGCGGCTCCTCTTCAGCCTGAGAGCCGTCTTGAACGCCGATAACTGCTTCCATTTCGCCGAATCCATTTCTTAACTTTTCATTATGGGCCGAGAGACGCTGACGTTTATCAACTTTCGGATGTCAAGACAGGTCTCTGGGTCTCAGGAACTCTTGGAGATTTTTTACTGAGTGAAAAATATTTTCTCTCCCAAATGGCTCAGTGGTGAAAATTCATTTATGGGATGTCAGGGTTCCACGGCCTTGGGGAAAATGATACAAAGTAGACCCGTTCCTGTGACCCCCGTCGTCCTCCGCCGGCGGCACTGGGCATGTTTGCTCTTAGACAAAAGCTCAGCTTCAAGGATCTTGTTAGATCCAAAGACAAGAGCGTGAATTCTCTGTGTCGTGGAAAGTGTTTTGGACACTTGAATTTAACTGCCATTGTAAATGGTCTCCTTAGCTGATGGAATTTTTCTAAAATCTAGCAAAATTCAAAGGGCTGGTGCTAATTTGAACACAAACAGAATCTGAAGATACTTATGTTTTCAAAAGTTCAGGCGTCTTGACCGCCACTAAGATGTGTTTCTTAAACCTCTTTATTTCTTTGAACCTCGTTTATTTTAGGATCCTGCACCCCTGGGTAGCCCGGCTCTAGTGCACACACCTACATACACACGTTCGAGTGGCCACTTTCAGAAACTAATGGCTATTGACTCTCGTTGGGATTTCTGTGATGTTATCTCGCCTGCAAAGACTTTGCGGTATGCCGTTTACATTGTATCTGGCGATTGTATAATCATTATTGATTTTTCCTGTGTGTAGTACCTGTGTCAAACAACCTAATATATTTAAATGGTGATTATTTCAGTTATATATCTACTGTTAGATAAGATCAAAGGTAGTTAAATGTGCAGTAGATGGGGGAGAAGATAGCATAATGCACTTGCGCCTCTCGAAAGCATTTAATAATTAACTTTCTGGGCCGCGTTGAGATTTTGGGCGTGCAGAAGAATGAGCCCCGGCAGATGGAGAGAAAGCGTCCCGGCCTCGCGGCTCAAGGCGTCCTGGCTCCGGGAGCGCTGGTGGGGGATGAATGGCTTTTCAAAGACCCTGGGAAATCATTCTGGGTGCTTAATTCGCTCCTTGTTTTTGTACAGACACTTTCAGAGAAATGAGAAACAAACTTAGGCTGATGCGTGATTTCCCCCAGGAACCCACCGCGGCTAATCCTGAGAGTGGGATCGCGGGTAGCCTCACCTCGGGCGCGAGAGGCCTGGCCGGGTCCCTCTCGGGGCGCGTGGCTATTGTGTTTTATTAATGATCCAACCGTGCCCGCTCTGTGCTGCGCTGAGAGTGTCTGCTCGGGAGCGCTTATCTGAAGGCAACGCAAACTGATCTTGTTTCTGTTGCTGCAGAGTTTCCTTAATAACATTTTCTTTTTCAAAATACATTTGGCTTTCAGTTTTTGGAATTCATTGTAGCATAAACACAAGAATATTTATTATTTTGAAAGTTATTAACCATACATCTAAGACAATCTAATGAAAATTTGTGGTGGTTAGAAAATAAAGCTCCACAAAGTCCAAATTCTAACATGAGGAGTAACATACGCGTATGTCCATAGATACTTCCTGAAAATTTCTGCTCACAGCCGTCTCCCTGTGCCCGACTTCTGCCAGGCGTTTCAGCCTTCGCACCCCCGGCCGTCGGCTCCGAGACGCTGGGCAGGCCAAGCCGGCCACAGAGCAGCCCCGTGGAGGTCAGACAGCTTGTGGCTTCAGTGGTCTCGTTAGAGTGTTTCTTCATAGTGCCTCCTAAAACCACATTTTTTTCCTTTTATATAACGTTCATGAAACGTTAATTACCTGGCTCAGGTAGGGTAGCTAATGGAACCCCCCCACCACCACCGCCTGCAGCGACACACATCGGCGGCGCCAGCTATTCCCGGAACCACAGGTTTGTCAGCGGGAATGACCTGTCTCCACGCAGCAGCTCGCGGATGAACAGTGCTCAGTGCAAAATGTACTAAAATATCTTTTTTAAGTTTTACATAAAACCACACAAGACCTGCCGAGGAAGGGCAGATCCATGACGAGATGCCCCTATTCCGGACGGAGACCTCCAGGCCGGTGCGGTACCTGACCTGTCCCAGGGTTTCCCACGCTCCATCCTACCCTGCACATGCCCATGTGTTGAAATCACCTCCCCCAGGTGACGCTCTTAGGAGTTGGGGTCTCTGGGAGGCGATGGGGTCATGGGACTGGCATCTCAAAGTTGGGTCTGTGCCCCTAGAAAAGGGAGCCCAG
This sequence comes from Propithecus coquereli, assembly GCF_000956105.1. Lineage (NCBI taxonomy): Eukaryota > Metazoa > Chordata > Mammalia > Primates > Indriidae > Propithecus > Propithecus coquereli. The sequence continues at coordinate 62,874 of NW_012153186.1, read as the reverse complement.
AGAGCCCCCGGCCCTGCCGCCACATGGGGACACACGAGTAGGCGCTGTCTGTGGACCAGGAAGCGGGTCCCACCAGACACCGAAGCCACAGGTGCCCTTACCGTGGACGTCCAGCCCCCAGAACTGTGAGAAGTGAATTCCCACCATTGACAGGTCCCCAGCCTGTGGTTGTTGCTCCAGTAGCCTGAGCAGGACAGACCAACGCACGTCCCCACCGCCTGACAAGTGCCTCTCACAAACACACCTGTCGTTTGATGCTGGAGGTCACATTTAGAGAACCTTTTCTCGCATTTTCCTTGATCTCCCCAAACACCACAATATACCTGCGACCTAAGAACTGGGTTCAGCATATCCTTTACCCACTTTTTACCTCGACAGTAGTGGGATGAAATACGACATGGGTCATATTCTTGTCAAAATTCAGTAACTTTTCTCAGAGCATTTGATCAGATTTGTATTTGATTTGGTGATTTTTAACTGATTTCTTATTTAGTTGGGGAGTGAAATTCATCACAACTTATACCCCTTAAACTAATTTCATACACTGTTCAATGGCTTAATGTTTTCCTCATTTATTAGATATTCTTTTCTTTTAGTTAAGGTCACGGTAGGCAAATTGTAAAAATATTTTTAATTTTAGGGGATTGTATTACAAACCTTTATCTTGGGCGATACGATTTTGAAATAGGAAATTCCATGTGCTGTGAGAAAGAGCAGCTTTTGACCACAGAAAGGAAGAGAGCCGCGGTCCCACGAGTAATAACGGATCTGGTCACGAGCGTTCACATCCTGCCCCTGTGTGGAGAACACCGAACGGGGCCTCTGTTGCAACGGCAAGAAGCCACTCAGTCCCACTGAGTCGGTGCCCACCGCGCACCGGCTGTGTGGGGACCACAGGGAGTAAAGGCAGGACTGGGACACTACGGTTTGTGTTCGGGGAGCAGACTCCATGTGTGCAGATACCTAGAACGCCAGGACCTGGAACCGCACGACCACAGCGGATTCCAGCAGCCTGCAGGTGTCCGGGGCCTTCTCCGCGTCACCTGCCCTTGTAGCGCGTCAGCACGGGCGCCTCTCCGCAGAGGCCTTTAAAGCGCGCGCGGCCCTCAGAGCCAGCCTGTGCGCCGTCTTAGGGTGGGTTTCTCGAAGCCGGCCGCCGGGGAGTCTGGCTCAGGAAGAGTCTCGGGGAGAGCCTGGTTGGGGCCGAGGCATGGGGCCTGGCATGGGAGGCCCAGCAGGGGTGGTGTCCACCAAACCCTGTGGAGGGGAACCCCCGGGTCAGCGCCCCCAGGGAGCTCCAGTGAACCAGAGGGGTCTGCATGGTGGGCACAGCGGGGAGGGATTTGGGCAGTCACAATCCCACCCTCGACGGGTGGTCACTGGCCGTCCGGGGAGCACATCCACTGCCAATGCCCAGGCACTGTCAGCTCAGGCACAGAAGGTTCTGGAAGCACATGGACAACCTCTGACAGTGACACAGGGCTGGCTGCTGGGTGTGGAGGCAAACTCAGGGCTGGCATGGCCCACGGTGGTGCAGTCACCCTGGGTGAGCAACAGACGGCCCCTACCCACGCGACAGCCCAGGAGACGCATTTCTTGGCAGTCGGCTGATTTGATTCTTGTTTTGACGGCAAACATAAACCCCCCACTTACATTTAAAAATACTCATGACATTTGATTATATAAAGATCTGTTTATTTCTAATAGCCATTTGAACATGTTGGATGTGTCCGACTGAATAGCAAGCAGAGAAAATGCTCCAGTGACGATGAGTTTAATCAGGAATGAGCGTTGCCCTGCGGAATGCGCACATCCTGGTGACCTGCGGCCAGATGCAAGGAGGCCGAGGAGGGCAAGGGTTTTAAAGGTGAAATGAGGAGAGTGAGGTCAGTTGTTTTGGGACAATTATCCTTGGCTACAAGGACTGATAGCAAAGGCGGTGTCAGTCCGCGGTTGGACAGGCAGCTGCTGGACGGATGTCCCTGCAGAAGTATTTACTGTGTGAAGTTGCTGTGGCCTCCGTGTAAGGTTGTGGTTTCTGTGGTCCTTCTTGTTACGGGGCAGTTGTGCGTGAGAACCCGCCCCTCAGAGCCTCCCACTCTATTTTATGAGAGTTTGACACACGTGACTCCATTCCGATTCCGACAACTTTCACAGATACTATTTTCAAGGTGCAGATTTTGTTGACTGCGGTTGTTTTACTGAGAGGAGCTCTAGAGATGCACGGTCACGTGGCTGGCCAGCTCCTGACAGCACGTCAGACACCGACACGTTTGGACAGCAGGTGGACTCACATTAAGACGAGGTCGTAACGTGACTGATGCCTTTATCGGAAGAGGAGAGAGACAGAGCTGGGGAGACGACGGCCCTGTGCAGACGGAGGCAGCGATCGAGGGATGCATCTGCAAGCCCAGGAACAGCCCAGCGATTGCCGAGACTCGGGAGCTAGAAGCAAGGAAGGGCCCTTCCCTCAGGTGCGGAGGGCTGGTCTCCGACTCCTGCCTCTGGAACTGAGAGAAAATAGGTTTCTGTTTCCAGCCACCCAGCGTGTGGTGCTTTGCAGGGCAGCTCCGGGACACTGGCGCAGACACATTTAATACACCTGTTGCCACACAGTCCTGCAGGAGTGGACAGCGATGACGGGTGCTCTCGATGTGCAAACTCCTCCTGGAGCCCCTAAATCGCCTGAACCTCCTCCCAAGGGAGTGGGATCTGTATCTACTCCTGGCATGGATGCCAAAGGAAGGAGGGAGGGTCCTGGGACAGACATATGCTGTACATATTTAGTTTTAAACATTATTTCCTAGATAAACTTCCACTTGTGGAATCACTAGGTTACAAAAATGTACATTTCTTGCCTGTTGCTATGTATTGGCAAAACCATAATTCGAATCATCTATTTTTAAAAACTCCCAGAACACTCTATTTATTTAAATTTCTTGAATTATTTTTACTGTGTCATTTCTTATTGCATTGATCTAAATTATAATAAGAAACTTTAATAATAATGCAGTAGCAGATATTTTTCTCTCTATCCCAATTTGAAATGTGACCCCAGGATTTCTCTACAGTATAATTTTGTCTGTTGATTTAACAAAGATAGTCCCTCTAGCCAGAGCCATCGGACAAGAGAAAGAAATAAAGGCATCATAATTGGAAAGGAAGAAGTCAGATTATCCTTGTTTGCATGATCTTATATCTAGGAAGATCTAATACTCCACAAAAAAGCTATTAGAACTGATGAACAAATTCAGTAAAGTTGCAGGATACAAGATCCATATACAAAAATCGGTAGCATTTCTATATACCAACAGCAAACAATCTGAAAAAGAAACCACTAAAGTAATCCCACTTATAATAGGTACAAATAAAATAAAATACTTAGAAATAAACTTAACCAAAGAAGTGAAAGATCTCTATAATGAAAACTATAACACATTGATGAAAGAAATTGAAGAGGACATAAAAAATGGAAAGATATTTCATGCTCATGGATTGGAAGAATCATTATCATTAACATGTCTACATTTTAATGATAGTCTACCCACAGCTATCTACAGATTCAATGCAATCCCCATCAAAATACCAATGACATTCTTCACAGAAATAGAAAAAATAATCCTAAAATTTATGTGGAACCACAAAAGACCCTAATAGCCAAAGCTATCCCGAGCAAAAAGAACAAAACTGGAGGAATCACATTACTTTGTATTATACTACAGAGTTGTGGTAACCAAAACAGTATGGTACTGGCATAAAAACAGACACATACCAATGGAACAGAATAGCAAACCAAGAAATAAATCCATGCATTTGTAGTGAACTTATTTTCGACAAAGTTGCCAAGAACATACATTAGGGAAAGAACAGTCTCTTCAATAAATGGTGCTGGGAAGACCGGATATCCACATGCAGAAAATGAAACTGTATCTCTCACCATATGCAAACATCAAATCAAAATCGATTGAAGACTTAAATCTAAGAGCTGAAACTATGAAACTACTAAAAGAAAACATTGGAAAAATGCTTCAGGGCACTGTTCTGGGCAAGGACTTCTTGAGTAATACCCTCAAAGCACAGGCAACCGATGCAAAACTGGACAAATGAGATCACATCAAGCTAAAAAGTTTCTGCACAGCAAAGGAAACGAAGTGAAGAGAGAACCCACAGAATGGCAGAAAATATCTGCAGATTATTAATCTGACAAGGTATTAATAACTAGAATATATTAATATAAGGAATTCCAACAACTCAACAGGAAAAAAATCAAATAATCTGATTTTACAATGGACAAAAGATCTGAATAGACATTTCTCAAAAGAAGACATACAAATGGCCAAGAGGTATGTGGAAAAATGCTCAACATCATTAGTCATCAGAGCAATGCGAATCGAAACTACAATGAAATAGTATCTTGCCCTGGCTAAAACAGCTTCTATCAAAAAGACGAGTAACAACAAATGCTGGCAAGGATGTGGAGAAAGGGGAGCCCTGATTCACTGTTGGTAGGAATGTAAATTAGTGCAATCTCTAAAAACAGGACTAGCCGGTGGTCCCACTGGGAGGTATGTGTCCACGAGAAGGGAATGCAGTATTGGAAAGACATCTGCACCTCTCGTGTTTATCGCAGCACTGTTCACAATGGCCAAGATACGGGATCGACCTAGTGTTTATCTGCAGATGAAGAGATAAATAAACTGCGCAACAGACACAATGGAATATTGTATAGCCACAAAAAGAATGAAATCCTGCCATTTGCAGCAATGTGAATGGAACTGGAGAATATCATGTTAAGTGAAATAAGCCCAGCACAGAAAGACAAATCTCGCATGTTCTCACTCACATGTGGGAGCTGAATATTAAAAATAATTGGTCTCACGGAGCCAGAGAGTAGAATGATGGTTACCAGAGGCTGGGGAGGATGGGGCGGATAAAGCGGGGATGGTTAATGGGTGCAAAAATATAGTTAGATAGAAGGAACAGTATTTGATAGCACAACAAAGTGACTATAATCAATAATAAGTTAGGGTATACTTTAAAATAACTAAAAGAGTGGAATTGAAATGTTCCTAGCACAAAGAAATGATAAATACCTGAGGTGATGGGTACCCCCAATTACCCTGATTTGATTAATTCTCATTGTATGTCTGTATCAAAACATCACATGTACTCTATAAATATTTACAACTATTATGTACCCACAATAACTAAAAATAAAAAAATTAAAATACAATAAAATAAAATAGTATTATCATGTTTAGAAAAAGTTTTCATCTTCATGCTCACAAATGGTAGAAATTTGGATTTTCTCAAATGCTGCCTCTCCACCTATTAACTCATGTAGTTTTAAACCTAAGTTACTTGCGTGGTACAAATATAGCATTTTATTAAATTGATCATTAAATCATCATGCAGAATTGAACAAAGAGTTTCTGGTCAATGAAACAGGCATGCATAGGAGACATTTGACATGTAAGCAGTGTTTGCAATATTTCTCTGCCTTGGGTGGGTTCAGTGAGGAAGTGAAAATGCTGAACTGGTACTAAAGTATCTGCTCTTAACGAGACCAATGTCACTTGGAAGGCGTGATTTTGCCAAGTAACCATCGTAAGCTTCAGTGTGTCCACGGCATTCAGACTTTCTTGAGTGCCTCAACAGTCAACTCGTTAAGTAATTCTAAATGTCTCCTCAGATATTTAAATAACATTTTCCTAGCTTATTATGTTGATATATTTTTACCAACAATGCCAGCGAGCGTTCTGACTGTTGTCCAAAAAGCTAATTTGGTTGTTATTGCTAAACACAAATAGATTGCAAATTGCATCTCTCTGCAGTATTGACGACCTACGGTGACAAAATCTTCCTCCGTAGGGGGGTGACAGTTGAATGCTGATTCAGATGCTAGCAGAGAGTATTTAAGGTTCAAACCACCGGTGCTGAGGAATTTCCAGAGTCTCCATTTTTCTATTTCCGAATCAGGTAATGGTTATAGCATAAAGTAGTTTCATATTCTACTTCCTAGTCGTTACTAGCATGAAGTAGAAAACGAAAAGATGAATGGACCGAAGATTTCGCTATTGAAAAACTCAACCCCGGGGCAAACCTGTGGTAACCGCTGCAGCCTCTGCCGGAAGCTAGTGGGCAGCCGCAGGCCGGCTCTCCTGGTCCCTGGGCACCCAGAGCTGCCAGGGAAGATGGGGCAAGCAGAGACAGCTGTGCATGACTCTGTGCCCTGGTGGAGGGGCTGCCAACATCTCTGAGCTCTCCCTCCTCCCCGGGCCCTGGGTGCTCAGCGGGACCCACAGCACTTCAGGGGCTGACTCCCATGCAGAGCACGCAGCACTCAAGGACAGAGACAGGACTCATGGAGGTTTTCTGGAAAAGCCACGGGCCACACATTCAACAGTGGTTCAAAGCAGCACTGTGACTCCGGTAAGTGTGTGGGCGGGAGGAGGGTGTCCTGGGAAAGGGGGGGCTTGGTCTGTGCAGCAGGAGTTCAGCCTGTGAGGACAGGTGGTGGCACCGTTTACTGAGGCAGAGCAGGGGAAGGAGGGCTGGGGAAGAGGCAGGGCCACGTGGTGCCGGACACCCTCAGTCACAGGGACATGCAGCAAGGACTAGAAATGGCGGCCCAGAGAAAAGGCACCATCTCCAGGCGACCGGTGTGTGTGGGGTTCATGTAATCCCCAGGCAGCATCGCTCCTGCCCGGCAGCCCCCCTGCCTGGGTTCCTCCCAGGCCAGCTCCGAGGGCATCTGTGCCCTGCCTCTTGTCCCTCTCTGAGGCCCACCCACTGCCCTGGGAGGTCCCTGAAGCCTGAGCTGGAAGCCACCTGAGGTCTGCACCATGAGCACCTCCAGCTGTGGGAGGCAGGGAGGGACGCCCTTGGAACCCATGACGGCTCTAGATCAGTTCCTAGGGGACGCGCAGGATTTGGCCAGGTGGGTGCGAGGGGCAGGGCGCTCCTGTGCAGGTGCTGGTTGAGCCCCTCGAGAAGCCAGTCTGGGTGTGCACGTGCTGGGTGGCCAGGTCGGTCCGAGTGCGGCACCTCCGGCATCTCTACAAGGGGAAACGCCCACTGGAAGATGAGAAAGTCCGCATGTTCCAGGCCAGCCACGGGGAGGAGCAGGGGGGACCCCGGTCACCAGGGTTCAAGGCTGGGTGCTGACGGACGGGTGTGCTCCGCGTCTAGTTTTGTTTTTATGGCAGTAGACTGACATTCCATCCGTGCAGCAGAGTTCAGCCCGCCCCTGCTGGCGGGTGAGATGCTGTATGTGAAAGGAAACAGGAAACAGTTCCGGAAAGTTTGGGGCGACGCGAATCACCCGGGTGAAGGTGCTGATGGTCGCTGAGAACACACCAGAGCGTGAGCTACTGCCGTTCACGGGGGTCCAGCTCTCACTGGCCAAGAGTCACTGGGAGAGCGGCCGAGCCCGGCCCCGCCATCCTGCAGACGCATCGCCCCGCTGCCGGAAACCGGGCCGCAGCCAGGCCGGATGACTCCCCTCCACCTCCGGTGGGGACCCCGGCATTTCAGCAATCACATGCTTGAGATACTTAAGGTCTAGATGTGTTATTATTGCTAATAATAACAAAAATAAAGATTGCCTATGCTCCCCCCCAATGCCCCCCCAGAGACAGATTTTCCTGAGGTCTGTCTGGGTGCAGAAAGGCTTCCTTTCTTTAGTCTGCGAGGCGGATGGGCGTTTTATCGCAACTATCCCATGCATTCCAAATGAACGATTGGCAGAATATCGATACACTCACAAGAGGATGGTTTTAAAATCACATATCTTTATCTGATGCCTTTATGATTCTACCAGTTACATTCATGGGGCGGGCGTTCATGAAGGAATTCCTTTTAAGTAGGGAGAACGGCCATGTATGGAAATGTCTTTCCCTCCAATCCATCAAAGCCCTGCCTTTCCGCGCGGGGTCCCGCCTGGCTGGGAGTCGCTAATTGAGGAGGTTGGTCCGCGTGGCAGAGCTGGGCAGTGTCCTTCCAGCTCTGTCCCCGCAGAAGCGCGGCCCGGTTATTAAACAATAATTAAGTCCTCCAGGCTCCTTTGCACTTGCTAATCTTGGTGACTGTTTACATGCTACTATTTGTTAAATGGCAAAGTTTATTGATCAGGCAAATTCAGTCCCATATTGTAGATTTTCTCTCAGTCTGTGTTCCTACATGCGGTTCAGCATTTTTAAATGTCAACTGCAAAGTATTATTGATCAGTAATTAAAAGTGTAGAGAAAAATTAGCATAGTAGAAGTTTACGGTCATTAGTACAAGTACCGTTGGGCAATTATTTAGCGTGTTTTAACATTTATTTTCCTTCTTGTTATTGACATGGAGTATGGTGCTCACCAAACAGTTTTTGTTTTGCTAAAAAGGAAAGTTTTCACATCGATAAGAATTAATGGCATGCATTTCTTTTTGTAAATTTGCTTGTCGGTTTCCCTGATGCATAAACAACCTGACCCACCAGGCGCTGTGTGCTCTGGCAGGAGTGAGCTTCCCAACCACCCAGGGGGACCACGATGGCTCCCCAGGGCTGAGTAATGGGGTCGCCTATTGAAACCGGACAATGAAAGTACAAATCTGGCCCAGGCCGGGAAGAAAAAAGCTGCTTTTTCTAAGCAGTTATTATGTGTTTGGGAAATGTTTCCTCAAACATGGTGCAGATTCCAATGTTCTGCACTATTTCCTTGGAAGTATAATGTAGTAATCAAGTCATATGAACAGATTTTTATTCTGAAAGCATGATCACCCTGACTATTAGGCATAATCCATGCCCTCAAAAGCCTATATTTTCAACATGTTTAAAAACCTAAAGCACAAAACCAGCAACGCCAGGGTGCTGATGTGGGTGAGCGTGGCTTTACATGGGTGGGCAGGGGCAGCAAGTTCTCGGGGACCCAGCCCTGCTCTGTCCCTGGCGTATTCTCAGGGGTGATCAATATGAGGCCACCATGCTTGGGAAAGGGGGGGCCTCATGAAGGGCCTTTGAAACCCAGGGCTTGGGATGGAGGAGAGTCCATGTAGGATTATCATAAATTCCAGCCTGTAAGTCATTTCAGAAAAACTATCTGGCAAATGACTGGAAATAGGTTTCATAAGGGAACAGTCTTGGGAAGGTCAGATGCAGAATGAGTGGGCCTGGCCTAGCTTAATGGCATCAGGACTAGGGAGGGAGAGGTGGCGGGAACATCACTGCAAAGGGGAAAGCAGTTAAATTGTTGTATAGTTTTTACCCTATAGATGAAGGAGAATTAAAACATGGAGGACTCTGTGTTCCCACTCACCCACCCACCCATTCACCTTTCTATCCACTCACCCACCCATCCACCAACCCATCTATCCATCCACCCACTCAGCCACCCAACCACCAACCCATCTACCCATCCCTCCACCCATCGACCCAACCACCAACCCATCTATCCATCCATCCACCCACCCACCCATCTATTCATCCATCTACCCACCCACCCACCAAACCACCAACCCATCTTCCCATCCATCCACCCACCCACCCAACTACCAACCCATCTACCCATCCATCCACCCACCCACCAAACCACCAACCCATCTACCCATCCACCCACCCAACCATCCATCCATCCATCCACCCACCCAACCATCCATCTATCCACCCACCCAACCACCAACCCATCTATCCATTCACCCACCTAACCATCAATAAATCCACCCACCCACCCAACCACCAACCCATCTACCCATCCATCCACTCATCCACTTACCCATTCACCAACCTATCCACTGACCCATCTATTCACCTACCCATCCATCCAACAACCTATCCGTCCATCTCTTTGTCCATCCACCCACCCACCCATTCACCCATCGACCCATCTGCCCCATCCAAACAAGAAATCAACATTTATCAAGCAATTTAGAGTTTACTTTCAAAGAGTTTATTTTCTAACAGGCAACAGCGCAGAACTATTGTGGTGTGGAGAGATGACTGTAGTCTTTCCGTAGCCAGGGCACCCTGGGGACCCTGAGAAACTCTGGAGCAGAGTCACCGGAGGGGCTCGCGGTGTGCTGAGCAGGCCAGCGCATAGGGGGAGGGTGCCAGGGACCCCTGAAGGTGGAGGGTGGGTGGCAGGGACGTGGTTTGGGTGGAGGGGGGTCTTAGTAAGATTGGCAGGGAAGTGTCAGCCAGGGGTACAGAAAGAGAACCAGGAGAGCGGAGTGTGAAGTAGGAAATCGTTATCGAATGTGATGAGAAAAAGTGGCCGTGACAACTTGAGAGGATGTGTCAGTACTGCGGTAACAGTGAAACCACACGTGTGGATTTGATGAATAACAGGGGTAAAACAACATAACCGTACAGTGTGCGTAACAAATACAAGACGACACGAAATAAAAGTAAAACCAGGAAGTCGAGCACACAAGACCCCCCACAGGATGGAAAGAAAACCTGCAATTGCTGTTGGTGAGGACGGAGATGCACTGAGGATGGGAGCTCTGGGGGGGTTTGCTCTGTCACGGTGGTCGGTTCATTTTACCCACCAGCACTCCTGGCCTTCCCCGCACTGTGTGGTAGTCTGTTTTGTGTAGCTGTGAAGGAAATACCTGAAACTGGGTGATTTACAAAGAAAAGAGGATTATTTGGCTCACGGCTGCGTAGGCTGTAGGAGAAGCGTGGCATCGGCGTCTCTGGCAAGGCTTCGCGGGCTTCCAGTCAGGGCGGAAGGTGCCGGGGAGCAGACGGGTCACGTGGCTGGAGAAGCAGCGAGAGAGGAAGGAGGGCGCCAGGCCCCTTTAAACACCAGCCATGGCACCAACTAATACGGCGAGGACTCGGCTATCATAGCAGGGGAGAACACAGGAGCCAGCACGAGGGAGGGATCCGCCTCAGGACCCAAACACCTCCCACCACACCCCCCAACAGGGCGATCAAATTTCAACATGAGATTTGGAGGGGACAGATACCCAACCCATATCAACCTGCTGTAATTTCTGGCATGTGGTTGGTGCTCCGAGACTATCACTTGAATGTCTGAATGACTGATGGTGCAGAAAGAGATGGCAGAGCTCAAGGGCAGAGCCGTGGGATAATGGAGGTGAAGGTGTCGTAATCACACCAGGACCTAGTTGAGGGTGGTGTGGTACCGTGGTTAAGAATGAGATCACAGCCACCTCTAACCCTTATCAGCTGGTGACTTTTGACATGTCACAGTTACCTTAACTCCTGTGACCTCATCGTTTTGGAGCTGAAATGGAGACAGTACTAACACCCAGCTGGGAAGGTCTGGGGTGACGGCCAGATGAGATGAGCCACTCGGAGTTACTGTAGGACAGACGGATGTTGCCTAGCACCCGGTAAACACACAGCACACAGCAACCCTTTCATGCCTGGTCGCCGGGGAGAGCCAGCCCCAGGGCCTATCAAGGATCACAGCCCATCTAAGAAGGAAGATGAAATCCACAGATGTCAGCTCACGCCCGCTAAGGAAATGCCACACCTAATGAAGCAGGTTTCCTCTTTGTGAACAGAATTTTGTGTTAGGATAATAATGTAACCTGAGTCTCTCTTGGTTTGAGCAGGCATTGGACAGAGTATCTCCGGAACAAAAGGAAGCAATGCGGACTGGGTAATGGTTAAGTTAGGTGAGTTGAACAAGCAACCAAGGGGTTGGTTACCTGTTATCGCCTACCTGGAAGGCAGTCTCTGGGGATCGAATAAGGCTAGGCTGGGACTGGCGGTGGTTAGCACGTCTGAGGGACAGTCAAGGTTCAAGTAGCAGGAGACCAGCACGAACGACCAAAGTTTACCTGATGGAACTCAGAAGGGCGAGTGTACAGTGCTGCCGAGGCAATAACGGTGTTTAAAATATTACAGTTGGTCCCTGTATCCTCGGGTTCTACATCCTAGGATTCAAAAGTATTTGGGGAAAAACAATGAGAAGTAGCAATTCAACAATAAAAAATAACACAAACAGAAAACCCAGTATGGCGCTATTTGGAAAGCGTTTACACTGCATTAGACAGTGTGAGCAGCTCAGAGATGATCTGAAGCACGGGGTGCGTGTAGGCCGTGCGCAAACACTACACCGTTGTGTGTGGGGGGCTTGCGCAGCCGCGGGTTTTGGTATTCCTGGGGGGCCTGGAAACAGTACCGCCCTGATTTCCAGGGACGACTGTGCTTTGTTTTCTGCCTCTGTCTGCGGACACCACCGCTGTCTGGGGGAGTTTGCACACAGGGCCCGGGGCCCGGCTGACCTGTGCAGGTGCCCGGCGTGACCCACACCGCGCGTCCAGGGACCGTTCTGGCCACGGGTTTGGAAGCTCCGGGAAGGGGGCCGCACGCAATGCCAGACCGCAGGGTTTTCGCGACGTGAGGACGCAGTTTCCAGGAAGCGGGCTCTGTGCTGCGCGAAGCCGGCAGGTGCGGTGGCCACGGGCAGGTAGAGGCGCACGGGCGGTGGCGGCTGCCTTCCGTGGGCACCGTGTCGGCCAGGAGTTTTACAACAGGAGCCGGGGTAGGCCCGGAGCCAAGGAGGAGGGCGAGAGCCGCAAAACCAGTCAATCCGGGGCGAGGCGTGGGCGTGCGGTGCGGCTGCACCTCTGCCGTCCTGGGTCCCCTCCGGGAGCCCTCGCCTCTCCCCCTCTCCCCTCCTGGGGCCGGTGGGGCGGGGGCCCTGCTGCGCCGGGACCGCTGCGGGAGGCGCGCTGGGGGTCCGAGGCCAAGGCAGCGTGGAGAGGCCACGCAGAGATGGTCAGAAGCACCGCGCCAAGTGAGAATGAGCCCAGGTTCTGGAACCTGCAATCGTCTCCGAAAACCAGAGGAAGGGGGCCCAGGCAAGGGCCAGGCTGGAGAGGGAGTCGCCAAGGATGCTGAGTGTTCAAGGAGAATGTTGCCATTTAATAATTCAGTGAGCTATCTTTTAAAAGAAATGAAATCTATTAAAAGCTGTATTTTCATTTGATTAATAAATGCTATATAGGAACAACAAATAACCAAATAATTAAAGCAAATCCAATCTCTTAATGCAAACACCCTTTAAACACTCCTTAATTTGCTTTTAAGCATAAATATTAAATGACGCGGAACCCTTGGAAGACTCCTTCCCTGGCTGTGCTTTCCTGACGAGTTCTGCCTCTTTCCTTCTACCTGTGAGCGCAAACTGTTTCATCTGGCAGCAAATGCCTGTCTCTGCTCCAGAGGATGCTTTAGCACCATTTTTCTTTGCCAGTGATTGATTCGATGCAGTAAATTAAACATTTGGTATTATTATATGGTGGGTGGAATTAAAGCTTTGCATGTAAAGTTGGCCATAAAGCATAATAAAGCATTTTTATTTGATTTCTCCAATTTATTTTGCACATTTAATTTTTCCTTTTTAAAATTGCACACAGTCTGTTATTTGCACATATTTAAGAACTTTTTGCAGTGTTAGATGCTGTGTTCTAGTTTAATGGTATTTTTCTTTACTAACATTACCTGGAAAAAAGGAAAAAAAGAAAAGAGTTACAAATGTCTTCCATTATTATTATTTAAATTTTATATTTATGCTTCAAAACTTTGAGGTAGAAAACTCGGGCTGTCTCTAAGATAATTTGCTAATTCCCACTTGCCTCCTGGGAGGAGGCAGCAGAGCTGTGCTCACCTGACAGAGGATGAACACAAGACAGATCCAGCCAGGCCAAGAGACTGGCTCAAGGTCGGAGGAGAATGGTCGAAGTGTGGTTACCTGGATTTCCAGCTGCATGCTGAAGCTTCCACATCGATACATGTAGAAAATATCCTATGATCGGCAAAATCACCTCATCTGTTTTCATGGACAAGCACATCAGTCCCAATAAAGAAAAAAAAAAATCTTTTTTTTTTTTTTTTGCCAAAAACATACCATATAAATCCAAAACGATATTTCTCAGACAGTGTTCCCACATGAATGAAATACCAATCCACACTCATTGCCTGGAAAGAACATTCTTGCATTTCCTTTATATTTTGTACGTTTTGAGTGTTAGCTTTTCTTTTAATATTCACAAAGCAGAGCCTGTAACACCTTTAAGGTTTGGGAGTTAAGTCTAATAGTGTTCTTGGAAACTTGGGAGGAAGAGGCTATCTATTCGATGATTCTTTAAAATGGAAGGTCTTTCTAGAAGTGCCAAAGTATTAATGATATTTATATTATTGGCATGTTAATAATGGGAAGGCTTTTTAAAATATATTAATAGTTATGTGCCACACAATGTCATTTAGGTCAACAACAGAGTGCATATACGACAGTGGTCCCATAAGAGTATAATACTTTATTTTTACTGTATCTTTCCTATGTTTAGATATGCAAATACTTGCCGTTGTGTTACAACTGCCTACAGTACTCAGCGCAGTAACATGCTGCACAGGTCTGTAGCCTGGGAGCAATAGGCTGTACCCTACAGCCTGGGTGTGTAGGGGGCATAGCGTCCAGGTGTGTGTAAGTGCTCTCCATGACGTTTGCACGACAGCGAAATTGCCCAGCCATGCATGTCTCAGAACATGCTCCCGTCATTAAGTGATGCATGAGTGCGGAACGTCTGAGGACGTCTAGAAGTCCAAGACTGATTCAACGGCCAGTTAGTCATCCTATAAATGGAGTACTGTCCTAAATATTCTGTTATCTAACGTACAACATCATATTTATTTCCTGAAAGAAAAGAAGTTGGTGTAGAGGCATTCGTAGGATATCAAGAGTGATTGAATGCGAGTCGTGCCTCTAGTCTCAACCCTTTGATGGAGTCGAAATCAATCCCTCTGAGGGCAATGGTCTTATCCATCACCCCAAATCACATACTAGCTCAGCCCCTGGTTAGGGGCTCTGCGGGGGATGTTCCTGCTGAAATGTCATTGTGCCATTTCGTCGCTGTGGCCGAGGCAGGGCCCAGTGAAGGGTGCTGCGGTAACAGGACCTGACGTGAGCTACGGCTCCCACGCTCCGGACCCCAGGCAGGTGGGCACCACGTGGGCTGAGTGAAGCGGGGCGGCTCGGTCCCATCCGCCCCTCCCGATCTGTGCCCTGCTTGGTCACCTGACCCCCCCATCTCGCATCTGGCCACGTCCTCATCTTGTGCCCGCTCTCTCCATGCCTTTCCCTAAATCTCCCTCATCCTCAGTCAGGAAACAATTCTCCATCCCTCGCTGGTTACCGCCTTTTGTTTTGCTGTAGTTTCGAGGAAATGGAGTCTCTTGGTCAAGGTGGATCAGGCCGGCTGCTTCTCCAGGGGATCCAGTGGAGTCATCAAGGGGAACCAGGCTGGTGGGAAGGGCAGGGAGCCTGGCCTCGTCCCTAGGGACCACTGAGCCGCCTCTGCCAGGAAATGAGGGTGGCTCTGAGGAAGCAGGAACTCGAGGAGCAGCCCCAACGGGAGCCCAGGTTCGAGGCAGGAAGCACCGAGAAAGGTTTGCAGTGATCGGGTCGCCAGCAGGCTGGGGACACAGGGCTGGTGTGAGCCAGAGGGCCTCCTGGGGCTCCACTGTAGAACTGGGGTCCACACGCATGTTCTTAGGAGTATGAAAACGTGAAGGCACCGGGCCCGCAGCTGTGGGGGCTCGGACATCAGGAAGACTGTCCCTGTCCCTGGGGACCTTCGAGGTGAGCTGCGCCCAGACAGGACACTGCAGGGAGGGAGCTCCTCTTTCTGGGGGCTGATCAGGGCCGGCTTCTAGGAAGAGACGGCTTTGGAGGGGAGGTCCTGTCCGGCGAGCAGTGCTGCAGATGAGAAAAGGGCACAGGCCTGGGTGGGTTTTGTCCTGTGTGGGGCTCCCCTGCAAGGGAAGTGGGGGAAATGGCCCCAACACACAGTTCGGGTGTTCACTCGCGTCATACTAGCGGGGCAGACATCGGGTTCTATTCGGTAACTTGGTTCTCACTTAGCAGTGGGCCTTGGGGAGCTCGTTCTATTCCTCATGCAGGGCTGCCTGGCCCTTTCCAGAATATTCCACAGTTGGGGTGTGCTACGGGTCTTCCGACCATTCGTTTCTAGTGTTCCACCACGAGAAACAGGCAGTAGTGAGGGTTTCTTTGTGTATATGTCTTGGTGCAGGTGTGCATGGGGGTAGATACCAGGGTGTCTCTGCACAAGTGCACAAATGCCGAGAGGTCACTGAGACCCACGGCACATTCCGGGCCACGCATTTGTGTATCGATGATGCAAGTTCAGAGCACGGACACTCCAGTCAACTGGCTACTGAGCATGTGTCAGGAAAACAGAAAGAACAGTGGAAATTGGGAAAACATCGGAGCTCGGAAAGGCCAAGACTGCCAGGCCCTGGCTGGGAGAGGTGGGGTGGAATCTCTGGAAGAAACCAGACACTGAGTCATTTCCTCCTGCAGGGTGTGAGGGAGCCCGGCAGGGGCAGAGCAAAAGTGTCGCCCTCTGCATAGCGTAGGGTGGCCAGGGTGGCAGCCCTCTCTCCCGTTCAGAGCACTGTCCTCCTGTTGCCCTCCTTTGCAGCTGATGTCACCCTTCCAGAGGGAAGTGGGCTGGACCTGTGCTCCTTTTTAGCTCTGGTAGCATCATACCAAAATTTCTTATATTCAGTTGTGGCTAAAATACCGAATGAACTAGGAGCAGTTCAGTTTGGTCTGTTGATTTTCTTGCTCAGTGAATTTTCGCTTTCATGGCGCTTGGGTTTCACCTCAAGGTTCTACCAATCACCAATTATTTTTGCACATGAGAGGGCGGAGTAATTTGGAAAACAAAATGTGATCTTCGGAACGTCAGAGATAAAAACTGTAGTGAAGTGAAAACAACATGGTGGGTAGTGAAGACACACAGAAGTCGTATTTGTTTGTGGGGAGATGAAGAACTAACGTGTGCACGTGACAAAGGTGTCCTTGCCCCTGCCCGTGATGAGGCTCTTATATGCTGGCACCCTCTGCTCCACATTCTGGGAGCCCCCTTGCCGACTCCGTGCGTGTCCTGGCTCCTGTGTGTGCACGGGAGGTGCCGTGGCACTGGACCTGGGAGTCACTCCCACAGGTCCGTACACATTTAACTTGCACCTTCAGTGAACACAAAAGTGAGCAAAAATGTGGAAGAGATGCAAAATGTTTTTTTTTTTTTTTTGTTGAGACAGAGTCTCACTCTTTTGCCCGGGCTAGAGTGAGTGCCGTGACGTCAGCCTAGCTCACAGCAACTTCAAACTCCTGGGCTCAAGCGATCCTTCTGCCTCAGCCTCCTGAGTAGCTGGGACTACAGGCATGTGCCACCATGCCCGGCTAATTTTTTTCTATATATTTTTAGTTGTCCGATTAATTTCTTTCTATTTTTAGTAGAGACGGGGTCTCGCTCTTGCTCAGGCTGGTTTCGAACTCCTGAGCTCAAACAATCCGCCCGCCTCAGCCTCCCAGAGAGCTAGGATTACAGGCGTGAGCCACCGTGCCTGGCAAGATGCAAAATGTTTTAACGATTTTATCACAGAACCTGAGATGGACTGTTTTACTGGTGAAATAGGAGAGAGGTTAAGAGAACTGCTGGCCAAAATCGTCACCTCCTCTTGGACGATTGCACACCTGGATTCACTGCCCCCTGGCTGCCTGGCTGGTCTTGAGCAGCGATTTCTTCTCCACACTTAGATTTCCTCATTCGGAAATTGGAATAAAATCTACCGCCACTGAACCACGGTGGGATATAAGTGACACCGCACCTGTAAAAGAAAATGTCAGGGGCGGCCGACACTCTGCGTGTCCCGCTGAGGCTCAGCCCCAGGCCCTCCCCATTCCCGCTCCCAAACATGCCAACAGCCTCCAGTTCCCTGTTGTTTCTACAGAGTAAGTTCCATCAAAGCTACTTAATAATGACCCCAAACATATTCTGTATGCTGACCAGTGTTCTAACACATCCCGAAGAATAGTTATAAAATGTTCATTTAATATTAAGGGTTTTGTTCTCGTTGCTGGGCAGAGCTTTTGGTTTGGTGCAATCCCACTGGGCTGTGTTTGCTTTTGTCCCTGTGCTTTTCGGGTCACACCCAAGAAATCACCGCTCAGACCAAAGTCATGGAGCTTTTCCCCTGTGTTTTCTTCGAGCAGTCTGACAGTTTCAAGTCTTCTGTTTAAGTCCTTAATCCCTTTTGAATTGATTCCTGTATAAGGTGTGAGATGGGTTCATTTTCATTCTCTACATGCGGATATCCGGTTTCCCCAGCACCATTCATTAAGAGACTGTCTTTTCCCCGTGTGTTCTCAGCAACTTTGTCAAAATCAACGGACTGTAAACATGTGGGCTTGGTTCTGGGCTCTCTGTCCTGTTCCATTGGTCAACGTGCCTGTTTCTATGCCAGTACCATAGTGTTTCGATTACCAGGGCTTTGTCGTGTATGTTGAAATTCAGCAGTGTGACGCCTTCAGCTGTGTTCTTTGTGCTCAGGATTGCTTTGCCTATTTTGGGGTCTTTCGTGGTTCTTTACAAATTTTAGAATTTTTTTCTATTTCTGTGAAAAATGGCTTTGGCATTTTGATAAGGGTGGCATTGACTCTGTAGATTGCTTTGAGTAGTATTGTTATTTCAGTAATATTAATTCTTCCAATTCATGACCACAGGCTATCTTACCATTTATTTGTATCATCTTCAGTTTCTTTCATGAGTGTTTTATTGTTTTTAGTATATAGATCTTTTACTTCCTTGGCCAAAATGACTCCTCAGTATTTTAATATTTTTGATGCTATTGTACAAGAAATTGTTTTCTTAATTTTTTCAGATAGTTCATTGTTAGCGCACAGAAACACTACTGATTTTTATAAGTTGATTTTGTATCTGCCACTTTACTGAATTCCTTTATCAGTTCTAACAGTTTTTTGTTGGAGTCTTTTTTGTTGAATTTTTTTTTTTTTTTTTGTATATAAGATCATGGCCGAAAGATCCTCAGAATTTTCTTTCAGCATCTATACATCAAAGCATCATACATACTCTTCATTTTTATGAACATTATGAATTATCGGGTCATTTCAAAAATGATGTGTAGCCACTTTCCCTATTCCAGTTAAATTTAAGCATGTATTGCCGCTTTTTAAAATTAAGTATATAGGCAGTCCCGTTATTTTCTGTGTATTTGGTCCTGACTGGATCAAGTGATCATCACGGAAGCCAGTTTAAATTTGCTCTTTCATCCCTGCCTTAACGTCACACACCCTGTATCCAAAATTGTTTCATTTTGGAAACTAATGGGGCAAGGATGTATGTTATTTAAAAAAAAAAAAACAAAACTTTTGAATCAAAGGTATGATTTGGAGTGTTTCTTATTTTTTTAAATAAAATATGAATAAATCATCTTTGGCCTGAGCTGGGCAATGAAAATTTTAGTTCAGAATGGCACGATATCGTGGGAAGTTCTTTTAGTTGTGGAACCAGGTGGTCTTCATTGAAGTGCCTCTTCTCTGCTATTTACCAGGCCAACTCGAATTAGCATCTGCGTGTAACACGAGGCTTAAATAAACCAGAGAACAAATCCCCGTTTACCACACGTCTCTGTCCCACAATCTGCCCAAACCACACAGATGGGAGGGTCCCACGTGCAGGGAACAGATTGCACAGCCTCAATGCTGAAGACGTCTTTCCTTTTTGGGCAAATGCTTTGTGGTCCTCACAGCAAAACATCTTTGTTGACTATCGTAGCAAAAAGGTGCACGCACAGAAGCCAAAATATAGAACACGTTCGTCTTGCTTTTGCAGAAACTTCTGCAATATGAATAGACAGCTCATAGCATTCTAAACATACTACCATGCTGAATGTAAATTCTATGTGCAATATAATCAGAAATATGCGATATAATCAAATTTTAATTCAATTTCTCCAAGATCAAACAGAATGAAAAAGGGTTATAAAGTTTTAGGACTTTCTGTTTCTTTTCATTTATATGGGACTTGTGGTCCACTTGTCTGTGAATATTACTGAATGGGTGAGAACATTCTGGGCTAAATTTCCTTCTCAGTTATACGTGTATGTCACTGGTCACTTCCTATCAAATGTGTTTATATTTACTCATCCAAAATACGGCAACAATGAGTTCTGACATCTAAATCTTTTAACTTTGAATGCCTCTTACTATTTCAATTCGCAGGGATATATGTTTTCTTTTACTGTTATGTACATGTGTTAAACACTTTTGTAGATCCCTTTGAACCTATCCTGTTGCTTTCGTCAAAAACGGCCGTGCGTGTGTTTCTGTGTATACAGGCAAATATCATCAGAAGCACTTTCTCTGCTGGGGTAACCTTTCCACACACTTTCCAACTTGTCTGCGTTTTCTTGAAGGTCGATTGGGTTTTCAACTGTGTTATCTGCCAGGTGTTTGATGGAGTGGTCCAGATAACAGGGGAGGGAGCAAAGGAAAAAGAATTTTCTGAAGATCAAAAGTGGCTGTTCATTTTGTTATCTGACCCTATCTGTTGTCATAGTAACAGGTTTCTTTTAACCCATGTCATGGGATGGTTTGTCTCTATCTGCTCTGAATTCTCCTTTGACTGGGGAGCTGCTCCTACAGCCTCTCGCCGCTTTCCGGCCGGTCTGAGGCTCTGCAGAGGGGGCAAAGGAACGGATTCCCATGCTGGAAAGGATTTAAATTACATTTTCAATTTAAACCACTATCTTAATTTAGGAGGAGATAAAGCCAACACAGTGGCTTTCTCCCCTGGTTGTACAATGTGTAAGTAAATGTCATTTAGAAATGAAATGAATTAACGTGTTGATGCTCTAGCATTCGGGACAGGTTTAATCTTGCATTGCACCCATGACAGCAGGTAAAGTGACTATGAGAAGGTAGTGTTTGAAGCAAACTTTTAATGAAAGGAACAAAATAAAAGCTGATCTAATTTCCTCTGTGGCTCTCGGAGGAGGCCGTGCGGAGGTCAGGAGGCTCCCTTTATCCTGACGTCTTTGCAGTTTGCTCACATCCAAGCCACGAGGGAGGGCCACAAACAGGTCCCTTTATTTTTAAACAAAGCTTTTGGAAAACTGAGTTTCAGAAGGTGCAATTTCTCCTGTGGGTCATTTTAAGTGACTTAATGCAACTATGATATTCCTTTAGGAGTTGTAGGTAAAAATAATTTTAGAAAGGACCCTTCTGTGTTAGGCTGGGTCCTAGGCCCCCCTTCCTGGAGTCCGGGGCAGCTGCTCTCAGGCCTCTGTGGCCCGAAGCCCTCACTGCTGCAGCAGGCATGTGGGGGTCAGGCCTGGGCTGCACCCAGGGCCCCTCCCATGTAGGGGATCCATCTTCCTCTGGTACTAAAAACCTCTAGGCATAGTAAATGTGTTCATCTGAATTTCTGCAACAGCAACTCAGTAAACAAGATGCATCACTCAGCAGAGTTTCCTGATAGGTTTCCAAAGACCAGTGGCGCCTTCCCAGTGGCTCTGGACAAACCCCTTTTCTGTGGAACGTCCTCCCGAAGAACACTGAGTGTCCTCCAAAGGGCTGTGACCCAGGGAGACATCCCCAGCCAAACCATTCTCAACAGCGCAGGGGCTCCTAGGGAGAGCACACCGGAGATGACCAGGAAGTCGTGTCCACGCTTGTCCGAATCATGCCCACCTCGCTTGTGTTGGCCACAGCACGTGATCCTAATGAAACCTCTCGTCTCTCCTGTGCAGCAGAGACAACAGTGACACCACCCCCAGGACCGTGTGGAATACACGGTGGCGAGCCCCGTGACTGCCAGTGTGCAGGTGGTCCCTGCTCTCGGGCCGAGTGTTGGTGCTGTCACCCTTGCTCTTTGCTGGACGTGTGACGTGGCACTTGCCTGCACCAATAGTGTCCAAAAGGCGTGCATTGGAATACTCACAGTCAACTCTCTTAGATGCACTAACAGTGACGGGTGACATGGGAATAGCTACCTGCGAATGTTCAAGATTGTGTAGCCGCACGGGGGAGATGGCAGCCTGTGTGCGTTTGATTGTGAGACGTCAGCATCGGAGTCCCACAATCCTTTGCCTATGGTAACGTATTTTTGCCTGTGCTATAAAAAGTCTGCTCTGTTGAGCAGATCGGTTGTGTTTTGCCGATGTCACTTTCTCTCTGGCAACCTCACTCTTGCTTAGCACAGGCCAGAACTGGGAGCCTCGAGCCCTGAAACGGCCCCACATTCCAGGTACCCAGCTCCCACGCCTCCCTCCAAGGTGGCTCCATGGAGCCTACCCAGCGCACACACGGCCTGCTCAGGGTTGCTACGGGCTCGCCCCACGCGCAGCAGGTAGCGGTGGCGCTGCAGGAAAGGGAGGGGACTGCTCCAGGCTGGAGGCGAGACGTGCTGAGGCCTGGGGCGCCGAGGTGGGCGCTGCAGGTGCAAGCGTGGCAAGGAGGGCGGGCGCCTCGGAAAATAATCGCCAGCGACAGCTGCAGCACACAGCCCAGAAAAGAAGAGCTTGAATTGGGAGTTTTATGGGCAGAGCAGTGTTTGATGTCTTTTAATAATAAAATTATTGAAATAAGCATTTTAACAATCTTCTATGAAGATTACCATTTAAGATGTTTAAATGTGACTGTGTGTGTCCCCCCACCCCCGCCCACCACGTTCTGTCTGCAATGGACAGCCAGAGCATGTCAGAGGAGGAAGGGGTGCACGGACCACCAAAATAGTCCCAGGCATAAGAAAGTCACAAGATTCTGACACAACTACCAGCACTTCAATTTCTGCTCTTAAATTCTTAGTATAGATATGAGAGCTTCTAATATGCAGCTACAATGAGTTAGAAAGTATTGTATATTGGATTTATTCCCCCAGAATCTTAAATATTGGTTTCAAATCTGGTTAATTTTATATATCTTTAAACCTAGTTTTCAAAAGAAACTTTTGGGACAGAATAAGTTCTGTTTGCTAAAGAGCTATTCAAATTTTGTATTTAGGCCCATTAGCAAAAACAGAAGCGCAAAAACCCCCAAAATCCAATTTCCTAAACCTTCCGAATATGCTTTCCTAAAACAATCACACACTCAGTTTATTTCAAGGGATTCGTTTAGCACTTTGGCTGCTAAATACACATTTTAGTAACTCTTTTTATTACCTGATACATAGTTAAACTGAAAAGATACAACATTTTTCTTTGTTGTATGAATCTATGTTCCCCTGGGCCGATCACTGAAGACCCAGGTGCTGGGTGACGTAGCCTGCTCCGACCCTGTCACAGGTCACAGTGGCCGTAAGAAAAGCTCCTAGAGAAAACAGGAACAGGATTTTGTTAATTTTCAAGGGTGAAAAGGGATATGTCGCTACCGAGCTCATGTCTTAGGGTTCTGGAAATAAAATCCCCCCTGAAGCAGTTTCCTCAGAGGGTGGAGGGAGCCGCAGAGACGGCCTGGCCCTGGGTGGGCTCAGCCCGGTGCTCCCCAGAGACTGTGCGGTGCTGGAGGCATCTTTGCGGGGACCACATCCAGCCGGTGCCTTCCTGCAGATGTCCACACGTGTGCGTGCTGCTCCTGACAGCGGGAGCCGGATGGGTCCGTCCTGCGCTGCAGCTCAGCTGAGGAATTCCAGAATATGTTGCCTTTCTCACAAACACTTCCTGATTTTAGGCCATCTTTAGTTTCCTCTGCGATCAGAGCTTCTGCTGTGTGTTACGAAGCCCATACTTTTTAGGGCTGTTCCCCTCCTCGAAGCCACTTACACTCAAATGCTAATATCAGCTAAGTTTTATGTTAAAGACTTGTTGTTTTTAACAATTCTGTGCCACACTGAATCACTATGCTTTTTCTATAAACCATTAGCAAAGTCTTAATTGAGTAGGATTATAATTAATGACTCTGGAAAATTATCTCATGTTTGTACCATTTTTTTTTAAAAGAGCATAAAAAAACTCAGACAAATTATATAAATGTTTTTGGGAGAATCTATTTTCTTTTTTTCCCCCTAAAAATTGTTTTTCAAAGCTTTGCAGCTACTTCAAAGAATCCATCTTTTGCAATCAGCAGAAAATCACTGCCCAGTGTAAGACACACTGGGAAGAAATGGTGTGATTAAACAATATATTTACAATACGTGATTCGGTGCAATGCCTGGCTTAAGGCACATACTTAAAAATGAGTAAGAAGATCAGTAGAGAAACAATTGAAATTAATTTATGGAAAAGGTGGGAAAGAAAATTCAGTTATTTCCCCCTAAACCTAGTAAGAGATTCCTTTTCGGATCTCAAGACTGCTATGGAAAAGGGGCTTTCTACGCTTCTGATTAGAAAAGACCATCGCTATTTTAAATTGATTAAATGAACACAAACATTATAAATAAATAATGTTTGATAAATGTGTCCAAGGAGTGAGTAGACACCAATAGAAATGAACTTCACAAGATTTACTGCCATTCCTCGGTTGTTTTTCCTTTAATTCTGAAAAATCCATGCAAAGGAGAGATGGTTGGGCATTGTTATTTCTGGCTCCTTGCTCATCAGGACCGTCCTCACAGAGAGCATTTCAAGTCCTTTCAAAGGCTCTCCCTGGCCTCTTCTCTGAGGAGCAGGCGCACAGGCCCGGTCTCAGATCTGCTCTGGGCGCTCCGGCAGGTCAGCCCTCGGGAGAGGACTTTGTCATATGGAAATGCTTAACGTTCAGCTCACAGCCCGCGGAGGCCGCCTTTTATCTTTGCAGGGTTTGAACATGATCCTTTCAAAGCCAGATAACCCAGGAGAGCCCCCGGGACTGCCGGCCTCTCCCTGCAGCCCTCACCTGGTCCCCAAGGGGTCAGTTGTTAGAGTTAAGTCAGGAGCTTCCCTGTAGTTTTCTACATGGGCTTCAGTCTTTATGTGCCTGAAAAATAATATGCTAGCACCCTTTTGTCTTTTCCTTCTAACCAGCACACGCAATGTTAAGGCTGAAAACAAAGCCATCAGCGTGTGTTTAGAGATTCATTCGAATTTGTGCATTTTATAAGCATACTGAAATTGCACTAACTACTCAGCCTTTTCCGTTCCAGCTGGATGGTCCTGGCCTCTATCTAATGGCCAAAGCTGAATTCTCTGGCCGCTGGCTACCTTTAGAAAGAAGCCCTGTTCCTCATGAGTTTTCCACTAAGAGAGTACAGTAGATGACAGACTTTTCACTGAACACGGATAAGATCGAATGGAAATTGTTATCAGCCAGGCTGAAGCAGCCTAGATTTTCTAGTCGTTAGTCAGAGTATTTGCCTGAAAACTGGCCAGGTCCCCGCACCGCGGAGCAGCCTGTGGGCCTTTTCCTCCACCTCTGCCGAGTCCTGAGGTCGGAGCTTCTCCCACCACCTGGCAGGAAGCACTTATCCTTGGACTCCGCGACATAAAATTGCTCTGTCACAAAGCTGTAACAATTCTAAAAGCTTACTTTTCATTTCCGTTCTTACCTGGTCGTAGACGGGGGACAAGCCACCTGTGGACCATCACTGCTAAACTGAAATACGGTAACTGGGATGGTTTGAGTGTGTCTCCTCCCAATCCAGGCATCGAAGCGTAATGGCCAATAGGATAGTGTGGACAGGTGGAGCCTTTTAGAGCTGATTGGGTTGTGACGTGCCTCCCTTGTGAATGGATCACGCGCCCTCACCAAAGGGCTGTGTGGAAGGAGTTCGCTCCGTTAGTCTGTCCGCCTTCTGCCGTGGAGGACACAGCGTTCCTCCCTCTGGAGGGTGCCGCTTTCCGGGATCCATCTCGGAAGCAGAGAATAAAACGCTCATCAAACAACAAAACCCGTTGGCGCCTTGATCTAGGACTTCTCCGCCCCCAGTACCCTGAGAAATAGATCATGTTCTTGGCAAATCGCCCAGGCTGTGGTGCTCTGCTCTAGCAGAACAAGCAGACCAAGGCCGTGACTCGAGGGAAAGCTCCTCAGCTCAGTGCCACATCTGGTTGAAGAGGAGGGTCCTGGTCACCTGGCGTGACAGCCAGGGTAGGAGCTGAGGATCTTCTCCCGGGAGGTTTGCTGAGAAATCACTGACAGGAGGCAGATGGATTAACAGGAGAAAAGGCACGCACATTTATTTAATGTGTATCCACAGGAGCATTCAGAATGAAGATCCCATCCCCTACGGGGGACAGAAGCCCGTGTGCCATCTTGAGGTTTCAGAAAGAACAGGGCCTGGGTCCTGGCCAAACTGGGCCTGGGAGGTGGGAGGGTTCTGTGGAGGGGCAGTAAATGGTTACAAGGATGATGCAATGGGCTTGAAGAACTCGCAATGGTCTGGGGCAGAGCCTGTCAGGCCTGCAGAGGGGACGGTGGTTTGTGACAAAACTCTGTCCAGGGAAGATCAGAGGGTTCCTCAGTTCAATGTGTCAAAATGCCATATTTTGGGGTGTTGGTTTCTGAACCCCAACACAAGCTTTTGAGGACAGTTCTCTTCATTGCTACAAAATTTAACCCAAGAAATGCACTTGCCAGGTGGCCCCTTAAAGTCCAGAAATTGCTTTACTGGTAGTACGGTGTTAGTATATTTATGGCCATTTGTCAAATCCTGTGTGTCTGTCAGAATCTTTTATTACAGACACACCATTCCAGGGAGGTGCATAGGAGGTAAACGGCCACTGCCCTTTGGGGGCTCCATCCATGGTGCTGGCTGTGGCAGAGTCCCCTGCTGCCAGCACCGTCTCCTCCCTTCACGCGTTGTGTGACAGGCAAGACGAGGAACAAGACAAGGGTACCGCTCTCACCTTCTCCATTCGATGCTCTACTGGAGGTTCTAGCCAGGACAATCAGAGAAGGAAAAGAAATAAAAGACATTAAGATTGGAAAAGAAGAAGTAAAACTCTCTCTTTGCAGATGACATGATCATGTATATAGAAAATCCTAAGGAATCCACTAGCAAAACCCTATCAGTTATAGTAAATGAGTTCAGCAAGTTGCAAGATATGCTTTCAATATATAAAAATTATATACACATGCATCAATCAAAAAATAAAATTTAAAAACATTCCATTTAAAATAGCATCAATAAGAACAAAATACTAAGGAATAAAGTTAGCAAAGGAAATGTACTTATACTCTGAAAACCAGAATACATTGTTGAAATAAATTAATGGTCCAAAAAATATGGGAAAAACATTCCATGTTTCTGGGTTGAAAGAGCTAGTATTGTTAAAATGGCAACGCTCCCCACTTGGTCTGCAGATTCAGGGCAACCTCTCTCACTAGCCCAGATGAGGTCCTTATAGAAGCTGACAAGCTGATTCTGAAGTTCATGTGGACTGTATAAGGTGCTCAGACTAGCCAAACAACTCTAAGGAAGAAAAACGAAGAAGGATGACCACACTTTCTGATTTCAAAACTTACTGCAAAGCGAGGCAATCCGGACAGTGTGGCCCTGGCATAGGAGAGACTTGTGAAGCCGTGGGCCGGTCCAGAAACACCTCTGTGCCAGCCTGCGTGGACAAGGGTGCCAGGGCCGCTCGGTGGAGAAAGAACAGTTTTTTCCACAAACGGTGTTGAGAGAGCTGCACAGCCGCGGGCAAACCCATGAAGTTGGACCTTACCTCACACCATTTACAAATTAACTCAAAATGGATCAATAACCCAAATATAAGAAATAATATAAGAAAACTCTTAGAAGAAAACATAGAGGTCAATCTTCATGACCTTGAATTTGGCAATGGGTTGTTACATATGACACCAAAAGCGTAAGCAATTAAAGAAAAAATTGATGAATGTCATCAAAATTAATAATTTCTGTGCTTCAGAGGACACTATTGAGAAAATAAAAAGCAATCAATGGAATGAGAGAAAATGTTTGCAAATCCCATGTGTGATGAGGAACTTGTATCTAGAATATAAAGGAACTCTTACGCTCAATAATAAAAAGGCAAATAACCCTATTAAAATAGGCAAAAGTTCTAAATACACATTTCTCCAAGAAACATACATAAATGGGAAACAAGCAGATAAGAAGAGGCTGGACGTCGGTAGTTGTCAGAGGGATTCAAGCCAAAGCCACAGCAGATAGCGCTCCGCACCTGCTGGGACGGCCAGAACTGAGAATTCGGGTCGTCCCCAACTGGCAGGGACAGAGAGAAATCAGAACACACACTGCTGGAGGGAGTGCAAAACGCTGCAACTGCTTTGGAAAACAGCCTGGTGGTTTCTCAAATGATTGAACATGGACTTACCATATGAACAAGAAATTCCACTCCTGAATATATATCCGAGAGAAATAAAAACACCGTCCATGCAAAACTGCATGCGAGTGTTTATAGCGGCGTTACGAACAACAGCCAAAGGGTGGAAACAAGTCGAATGCCCTAAACTGATGATCGGATGAACAAAATGTGGTATACTGACACGATGAAATACTCAGCGCAAACATAGACGAAAAACCTACACATGCTACAAGATGGTCGAACCTGGAAAACACACTTTTAAAGAAGCCAAACACACAGATTATATATTAATAAGACGCCACTGATATGCAGTGTCCAGAGTAGGCCAATCTATAGAGACAGAAAGTAGATCAGCGGTTGCTCCAGGGTATGGGGAGATGAGGCAGTGGTGCTAACGAGTTTGGGGTCTCCTTTTGAGGTGATCCAACTGTACTGTCCTAGTATTGACTATGGGATAATCGCACATATCTGTGTATGTCCTAAAACTGTGGAATGGTACACTGCCAGGTGATGAATCGCACGGTGTGAATTACGCTTTAATAAAGCTGTGTAAAAAAAAGAAGGCATGTGTAAACTCCTCCCGCATGTGCATAACGGGTGACCTCGTCTCGGTCGCAGGAAGCCCGAGCGCCTCCCTGAGCTCTGAGACCAGCGTGGCCCCCAGCACAGGAGGCAGCTCTGCCGGTCCTGGGCGAGCCTCGCTGCGCAGCAAATCCCAAGGCGACCTCCCGGTGATGAGGCCGACCGTCTCTCTGTCCCCGAGTACTGGTCTTCCAGAGCATCACCTGGTTTCCAGCCACGGAGGCTTCGGGATGTGAAGGGGAGTTTCCCACGTGAAGCTCTGTCACTTGCCCCGTGCGCTACCTTCCACACGGGCCGCCTGCAGGTCTGTAGCACAGACATCTCTCCGGGCAGTGGCCTGCAGACAGGCAGAGCTCTTGGGAAGGGAACCGCAGAGCCCAGCGGTCCTGACTGTGTGGCAGGCGGTGGACAGGGCTCGAGGGCCCCTCCTCGAAAGGCCACTCCTGCCATTTCCACCCTTGTTGCGACATCACCGTCTACTCACTTACGCAAAGACACCAGACCTTTCCTACTCACGAGACAACCAAGACTGGTGGCCCTGTCGAACCTCAGATGGGTCGCCACCTCCACAGCCAGGTCTGCGTGGGGCTGCAGGTCTGTTGACTGTCAGACAATTCGCCACTTCTCACAGCTCTTTTTCAGTCTCCTAAACTACGCAACATGATTTTTTTTTTGCCAATTATTTAAAGAGACCTGGGCCTGCGTAGACGTAATCAGAGCCATCCCGACACCCGTTGGATACATCCATGTGTCCTGAGCTGGCTTCGGCCCTGCTTCAGGAGCCGGTTTTCCCCAGGGAGCGTCATTCGGGAACTTCCCCACTGTTGCTGGAAATCTGTTTCTGATTTGTTCTACCCCAACTTTATAATTATAAAGAATGTAGGATATGCACTAAAAATCATAATGATCTACTTACACAGACCCTTTTGTGGCTAATGAAAATAAAACCTCTCAGCCTTACACAGAGACAAAAAGATTATTATTATCCACCCAAAACCTTCACAAATATTTGAAAAGACAGAAGGAAACAGTAGAACTGCTGCTTTTGGTGTTGATGAAGCTGCTCAGTGTTGGGACCTTTGGCCCATTTAGACGCAAGCTCTTCACCTGGTGGCTGGGCTGGGTCCAGGAGCACGCTCGTGTGTGGACACAGACGGAATATTGGATGTGAGGCAAGTCAAGGTGTTTTAAAAATCAAAGGTCATGAAACACTTTCTTGGCCAGGAAGGTCTAATTCCAGCATCCGTCCTATCTCAGCCGCACTGGGCGCACTGGGCTCCCAGCCTGCGCCGCGACAAGGGACCGGCTTGGAGGAGGACAGAAGGAAGGTGGACAAGGAAACAAATGCCCAGCGCCCTCTCTCGCCCCGGGCACTCTGTCTCCCGCCACTTTCAGTTTCTTATAACGATCCTTTGGGGTCGATCGTGTTATTATTGTGATTTAAAAAATGGGCAACCTGGAGCTAAAGATGATTAAGGAACTCGTCAAAGATCACAGCGAATGCCGGCGAGTGAGACCGGGAGAGACTTTGCAGTCACCGCTTTGCAGGCGGCACACAGGGCTCCTCGGCGGCTGGCGCCTTTGTGAGGTGCCTGAGTCCCTTCTGGCCAGTTCCAGCGGCCGTGCCGGGGCTCGGAAGCTGCCCTAGGGTGAGGGTGTCTCCGCCCACACCTGTACGGTCAGCGCCCCCACAGTGCAACACGCTGGTGTTCTGCGGGAAGCTTGATCTGGAATTTAGGGTAACGGGTGTAAACGCTCAGGCTTACGAGGCTGCTGGAATAGTTGATCTGTTCCTGGCTGTTGGTTGTGCGCCAGTTCTTGGGAAGGCCAGCCCCGGAACCGCCGAGGGATGCCGGAGAGACACCGGAGTGCCGGCCACGCTGACAGTGAGCACGTGACAGGCATCTGCATTCCACACCCCCTGCAAAGTGGGCTGGTTCCCTCCAAGAGTGTCCGCTCCCCCCAGCAGGCTTCCTGGGGTGCCGTCTCTGTCCCGTGAGGCCGGGAAACCTCTGCCATTGGGGACGGCCTAGGACTGCTCAGATTGGCCTGCGTGTGTGAGCCCTCGTTTAAGCACCATTTTCACCAAAGCCCATGCTGCTGGGAGAGATTGTCAACCACCCAATAGATGCAGTGCACAAAGAGGCCTGAATTTTCTTTTCTGATCTTGGTATTTTACTCCCCATGAAGTTTCATGTGTGTGTGTGTGTGTGTGTGTGTGTGTGAGTCAGAGGTGGGGGTGTGCGCTGGTAAACTAAAGGTGCCATTAGCTGATAGGGCCTCTCCCCGGCGTCCAGCTAACGTCATTAAACACGTCTGCTGTCAATAACGTGGCAGAGGTAGACAGAACATCAATCATACACAGCAGCATCTCTCCCTTTGGGTGATGCATTCAGAGCATGGGTTTCTTTACAGGTTAAATACTTGAGATAAGCACCAGTTCAGTGCTGTGTTTCTTCTACTGCATAAGCAGCCTGATTCTTTTTTTTAAATCAACATTTATGGAGCACCTACGGTGTAGCAGAACCTGCAGCCAGTGTTTTTACATGCCATTGCATTTGAATATCACAACAACCTCGTGGGGTTTATAGGGCTGGTTTCAGACGGGCTGGCTGGGCGCAGCCTGAGTGAGCTGCTGGCGCACAGTGGAGCTCTGCTCTCAGCTCCCAGCCTCTGGCTCCGGGCACAGGCTGCCCCTGCATCGTGCCCCACCACGGGTCCCACACTGCAAGGTCTGAATGAAAGCATCGCATTTGCTGAGTGTGACCGCCACCGCCCAACATTTGCCGGTCTCCTCCGTAGACAAAGATGGGCTGTCTAGGTGGTTGTTATTGTCCCTGTGTCACAGGCGAGGAAAGGGGCCCAGAACAACCTTCAGCAACTTGCCCAAGGTTATCCACCGAAGCCTAAATCACTTCCCCGCCTGCGGGCTTTGTGGGCCCTGCCCCTTCCTACACTGAAAGGGAACCTGGGACAAGGCCGAGTGCAACTCTTCTCAAAAGGTTAGTGCTTAATAAATATTCGTCGATGCATAAATTGACAGGCATTTTCCTTTTTTAAAACAACTTTATTGAGGTATAATTAATATACCATAAAATTCACCCATATTAAGTGTACAAGCCAATAATTTTTAGTGAATTTTCAGGATTGTGCAACCCTCAGCACAGTCTAGTTTTGGAGTATTTCCAGCACCCCAGGAGGAAAGGGTCTCTTTGCAGTCACGTTTCATTCCCAGCCAGCCCCTGGCAGCCCCTCATGCGCTCTTCTTCCCTAGAGAGCGGGCTTTGCTGGGCATTGCATGTGAACGGAACCATAACCTCATTTTTTTGACCGGCTTCTTTCACTTAGCGTAATCTTTTCGGGCTCGCCTGTGGTGTAGATTGTCATTCGTCCCTTTTTATTGCCGAGTAGTATTCCAACGGGTGGATGCGCCACCTTTGTTTTATCTGTTTGCGGCTGAAGAGCATTTGGACTGTTCGCACTTTTGTGCTGCGAAGAATCATGATCCACAAACGTTTGCACACAAGTTCGGGAGTCGAACCATGTTTTCATTTATCTTGGGCAGATTCCTCGTAGTTATAATCCCTTTAACACGCATATAGTATTCAAACTTAAGTGTAAACTATTTCAAAATAA
This sequence comes from Propithecus coquereli, assembly GCF_000956105.1. Classification (NCBI taxonomy): domain Eukaryota; kingdom Metazoa; phylum Chordata; class Mammalia; order Primates; family Indriidae; genus Propithecus; species Propithecus coquereli. The sequence continues at coordinate 30,605 of NW_012153186.1, read as the reverse complement.
AGCACTGATTTTTGAGAGCGTAAACTCTTTTCTAAACCTGACTGGGGTAAAAAAACTTCCTATTTGAGAACTTATTAACATTCTGCAAATCCCTCACATTTATCAGTCACGCCCTTTCTTTGCTTTTTAGGACACGTGGAGGGTTCCTAGGAAGCCTGATTCCGGGTGAAGGGCAGAGGGGGAGAATCTGCCTTCCGGGAGAGAAGAAAGGTTTATTTCCAAATTCACAGGACCAACTAAACAGATGGCTGCCGAACGGAAGGAAGTGCTCCTCTCACTAAATGTCCCACTGTTTCTCCCAGGGGAGCAGTGACTGTCACTGATATCAGTCAGGGCCACGAATGCGAAATGCCGGAAACCAGATCTGCAGGGAGAAAAACGCCAGGAAACCCTCTGGTTCTGTTCCCCTTATTGCAGATGGGATGAAAACGTTACACTTACAAATTTTGTGTGTTAAAAGTCCTAAAGTGACAACAGAAAAAGGATATCCAAGGCACTAGGTTTGCACGTGTAAAATTTGAGTATATAGACACGAAATTAGATTTGCGTCGGCGACATCATTTGGGTGAGTGGAGATTTCTGGGCTGACTATACACTTTTCCGTGCATGAATAGTTCAAAAAGTAACCTGCACACACGATTGGCCCCAATTTTATAAATTTGGAATACATATTTACTCATTTTTCAATAATGAAAATGACTACAATTAACGTTAATATAAAAATATTATTTGATGAATTCTAGAAGGAAGCCTGGAAAGTTCTGGGGATGTTGTCTGTTGGACGCCATGTCCAGATTTCCTGGCCAGCAGGGCTATTTCACGTGACACCTCCGAAATACAAACAGGCTCGGAAGAGACTTTTTCTCCCCCAGCCCACACCAGCTCCCAGTCTCCTAGGTGCAAATAAAAACATTATTGTTGTCTGGTAAAGACCCTCCCTGGGTATTGTCCTTCAACTGACAGATTGTTGTTCTAGAACTTTGCTCTGGATGTTCTAGTCTTTGGTATAAAACAAGTTAAAATATTTGAAAGCAAGAGACAAGATCAACATAATTTGAAAATTAAGACTGTTCACCTAGAGAACTCAAGGGGTAATGAAACTGTCGGACTGATGGGAAAGTTTGGCAAAATATTCGGTTACAGGACGACAGAGTGGATGATTTTATCACATTCAAGCACTAACCGGGACCTATGTTGACCCAGGAACAGGATAGAAAGTATTATGGAAAAGAACTGCATTCCCTACAACAGCAAAACCTAAAAAAATACTAAGAAACAAATGTAATAAAAATGTAAACGATGTTGAATAAGAAAATTTCATAATCTGAAAGAAGCTTTTAATAGAGAAATGCCATATTCCTGGATAAAAACCAGTATTATAAGATGCCAATTTCCCCTGAGTTAATTTACACATATTATGTGATTCCAATCAAGATGCCAAGGTTTATCTAAATGACTAAATGGTTATTGCAGTCCAAATATTTTAAAAGAATACTTAGAAATTCTAAACTTCCAGATATCATACACTATAGGGCTGCAACAGAGAACTGAAAAGTAGAGACAGATATAGGAATAAAAAAGTGTAGAAATAGGAGAAACTGTCTAAATTACGAGCAAATGGTTAATAGCTGATGTGTGGAGCATTTCACATGATCCGGAAAAGGGTCAGGTGTTAAGCAGCCAGACCGAGGAAAAATGAAATCAAATCCCTGTCGCACACCTTATGCTAAAGCAAACCCCCCCGGGGTTGCAGTTAAGCGTAACAAGGAACGGAGAAACTGTTCACGTGAAGGCAGAGCGGGTTATGTCTTCCTAAGAACATGAGTGTAGAAACCCTAAAGGACTACTAGAGCTGATTAGAGAAAACTGAAAGAAAAAACCATCCCGTGTTTGTATCAGAGATCTCCCGGGAAACAGAATGGATAGGGCATATCGGAGGGGCGGGTGGAGACCGGTCACCAGGAGTTGGCTCACACAGTGCTGGAGGAGGAGCAGTCCCGTGGTCTGCAGGCTGGAGACCAGAGAAGTCAGTGGTGTGATTCAGACCAAGTGAGAAGGCCTGAGAGACAGAGCTGAGGGTGCAAATCCCAGCCCAAGGGCAGCAGAGGGTGGGAGGAGATGTCCCTGCTCAGCAGGGAGGCAGAAGCAGGGACCATCCCTCCCTGTGCCTTCTAGCCCACTGGGCCTCGCGGACTGGCTGGCGCCCACCCGCGCTGGGGGGCGCTCTCCCAGGCAGATGCTCATCTCAGCTGCTGCACCGCGTGGGCACACCTGGGAGTACCGTCTACTCTGGGCGCCCAGTGGCCCAGTCGAGTGGACATTTTAAAATTAAAGATCACAATATTTAAAAGAAAAACACCATCAGTCAAATTAAAAGTCAAACAGAAAGCTGAGGACAATTGTAGCGCCGTCAGCTGACGAAGGGCTTATGTCCCGCACGTGTTGTAACGAGAAACCCTACAATGAAGGGAAAGTCGTAACCAAACTCAGAAATGATATTACTAGCATTTTGTAGAAGAAATGAATAAGCACCACAATATCCAGATTCGCTAGAAATAAAAGGATTACTTAAAATTTTTAGATTACGAATTTTATCTGTTAAATTGTTTGGGATTCAAAAGAACACACATGCCTAATGCTGGCAGTGCTCTGGGGAGGACCCCGCGTCAGCGGCACCTTTCTGGAAGGTGAATATATATATATGTCTTCCATATATATATATATATATACATGAAAACTCATTTTGTTATGTATATAATATTTGCATATCTATACATGAAAAAATCTAGTTAAATATAGAAGTATATAATACAGCCATATTTATGGAAAACATGCATGTATAGTTATAAGAAACAAATAAAGGAATTTGAAATTTTTCAATAGTAAAATTGTAGGTTAGTGTAAAAAATATTTTCTGAGTTACTATGTTTTTTGCATTGAGCTTACTTTGTAATACAAGAAATGTTCTTTAAAATTAAAGAGGTAGAATGGTATGTTGGAGTAGCATACAAATAATCATTTTTTTATTCACTAAATAATGCTTATATTTCTGAAAAGAGAAAATATTGGTCAAATTGCAATATTAAATGTAAGAGTCAATCTCAGTATGGTAGGCATGGAAAATAGGTAATATGCGAAAGACAGAGGTGAAGCCGAGTTCATGTTTTTCCATCTGTCTGTCCATGGCAGGGCATGAGCAGCTGAATGCTCTGTGTTTTGAAATGCATGCTCACTTTTGCAGAACTTTGGGGAGCCGAGTCTAATTACACCCGCATCACAGTTACTCCTGGAGGCATTGCCTGCCTACAAACCCAACACCAACCTGACGTTCTCCCTAAGGTGGCTCTACAGACCACAGACGCTGGGTTTGTGGTGTGTATGAGCATGAAATAACTTACACTCCAATAATTTTTGTGGGCATCTGAATGCAAACAGCAACTTTGCATTTTATAAAAAAAATGCATGTAGAGCCCAGCTCAATAACCCCTTTGAAAATTCGAGCTACCCAGAGCAAAGATGAGGATGTCAAAATTAACAGGCACAAAAGACTTACTTCTCTTCAGGGCAAATCTTAATGTCCAACTTTCTGCTGAGCTGCCCCATGAAACAAGTTCGAAATTATTTTGAATGAGCATAGTTTAAAAACATTACTAAAATATTTTCTGATTTTATAGCATTTGATAAAGTCGGGGAGTTTTTTGATGTGTTTTCTTTCAAAGCGAATGGATGCTGTCTTGGCAACTTTGATATTTCATTTGAAGGGAGCATAATAAACTGTTTTCTTTGTATTGATTGAAGAAATATAGTGCTTATTTGTTTGCTGGGTTTTCTAGTAGTTATTCGATAGGTTAAAGGGCAAGGCCATCTGTTTCCTAACAGGACATTTTGTGTAAGATTTGCAAGTCCTACAGGCACCTTTAAGCGTGGATAAATATGCACTCTTGGTTTCAGATGGGTAGTTTTTTACTACCAAAGGATGATTATGTTGTGTGCCTTGAGACATTGGCTATAATATATTTCCTGTCCCTTTATTGCATTTTGGAATCATAAACAATGACTGTTTGGCTCAAAGCCATTTATTCAGCCCAAAAAGACATTATTTGCACAACAAAAATCAATAAAAATGTTACTAGGTCTGGCTGGATACTTTGCTTAACTGTGATATTTGTCTATCACTGATGGCATGCCATCTCTCGCAGGGGACTGGGGCCAAAACACAGCTATTGATCCAGTCAGCGGTGATGGATACTGGCATTTGGAAAGGGCTGCCGTGGAGAATCTCGATTAAAAAAATATTTCTAGGTTTCGCCTGCAGCGGAGTCAAGACAACCCGAGTGAGGAGCTTTTCTCTGTTCTGCTGGGTTTCTCCCTCTTGTGGTGGAGCAGCGCTCCGGACCAAAGTCATCACTGAAAGAATTAAGTCAATCTATGTTTAGCCAAAGGCTTTGGCACCACATCAAGCTCAGCTGATTTAGACACAAGCCCCTGTCATTTTCATTACCTGAGAGCGTCGGGAAAGCATTTTATACACACCGAGGGTAGCCGAGTGCCACGAGGACGGTCCGGCTTGCTTTTTCTCTCTTTTTGCATTATCTGTGCCTAGAAGAGCAGGACTGACCACTTCCCCCCGAAATTACTGACGAGGCAGCATCACTTCTGAAACGAGCAACTCAGCTGAGACTAAAGGTGCTACCTAAACTGAGCCGGGTGATACAGAAACATACCAAACAGGTTACAATCTACTGCACTGAGCTGGAGGAAGAAAATGACATATTATCCTCCAGTCCCGTAATTTAAAATATGAAATTGTTTTTCATCTTTCACTTGATATCTCCCCATCTCCACCATAGAGCCACGCTGGCATAGGGTTGAAACTACTTTTATTTCCTTTTACTTCATTACATTTCATTTATTTATTCACGTATTTAAGACGCCGTGGGAAATGGAGCTGTTGGAATAGAGGCCAGCACTCGGGACGACGACGTGCCGGCCGGGAGCCGCCGTCGGGCCAGGCTGGAGCCAGCTCCACGGCGCTGGGGCAGGTGCAGCGCCGGACGCAGAACTGGACTGAGCGCGGCGCGTGTGTCAGGCTCCCCGCGATGGCTGGTCCCGGGATCCCGAATCTCACCGCGAAGCAGTGCATTTGGTTGTCCGACCAGCTGCAGGATATTTCTTCGAATCCTCCGCACACTGCCGTGCGGGGCCCGCGGGGCAGAGTCTGACTGTGCTGGACTCTTGTCCTTTTGTTTTCAAACCAGAGACTGACCATGAACTCCACACGTCACTATTATTATATTTTAATTTCTTAAATGCTCTGCAGGGGGTGGAAATAATTAGAATTAGCAATGCAAAACCAACTGATGTTACCAGCGTTGGCTGTTTCAGGTGAGAAATCTGGGCTGGTGATTTAGAGCGAGCTGTGAAGCTGCACAGTGATTTCTCTCTGTGAACAGTGAAGCTTCCTGTACGTCTTGCCGCTCAGATCCTGTCTAATATATGCACATTTCACACTACTGATGTATGATTTTTTTATTGTTCACATCACATGTGATTTTCTAAACTTTTAGTATGGCTACCTTCGTAAGGAGACAAAAAAGTGTCATATTACAATGATTCAAAGTATGGTTTATAGAGGTTGAATGACTAACAGACACTTAGAGCATGGTAATTGCATTTCCTGATTGCAAAAGTATATATAATGTAGTATGTATACACCTTATATATGTGGAAGTATGTAAAGTACATGTAGACACATATCCGTACATTGCACATGGTCATGTGTGTGCACACGCGCCTGTGTGTAGCCATTTCCTGGCGTAGGTCATATTTAAGGCATTTACCGTGAACATATTCTTAAAAGTATATTTTCTGTGATGCCAGCTTTGTTAATTTTAGCGTGCTCACACGAGTGGACCTCTTGAAGTTAGCGTTTCAGGTGACCGCTGGGCTACGGCTTTCACACGTGCCAAAAACCCATCTCCTGCAGGTTCCCGGCAGGAAGATGCACGCGCCGCTCACGGCTCCCAGAGTGCCACCCCCAGGCCCGTTCATGTTCACTTTCCTACACCCGCGTGCTCACCAATGACTGAAACTTACTTCCTTTTATCTTGCCGTAGAGAAAAATCGAGTAGGCCTTCCGAGGCTGAAGCAGATGCTCTCTGAACACTGGGAGGAAACGCAACCCTGTGGCATGTTCCTCCCGTAACAGCTCATTCCCAGTTAACAGAATAAACGCTATGAAGCCCTTGTAAATGGAGTGAACAGTCGGCTCTAAGTAGGTTTTGTCTTATCCTGTTGGTTCTCCTAAAAATTTAAACGGGCTTTTTTAAAATTTTTTTTAAATTTTTAATGTCTATTTTGCAAGTTGAAGAACAGACGGGCAGATGTGCCCCTCTCTGGCTACACTTCAGCACGGGGTGTTGCGTTTTTAAAACTCGTTCCAATCTGGATTTGGCCCATTTCTTTTAGTTCCTTTAGTGAGTAGATTTTATATTGACGGCTCCGATGTAAGATCTTGAATTTTCATTCCTGATAAGATGGGCAACCATCTCTTCCTGATAGCGCAGAATCCTGGGTTGCACATTGGACAGGAACGCGTTTGTGTTTGGGAGGTGTTCCAAGAACAATAGATTGTTGATGTTGTTTTTAATCAGTTGAGAAAATGGCCTAATTAGGGGACTTTAACAAAGATTTGCTGAATGACCGTTGAAGTGAAAGTGCATTAGTTTAAGTTTAATACTCAATCTAGTTAATTGGAGTTAAATTGTCTTTTCAATAGCTAATCCAGCAGAGTGTGAATGGTAAATTATCTTCATCTGAACAATAAAACAACCACCAGCCTGGGATTATCTTTGGAGGCGCGTGGGCCAAGGATAATGTCTGCTCTGCGAGTCAATCCCAGTCTGCCACTGAGACGACTTCGCGGATTTCTAGCAGTGCCTCCGTCCCTGCCCTGTGAGGGGACCAGTCTGTGCTGCTGTTAGGGGAGCGCATCATTGTGAGGTGTCAAAACGTTGTGGGGACGAGAAACCCATTTAGCATGAAATTCGTCAGCAGGTGTAGGACCTTGCCGAGATGCCACATTCAGATGATGCTGGAGCGATCTGAGCAGCGGCTGTAACACGTGGCCGAGATGGAGTAAATACTTTTCTACTCCCAGATCGATTCTATTGATCGTCATTAAAGCAGCACGCTCAAAACAATGAAGTGGTTTCGCATTTCCAGGCTCCAGGTGGAGCTTGCAGGCTCCAGCCTCTTCCCCTTTCCAGTTAAGAGCATCATTAAATGTATGAGCAAACAGCACATGGAGAGGCCAAGTGTTTTATTAATTCATCATCAGAATTATCTCAGTGCATTAATATTAATAGCCTCAAATTGGATTTCATTTAAGAGGTGAAATAAATATGCAGATAGTAAAAGCCTGCACAACCAAGAGCCTTGCTGGGGCAGTCACCTCCAGCTCTGCCTGGGAGGGCTGCGGGCGCCACCTTCTTCCCTGGACGGGATCTGCCTGGAGGGACAGCCATGCTCGGAACGCCCCTGCAGAGCCGTAGCGGGAGCTCGCCCGCCCCGCCCCTGCCCTCTGCAGGCACCAAATATGTGAGCTCTTTCCAAGATTCCGTGTAGGGCAGGGGCATGTAGGGCACGAGGAGAATCGGCTCTGCACGAAGAAAACTTTTCTGAAGTTGTTTCCTCCCCAGAGGAAGGCGAGGAGAAATCGAGTCACGCGGAGTTACGCAAAGGCGGGAGATTCCAGGGTGGACATCGGAATGATTTGGCTCTTATTCAGAAAGGCCTTCGACAGAACTGAAGATAAGCAGAGCTCCCTTTGGGCATTTTTGAAACCTGTATATGTAGTTGTCCACCCAGCCACGTTAGCTGGCTAGCGCTGCCCCAAGGACCACACGCTGGGGGCAGAAAACGGCAGAGATTGACCCTCTCTCAGCTCTGAAGGCCAGAAATCCGAAATCCTTCCTCTGAAACTCTGGGTAGACTCTGTCCTTGCTCCCCGCACTCCTCGGCCTGCAGCCGCATCCCCCCGACCGCCGAGTCTGTCGCAGACGGCCTGCTCCCGCTGCCTCTGTGCCTTTTTATAAGGATCGAGGCCCGCGCTGATGACATCATCTCAACCTGATTGTACCCGCGAAGACCCCGTCTCAAATACCGTCACGGTCACAGGTGTCAGGGATTTGGACTTCAATGGGTCATTTGGTGGGTGGGGGGACATGATTCACCTGATGACACCAAGATAATTTTGGAAACAGAGAAGGTGTTTGTAAATCAGCACACCCAGCCCAAAGCACTTGTCAGTGACACCTGGAGGGAAGTACAGGTGGCCCCGGGGAGAGATCGGCCTTGCAGATGCTGAGGGCGCGGACATCGCACATTGGGAGCGGAGGACAGGCCTGCCCGAGCACAGCAGGTGGAGTCCACAGGGGCACAGACGCCCAGCGCCACCCCACCTGCACCTGGGCTCTGACCGCCTCCCAGGCGCCCGCAGGGGACTCTCAGGGCTCAGCACGTGGCCTCGGGCACCGCTTCAGACCAGAGCTCTGGAGGAAGACGTGCTGCGTGGGCCCCTGGGTGGAAGGATGCTCCAGGCAGGACAGCCGCGGTGCATGGAATGTTCTAGGCCTTGGCTGGACAGAGGGGGAAAGGAACCACATGAAGACTCAGCCTTTATCTTTCTCATAATTTCGCAGGAGATTTGCCCCGTTCCCCAGGGTCACTGGCACCGTTTACCATACTGCAGTCCTGTGGGTGGATCTGGTCCCTGCTCAGGTACCGCGGGGTCTGACAGCCCCGCCCAGCCCTCAGCTTCAGGGTGCACCCTGCGAGAGGCAGAGGGGTGACAGTGAAGCTCCCGCGAACCACGTGGCTTTAGGGAAAACAGCCCACCGGTCTCCCGCCAGCCCCAGGGACACGGGTCCCCCTCAGCGCAGGGCCAGACTCTGCTCAGAGCGTCCCTCCCACACCTCCCCCGGAGAGCATCGTTAGGTTACTGGAACAACTTTCTGTCATTAAAATTCTTACTTACCTATCTCAGAACATTGAGATACTAGCATTTGGAGATTACATTTAATTCATTCAAATTCTTATTTACCTACCTCCGAACATTGAGATAGTAGCATTTGGAGATTAAGTTATTATATTATAATGTATTCTCTTATTAGAACATTTTGGAAGAGACATGTATAATCCAGCATAATGGATAATTTCTATTTCTTAAATTGTATTTCAAATGAGCAGTTAATGATTTCTGAGACTAGAAACTTAAACAGAAAGGAAATGAATGGAATCCTGTAATTAATTTAACCACATGCTAAAATGGATTTTGGGGAGGATAGACTCAATGATAATGCAAATATATTTTACATGTAATTTTTTTCCTAAATAACTCAAAATAGCACCGTACTGGGGAGGACTGCTTTTTTTTAGGCAGACCACCCCTAGTCCATGTTTCTGTCCAAATACTTCTGGGCCCTGACACTCAGCACTGCCATTGCTGTGTTCCAGAGCGCTGGTCTCGAATACAGAGACCCCTCGTGTCTGTGTGAGCTCGTTTTCAGCTCCGCCCGCTGTCTGGAGGACCAGGAGGAGGTTGTTACAACTCCTTGAAGTGAAGCAGAGTATTCCCTATAAATCATCCTCATGCCAGGTGGACACCGAGGTACCAGAGAACCAAGAGCCTCCTGGATTTCCATGGCAACACACCAGGGCCTCCTGCCTACCCAGGGCCTTGTGGAGTTTTCGGGGGACCTGAGGGACTCTGGGGCACAGGCAGCCACTCACCCTGGGACAGGTCCCTGAGGGTGGACACTGAGGCACCTCCACTCACCGCCATGGCGCTGGGACCCTGGGGCTCCCAGCCGGCCTGGTGGCACCTGTGGCACCAGCCAACTGAGCATGGGGTGACCAAATCTGCCTGAGGTCCTGTCATCCAAAATGCAAACCCAGCAGCCCCCTTGTCGCAGTGTGGGGCCCTTCCTTCCCCCGGGTCCTGTTGTCACTGTCGTTCTTGACCTATCCTGCAGCAGAATTCCTCCTAGATGCAGACCTTCCCTTCCTAACGCCGTCTTACCCCGTTCTCAGTGTGCAGGAGACAAACCCCTGCAGCCTCAGGGTGACGGAGTTAAGTGCGCACGTAGTGTGTGAAATGCGGAGAACCACAGTTTGACATGAGAGACTAACGCCCTTCCACGCCCTTCCAGGGGCCCAGGAACTGAGGGGGAAAAGACAACAACAGGCCAGGAAAGAAAAACAGCAAAGAAAGAGGGGAAGGAAGGGCAGGAGCTTCAGGGAACATGATGAAATGAATGTAAAATCATTGATCTTATTTTCTCTTTTTCATCGTACTCTGCTTTTTAGTATTTTTTCAAACATTCTAGCACATTGTTGCATTAATTTTGAGATGAACATTTCAAGAGAAACCCTACTCTTCTCAAAGAAGACCTTACTTAGGTTGACATCCTTCCGGAAAATTCTCTCACCACGGAATTCCAAGCCCATCCTCCGGCCGTCGGCGTAGACAGTGGAGCAGGTGTCCACGCACGGATGCGCACGCGGAGGGCGGGGTCTTTCTCTCCTCTTTCCTTCTTGCCGTGGATGGCGCTGCTTCACGGACGCTGCCGGCGTCTGCGCGCTCACCGCGGGCCGTGCGGACCCCGGGCATTCGCTGGGGCTGCGCTCCCGCCACGCTAGGCCAGAGCCGGCCTCTCTTCTCCGATTTTGCCCGTGGCCAGGCACCTCGTTGCTAATGCTGTGCGACTTCAAGTAATACAGACATCTACGTCCTTTAGAACATTTCTTAGATATTGGTGATTTTTATTATTTGCCATAGATCGCCAGGAGTCAGGTTTTTGGGCCAAACTGTTTCCAGATTTCTTGTCAAAAGTCAGCAATTCACAACCCCACCAGGAATATCGGAGAGTAACTTTTCTCTTAGCATTCCTATACCCAATGAATTCTTTTTTTAAAGTTTTCTTTCCTTTTTAAGCTATGAGCTAGTAGATTTAAAGTGAATAGATTCTTTTTAAATTTCCAAGTTGTGAGCTTTTCTTTCATTGTTGATGTGTGTGATTTTTATCAGGGAGTGGCACTAATTCTTCAGGACCTCTTTAATTCATATAAAGTTTTTAAATTGATTCATGTTTCAAAAGAATATATACACTTGGCTGGTTGTGCACAAACACCAAGAACTGTACTTGGATCAGGCTTGCTATTCAAATCCAAAGTGTGTCCTCACTTGTCGGGGGGATACTTGACCTGAGCAAGAATGTTCAGATTTTTCTCTTTGTATTTCTATGAACCTTTGCTTTATCTACTTCAAAGTTTTATTGTTAGATGAATAAATGTTGTTTACTTATAACTGCTTACTAGATACTTACTTTCATGCATAAAACTTGCAGCATAATAATAAAACATAATAGTCTCTTTTAATTACTCTTGGCTGAGATTCTACTTACTTTGACGGCTTTCTTCTCCTTTCGTGGTAGATTGTTTTCTTTTCCTGCGTCATGTTTGCGAGTCACCCGTTCTAGACAGCTCCTTCCACGTCTAGGAATGAGCTCCACTGTCTGGTGTCCAAGTCCTGGAGTGTGGGCCGTGCCCAGCGACTCGCTCCTAAGGGACAGAATCAGCAAAAGTGACGGATGGCCATGGCCACAAGTGGGCTGTGAAGAGACCATGGCACTCGGGGGTCTCGCTCACTCTATGGGGCTCTCCTGGCCCGCGCCCTCCCGTGGAGCCAGCTGCCTCTCGCGAGCTGCTCAGTGGAGAACCGAGGGGCTTCCCGCCAACGGCCGGAGAGGAGCTAGACCCTTAGTCCTGCCTCACATGAGGACCTGGGTTCCGCCCTCAGCTACTGAGTGCGCTGGAACGTGGAGCCTTCCCCGCCAAGCCTGGACACCATGACACCTTGACCAGAGCAGGGAGGGACCAACCCAGACGGCTCAGCTCAGCCACGCTCTGGCTCCCGGCTCGGCGGACCTGCGCTGTAACACGCCTATTGTTTTGAGCCGGTACGTTTTGGGGTGGTTTATTACACAGCGATGTATAACTAACCTACCCAAACAGAATGTAGGGGAGACATTTTTCTACTCTTGGACTCTTTGTTGAAACAGTTGAGTTTAACCGATTCACCATCATCACTGCCTATGGGTATCTTTAGACTTATTTTTGTTGCCTTATTTTATGTTGACAGTTCTCTTAAAATTTTAGCATATTTAATTAACTTAGGCAAACACATTTTAAATTGTTTTGCTTAAGCTTTAGTTTTCCTATGAATACCTAAATTTAATAAATTTCCTCTCTTTCACACTAAACTTGCATGTTAAAACCGTCTTAAATAATACTTATATGTTTCTATCAGTATTATCTTGTTATTACCCGAAGAGTTTTATGTGTAAGGATGAGTTTTACTAATTTCTTTGTTCACCGTGGTTTCCTAAATCCCACATTGTTTTCTGAGGACTTGCTTTTGGTTGGAGCTTGAGCACCTCCTCAAGCAATTTTTTTCCCAGTGGTAACCTGAGTTTGCTATTCAACATGTTTGACAATTTTTGTTTCATCTTCAAACCGAAAAGCTTATCTTGTTCGAAAAATGATTCTAACTTAAAACTATTTTTCATTCTGAGCTATTCTGTGTTCTCCGGTGATGGTTCACTATTATTGAGATGAAGACTTCTCTTTCATCGCGTTTGTTTTTCTCCGTTTTGTAAGTTTGGGTTGTTTGCTCCTATTTGTGTCTGTGATGGTTTTTCCCACGGCCTCGGGGAGGGATCCTGCAAATGCCGATCTCATCTCGGACCCTGCTCCAGCGTGGGGTCAGGTCGGCCCGAGAGCTGGTTGTGGGGGAGGGGCCCTTTGTCCCTGGCAGGGCAGTGCTACCTGCCCAGCGCCCGGCGCTCTCCTGCTGGCGTTATCTCTGGGAGGTCCTGGTCCCATCTCACCTGGTGACGGAGGCCTGGGGCGCCCCAGCTGCTCCCGCCACTGCGAGGGAAGTTCTGAGGGCCTCGGCTCGGGCGAGGCCATGTTGGGGGAGGACACGGGTGCGCTGACCCCGTTCTGCAGAAAGCAGCTGATTTCCAGGCGCTGCTGTCTCTCCGAGGGCTCCTTCCCTCTTTCCTGTGGTTTCTCTTTGCTCTCAATTTGGAGAATCTCTGGAATCACTGAATGTCTTTGTGGGAATTTTGTCTGCATTTTGGACTGTGATTTCTCACCCTTGTTTCCTGGTTGGTCTAAGAATTTCTCAATATTTTTGGTGGGGGAGGGCATTCTATGGGCCTCTTTATAACCTCTCTTTTGTCTAACAATGTCCAGGATTTATATTGCGTAATAGGTCTCACCTGCTGTTTTTGTGCCATTGGGTTAGAAAGGAAACATATTCTGGAGCCCGCATCTTCAGTCCCTTTGTCCTGCATGAAGGCAAGTCTGTTGCTATGACGCAGCGCGTTACCAGGAACATTGCTGCCATGAATATCACCAATAGCTGTTTCACATATTAAAAACTTTCCAGCAGATTTGAAATCAAACAAAATTTTTTTGGCTATAATCTATCTGTTGGCTGATGCAGGTAACTTTTCTAGCTCCGTCAAAACACCTAACCATAACAAATTGCACTTTCTTGTTATCAAGAATTTGAATATTGGCTGGGCGCAGTGGCTCACGCCTGTAATCCTAGCTCTCTGGGAGGCCGAGGTGGGCGGATTGTTTGAGCTCACGAGTTCGAAACCAGCCTGAGCAAGAGCGAGACCCCGTCTCTATAAAATTAGAAAGAAATTAATTGGACAACTAAAAATATATA
>NW_012153186.1:0-16291 GCF_000956105.1 Propithecus coquereli | reverse complement strand
AATGTTATTTGTAGTTTTGCTTAACCATATATGTTAATTAGTATTATATTTAATTAGAAAACATTTTTACCTATTAGCAGTTATATATATTTAATATATTTAAAAATCAGCCTAATTGGTGGTGGGAATGAGCTGCTAACAACATTTCATCGAGAACTTTGGCCCGGCCCCTTCTCCAAATCCCCCTGCTGCGGAGGTGCAGGCCCCCTCAGAGCTGCACTGGAGCCAGGCCGCCCGGCCTTCCTCTGGAGTGCACCTGGGCTGGGCAGACGGCAGTCTCCAGAGACAGGCAGGAAGCATGACCCGCATGGGCCCAGGTTCCTTTCCCTTAGTTTCCCGCAAAACCAACCACAGCCATGCAGGCAAAGGTGAGCAGACGCCCCACCTGGTACCCTCCTAGGTCCTCAGGAAAGCACGTGGAGTGGTTGGCGCCCACCTGTGCAGGGGCCAGAGCCCGGCCTCTACCAATTCATGCCACCAGCCTGGGGAGAGGGATACCACCCCCCACCACAGGGCAGCTCCTCCCTGATCAGATCCCCTGAGGTCAGCTCCCACCCTCTGTGGGTCTGGAGCAGGCCTATCCCTCCTGGCCATCACAGGAGTCTGTGCACACTCAGTATTGACTCCGTAGGACAGATCTCCACAGACAGCAACCGCTCCAGAAAATTGAATCTGCATGGACGATGTTGACATCTGTGACTTGCTTGGAAAGAACAGGATACAAGATAATAAAAATCTTGAACAGCTCCTAATCCCAGTTCTTTAAATAAGCTCCAGACATGTCAGGCACAATGCACACATGTAATACACACAATGCACACACATGCAACACACACAATGCACACACACGCAATGCACACACATGCAACACACACAATGCACACACACACAATGCACACACATGCAACACACACACAATGCACACCGTGTTAGGAGACAGAATCTTCTCCACAGAGTATCCAAGCCAGCTAGGCGAAGAATTGGAACCCAGGAGACTGCCAAAAACTCTCGTGGAGAAAAAAAAATACCTAAAGAGAGAATTAGGAAAATAGAAATTTAGAATTTGTTACATATGAAATTAATTCAATGGAGGACCTACCTCAGGAAAAATTAAAAATTGATCATAACCACTAAAACTTTACAAAAAATAAAACTACTTATAACTACTAGTAAATCTGTGAAAAATCTCAATTCCTAATTGTAAAAAGAAAATAAAAGTACTTAGATGATTTCCCAGGCATGCTCTGTTATGCTTACAGATTGGGCCGTTTCCAAACCTTTAAATGCATAGTTAATATTACAAGTGCAAAGAAAACAGAGACAATTATTTCTTTTTGACAAGCAAAGTAAGAGTGTTTTAAAATATTCAGAGTTAACATAGACACGAACACACATAATTCCTGTGTTGTGTGTGGGTGTGGATACTGTCACTCTATGTGCTGCGTGTGTGTTATAAACAATCAGTATTAAACCATAGATTTTTCAAAGAAAATCACAATTCTGTATATTTGAGTTTTGAGGATACAATTTTTGACGATGCAGAGCTGTAATTTAAATGCTTTTGTTTTCCAAAAAAAATTTCAAAGCCTAGTACTTTTCAGCTTGACAGCATCCCAACCAAGCCAGTTTCATCTGGGAGAAGGGGACAGGGGCCCCGTTCGTGTCTAAATCTACTCAATGAATAGGAAATAAACCAATGTTCCCAAATATTTCTAAAATTATAGATCAACAAAAATTTTATTATAGGTCCCAGAAGATAATAATTTTATTTGGGAGCTGCAAATCATTTTTAGTAGTATTTAATGTACTATTTTTTACATTTTTCTGACTTACTCTTTTAAATTGCTATATATGAACAATTAGCAAATTCTTAGTAAAGATGTGATTACTTCAGAGTTTCCTACCACATAGTATTCATAACGCACTTCCAAATATTCTATCCATTAAGTATTTTCATAACCCAGAGATCTCTCTTTTTTATTTTTTTATTTATTTTTGGAGGGAGAAGAATATTGTTAATATCATGATTATTTATAATACTATAAAAAGCCTGAAAAAGTCTTAACATTCAACATCACCTGAATAATTACCTCCATTTGACAATTTTAGTTCT
Organism: Propithecus coquereli; assembly: GCF_000956105.1. NCBI lineage: Eukaryota > Metazoa > Chordata > Mammalia > Primates > Indriidae > Propithecus > Propithecus coquereli. The sequence continues at coordinate 14,178 of NW_012153186.1, read as the reverse complement.
GAAAAGTTTGCAATGATATGAAAACCACATAGCCTATATTTAAATTAACATTAGGAAACACAGTTTTGCACTCAGTTTGAGTTTGAGCAGACTTCTGTAAAATGTGTTTTGTAGAGAACACCTAGAAGAAAATACACAGCAACGTTGACAGTTATTTCTAGATTGCAGGACTAACTTGGCAATATGACTTCTTCTTTAGATATATCAGTATTTAAAATTTATCTTCAATAGCTGTGTGTTATTTTATCTATGCAAATATGACAAGGTAAACACAATGTTTTTTTCTTTAACCCTACTCAGATTTAAGAATAAAAAAGATTTTCCTTTATTTTATTCACCATGTATTTCTATTATTTTGAAAGTAGTTTCAGACATCGCAAGGGGTAAAAAGTTCATGAAATTTTATTTCTGTACTTTGTTATTTTATTTTGGGGGGCATTTTCTTTTCTTTTTTTCTTCTTTCTTAATTATTTCAACATATTATGGGGGTACAAATGTTTAGGTTACATATATTGCCTTTGCCCCACCTGAGTCAGAGCTTCAAGCGTGTCGGTCTCCCAGACGGTGCACACAGCACCCTTTAGGTGTCAATATACCCATCCTCTCCTCCGCGCTCCCACCTACCCGACACCTGATGGATGTCACTACTATATGTGCACGTAAGTGTTGATCAGTTAATACCAATTTGATGGTGAGTACATGTGGTGCTTGTTTTTCCATTCTTGGGATACTTCACTTCGAAGGATGGGCTCCAGCTCCATCCAGGATAATACAAGAGGTGCTAGATCACCATCGTTTTTTGTGGCTGAGTAGTACCCCATGGTATACACATGCCACATTTTATTAATCCACTCATGTATTGATGGGCACTTGGGTTGTTTCCACATCTTTGCAATTGTGAATTGTGCTGCTATGAACATTCGGGTGCAGGTGTCTTTTTCACAGAGTGTCTTTTGTTCTTTTGGGTAGATGCCCAGTAATGGGATTGCTGGATCAAATGGTAATTCTACCTGTATCTCTTTAAGGTATCTCCATATTGCCTTCCACAGAGGTTGTACTAGTTTGCAGTCCCACCAGCAGTGTATGAGTGTTCCTATCTCTCTGCATCCATGCCAACATTTATTGTTTGGGGACTTTTTGATAAAGGCCAGTCTCACTAGAGTTAAGTGATATCTCATTGTGGGTTTGATTTGCATTTCCCTGATGAGTAGAGATGTTGAATATTTTTTCATGTTTGTTGGCTATTAGTCTGTTTTCTTTTGAAAAATTTCTGTTTATGTCCTTTGCCCACTTTTTAATGGGGTTGTTTGATTTTTTCTTGCTGATTTTCCTGAGTTCTAAACAGATTCTAGTTATTAGCCCTTTATCAAATGTGTAACATGCAAATATTTTCTCCCATTCTGTAAGTTGTCTGTTTGCTCTTGCGACAGTTTCTTTGGCTGTGCAGAAGCTCTTCAATTTGATCAGGTCCCCTTATTTATTTTTGTTGTTGCTGTGATTGCCTTTGGTGTCTTCTCCATAATTCTTAGGCCAATGCCTGTAAGAGTTTTTCCAACATTTTCTTCTAGAATTATTATAGTTTCATGCCTTAGGTTTAAGTCCGTTATCCAGCGTGAGTTGATCTTTGGGAGAGGTGCAGATCCTGCTTCAGTCTTCTACCTGAGGCTGTCCAATTTTCCCAGCACCGTTTATTGAATAATGATTCTTTTCCGCAGTGTATGAGTGATTCTTCAAATGATGTGACCTGTATTAAGAACAAAATTAATGTCTATCCAATTGAGTAAAAGTGAATTTTTTAATTGTTGAGCTAAAAGCTCCACGAGACTAAGGATAATGCGACGTGCAAGCAAGCCTATTTAGCTTCAATCCTGTCGTTATCGGGCTTCTGACATTCCTTGCCACTTACTGACTCATCCGCTCAGGCATTTGTCTCCCTATCTGTAAGTTCAGGCTGGAAAAACTCACTCATCTGAGGCAACATTGTGTCACCACTTCCAAGCTGGAAGGCCCACAAAGAGAGTTTCATGTAGAGGAGTCTCTCCTCGGGGGGGCCCCCCCGCAACCCGAGACTTCCCCGCTGGTGCTCAGTGGCTGCCTGTCCTGGGCTGGGAAGAGGCTTCAGGCTCCCTCAGGCGAAGTGTGTTGAGTAAGGGGCAGAGACCTTTCACACCGAGCCTTTTTCTAGAAAGGCCTGCAGCAGTGACTGCTCCCAGCAGGCTGCTGGCAGGTCTCTCCCGGCACCAGCTCACGCAGGTGCAGCCTGAACGCCAGGGCTCTTTCTGCCAGGAAGTGCTCCTCAGGGACATGTGTCACCTCCACAGAGGCTGTATGGCCCCTTGTCCTCCATATGAGTTCTCAAAAGGTTAAAATCTGAGCTCCGGAATCAGGGCTGGGCTGTTCCTGCAGTGGGGAAACAGGGCCGCGCCGCCATCTCTTCTGTTGGACCATCCTCGGGCGACGCTGACTTCTGCAGGGCTGCGGAGAGCCCCAGCGCAGAGGCCCCAACCTGTTCCCGGGGTTAGGGTACGTGCAGACACTTAAAGCCATGTAGCAACGTGCCTGTCACACACTGGTAAGAAGAGCCAGGCAGGCCTATGCAACCCACACCAAGCATTTGCATACAAGGAAAATCATGTGTACAACCAGGTCAGCAAAAATACCAATGCTATTTCAATTACTGGGGGAAGAACTCACGCTATCTGTCAAAAATTAGTGTACAAGTAACCTCCATTTGGAATTTTGGGTTTGTTTACTGAAACACACATAGCAGTTCAGATCATAGCGACTCTTGGCAACTCTTTCTAGCAAGACTGGATTCAGCAAATGCCTGTCACAAAATACCCAGAGCTGCAGCATTTTTCCTAAGAGAAAATAAATAAATAAACATCAGCCACCCAGGCGGACACGTTTCAGAGGCGCGGCAGTGCCGGTGGAACACTGTCCTCCGTGGGTCCCTGCGAGGTGGCGTTCCGTGTGGACACGAAACACACCGGGTGCCTCCCTCCCTCTGCCGAGCAAAGATCACCTTAAAATACTAGATTTCTGAATGAGAGGGTGAAGCTTGTTCTCAGGTGCCCAGTTGATAGACCTAAATTGAAACCCGAGGGCAGGAAGATCTGTCCACGCATCTACTTGAAACAGAGAAGAAGAGACTCCGGCCCGAGCACGCAGCCTTCAGGAACATGCTATTTTTAGACAGTCAATTTTCTTATCTCTTAAGCTTCCTGAGACTTGCTCAGTTAAAGCCTGAGCTGAAGATTCAAAAAGAAAAAAAATCCAGACCACTTCTCTCCGGACCAGCACCCGGCCCTCACCTACGGCCGACCTGCTCGTTTTGCCTTGCGGGGTCCCGGGCCACCGTGGCCGCCACACCGCACGCCCCGGCCCCGCTCTGCGTGGTGGAGCTGCGCAGAATTGTTATTTGAGATTATTTACTTTCCTAGTCAGGTTAATTAAAACTCTGAAGTCTGTGCCTATTCAAGCTAAATAACGTAATTAAAAAGACATTTAGTTTTTCACCTGTTCATTATAGCATTTATAGTAACAAATGTTTTCCCTGAAGTTACAAAATGCTTTCCATTTTCAGTCTCCTGGTTCGTGATTTTCTGCTCCCAACTTTCTGATGAATTCCCTTCAGGTTGCAAGGGAATCGGATACCCAGCGTGAGGGGTAGCAGCTGCCCCACGTAACGTGGACTCCGGTGTAAAATTACCAGGCAGTGCGGTGCCGTCAGTCTGCAGAGCTGAGAGTTCCAGGTGTGTGTCCGGGTGACATCTTTGTGACGTCTGCGATGATCTCGCGCCTGCGGCCCCAGCGTCCACTGCCAAAGGCAAACAAAACAACCAACCCAGGAAAACCCCGCTGTGAGAGCACGGATAAGGGCCTGTTGTCTGTTTCCTAAAGTGTGCTGTTGGGACCAGGGAGGTGACACCCACCCTGTGGGGACTGGTGACTGTTATAACCCGACGTGGTGACTTGGAAGGACTCCCTGGTGCACACCGCCGTCCAGACCCTGAGCGTGGCGGGCTGGGTCTCCCAACCACCCGCAGTTTCACTGAGAGCGCGAATCTACGACCGAGAACGCTGCGTGGGTATTTCTCTCTATATTACATTTGAAAACAAGTTCATATACAGTTCATAGAAAAGGCGAATTTGTCATTGTGCCCTGCAACCCTAAGCAAGAAGACAATGGGGAACGGAAAATGGCTGTGAGGTTACCGTAATGTTTTAAGGGGACAGCAGTAAATTGCCGGGACGTTTTTATGGAGTTTTTTAACCCCTGGCCTTTGGAGCAGGGAAATCAATAAGATATTAAGAAAATCATGAATTAACGTTTCCTAGAGTGTAGACAACAGTAAGAGCTCTGAGGTTCAGACAAGTGTCTCAGCCAGAAACCTCGCGGCTCCTGCGTAAAGTCCAAGCCCCAGGGATGCCCCGGTGGGCGCCCTTCGCCACTCCGTGCCCACCTCCATGGGGGACGTCACGGTGCTATGGGGGGTGTTAAAACCCGGAATGCCTTCTGGGATATTGTGATAAAATCTCCCGAGGAAATGAAATACAAACCGTCCTTTCTACACTAAGCGAAATCACTTTCTTGACAGTACTTCACGAGGATTTTCTATCAATGATCGGCTCTGCTCACGTTTGGGAATCTCTAGGCAGTGGGGTTGGGTTTGCAGGAATGGTGCTTTCTGATCCCACATTGCTCACGTGGACCCGGGCCTCATGGAGTCCCAGGTACGTGGCCCCCGCCCTGCCCTGCCCACCCCGGGATGCGCCCTCCGGCTCCAGCTCTGCCCTGGTGTCCCCTCCCCTCTTTCTCTGTCTCCTCTGGGAAGCCACCCCAGGGCCACCGTCCCTGGAGAGCACTTCCAGTCCTGCATGGAGCTGCACATGGCGCAGGAATGGGGGCCCCGAGGCCCGCCCCCGTCCACCAGCCAGGAGTGGAGCTGCTGTCCTGGGCAGCGGCAGGTGGAAAAGGGGTCCCCAGGCCCGTATCACCGGTGACCCTCACACACGTCATGCCTCCTCCTCCTGAACGGCGCTGCTGACACCTCTCCAGTGTTCATCTCAGGAAACGAAATGCCCACGTCTCATGGCTGGCAGGGGACAGGCTGGGACTTGACTCCGGGTGTCTCAGCTCCCAAATCCCACATCGGCCTACACGGAATGGCCCAGTGCGGGCGCTGGCCCTCTGCGGGGGCAGGGCTCTCGGGTGAACCTGTGGCCGGGCATTTTACCCCCCGCTGTGCGCAGAGCGAGTGAGGCTCCGACAGGTGTGCGGGCCGCAGAGTCAGCGAAGGTCCAGGAGGGCCCAGGAACCCCGCCCGCTCCCCACTCCGCCCCCCACAAAGGACGGCCGCCGGGGCTCGGGTCCCCCAGGAGGAACTCGCGGTGTCTCCAACGCAGAGCGGGGACAGGCGTGCAGCGCCCGGCTCTGCTGCCCCGCCGGCTGTGTGTGAGTCTCCGCGCTAATAGGGACCCCCCGGGAGAAGAGCGGCATCCTGGGGGCACTTAGGCGGCTTTTCTCCCTCATGGCTGGGGCCGTGGAGGGAGGGCGCGTGGGGTGGCCGACCCCCTTCCAGTCCCTCAGTCGCAGAAGCAGCACCTGGTTCTCGGGACAGTTACAGCCCAGCGCGGATGCGCCAGGCCCTGAGCGCCCAACTCGAGCTCACGGCTGGGAGGTCCGGGGTGACCGCTCCCTGTGGGACCCCGGCGGGGAGGGGGTCACATCTCACGTCAGCGCTTTGTGTGTCCTTTTGTACGCGAATACGTGCCGTCCTGTTCCAGGTGCTTATGCTGCCTGTACGGAGCCAACATTTTGCTTAATTTAAAACAAGTACTCACCACAAGGAGGGCTGCGCCACTCTGACTGTGCGGCCCGAGAGGCAGCGGTGACACATTTTCCAGCTGGTTCTGCTGCTCTGCTCAGGCCCCGGTGCAGACAGAAGGCAAACACCTCTCTCTGTGCGACGGGGGCCTGGAAGGTCCGACCCCACCAGGGCGCTGTCTGCTCCCACGACAGAGCCACTGAGACCTCGGCGCCATCCCAGAGAGAGGAGGGGCATCTCCTGCACGTGCCCGGGCCGTGGCACCTGCCGCGCGGATCCACGCCGGCTGGCATTGGTGCTCCTGGACAGGAAACGTCCAACTGGCATCACCCTAAAAATGCACCCTGAGCCCGGTGAATGGCCCCTCCTGCCTGCCACACTGTTGTGTGTGTCTGTGATCAGCCCAGGGGGATGCTGTGGGGGAAATGTGGCAAGTGGGGACTTGGGAACAAACCGGGCTCATGGACCAACCTCGGCTGGGGACGCTCACTGGTGCCAGGTCTTCGTGGGGAGGCAGGGCGATAGTGCTCTTTCACAAGGAGCCTGTGCAGGTGGCCTTTCCTTTCAGACAGGAGCAACTGGCATGAAGAACTCTCAAAACACGACCTACCCTGTAGGTGCCAATGAACAAGCTGTCACCAAATATTCTCCGGTTGGCTTTGGTGACCTCCAGGCCCCCGTTCAGTGTGAGGTCCTGTGATTGCAGCGGTTTGGGAGAGAGACACGCTTCCCACGATCCCAGCTGGGCACTGGAGACCGGTCTAAGGCATTAGCCTCGATTTTCTTTCTACAAACAACATGCAGTGAGTTGCAGGACAAAATCTAGAGGGTCCCCTTTCCCAGCCTGATTGTGCTCTGTCTGCAGCAGAGTCACCCACATCGCCTTGGTCCCCGGCATTTGCAGTCACCACTTCAGATTGCAATCGTCCGTGTTGCTCAGCACACTGTCACTGCCACGGGTCCAGCCTTCGACGTCGCCCTGTTCCGATGCAAGCACATAGTTGATAAAGTACCGTGTTGACACTGATGCCTGTGCGTCGTCAGTGTGACGCTGTCCTCAGAGATCTGCGTGGATTATCTCATCTGATACCGACAGCGGCCTGACGAGGAAGGCACTGTTACCATCCCCGCGGTGAGAATGTGAGACACGGTCAGAGTGGATTGAGAAGAAATAGCAGGAGGAGGGTGGTGCCGGAGGGGATCGCACGAACCTCTGGACGGAGACCCTGCGCAGACACCCGCAGGCGCCAGGGCGCGTGCTCACCCGGCCTGTGGTCCAGACATTCCCCCTGTCTTCATCTGCCCCTGCGCAAACGCAGAGGGGACGAGCCGGGCGGCCACTGCCGAGGAGCGGAGGGCAGAGTGGGCTCTGACAGTGATTGAGTCACGGTGATCGTATCGGCCAAGCAGTGCCATCAGGCTGGAGGCTGGGGACAGGGCCCGTCTCCGGCAGCCATCAGCGCCTGCCCGACACCAGACAGGTACCGCTGCCTCCCGCGCTGAGGGGGGCGGTGAACCACGATGGGAGATGTGGTACGGGCCGCCAGCAGGCGTCTGCTTCCCGCTCTGCCACGATGTCAGCCCCTCAGCCCAGCTTTCTGCGGAAGGGGAAGCTGGCCCTGGTGTGTCAGCCCCTTCGACGTGCCTCATTCTCACCCCGAACTCGCTTCTGGTCCTGTCAGCCGCGGCGGCGCAGCCACCAGGCCAGGCACTTGGCTCCGCTCCAGGCCCTGCCCGGGGCGGTCCGAGCACACAGGGCTCAACCTGCCACCAAAGCCACTCCTTGGCAACCTCGTTATGGTGTGACGGTGCACAAAAGGGAAAATTGTCCGAAACGTCAGATTTTGAGCAAAATGACCGTGGATAATGTATCCCCGGGTGGCGCTGCCAAGCCGTTCCGTGGCGGCTGCATCTGTGACTGTGGAACACGGAGTGCACAGGGAAGTCACAGGGATGTATCCGTGTTGCCCACACATGTTTACACACAGAAGCAGCTCGGCTTTGAGCTTCAAACGTGGCGGCAGCACCCGACGTGACTAGCCTGCCGGCTCCGGGAGGAGAGGGTGTGCGGTGTTAGAAATTCATGAAGAACACTGCTTTTCATTTCGGGAGCAACAGGAGCAGAAGGCTTTTCTGCAATGCCCGGGGAAACGGAGTTCAAATATCGTGAGGCTGCAGAGACAGATCAGAGCCTGCGCTTCCCAGGCAAAGCCTACAAGCAACTCTCCATGGCGCCTTGGCCGGCGCTGCGCAAGGATGACTGAGCCTAAGAAGCCAATTTGCTGAGTTTTGTTCGGCCTGTAAAACGAGTAGTTTTGTTTTAGAGTCAGAAGCAGGAGGACCACGAGGGAGCCTGGGAAACAATGAGGACAGCTCTCGTGGACTTGGCCGGCATTTCCGCGGTACGGCTTCCCCGCCCGCCCATTCTCCACGGCCCCTCGGTCCTGTGTCCTCCAAGCGAGACTGCAACATCCGGACTTGGCGTTGGAGAGGAGGGGCGTGGGGAGAGCATGCGGCCTAGATTCTTCTCGGGAGAAATCGATTCTGCTGGAAAATCCAACATCTTTTAGCAGGCTGAAGAAATTATCATTCTATTTGCAGGATCTAGGAGACGAGACTGAATGGGTTTAGCACTGAAAGCTGGGCTCGGAGGACAGCCACAGTGTGCTCCACCAGCCCGCACACTGCAGGCCAACAGTGCCCAGAATGATTTGCAAAATCAGTTGTGGTCCTTCAAGGTACAGAAAAGTAACCTGGCGTGTGTGAGCCTCCAGGGACAGTGTTGGGAGAACGCCTTTTCCGTGCCTTGCCGCTCAGCCTGCGTAGGTCCCTGCCTCGGTCTGCCCTTTGGACTTTGATGTGACTGACCTAGAAGAGCAGAAAAGCTTGGTGCCCACGAGCCTCTGGGGACACATTCAGAACCAGTGGGGCTTTTGGAAGCAAAGCTGAGGACAGGTGTGGGTGCCGAGGGGACCTCTGAGTCCTTGCAAACTGTCTCCCAAGAGGCATCCGTGTTTGCCAGGGGCTGCCTGGGCAGAACCGTGTCTCCTGATCTCTCCTGCCTTTGTGCTGCTCCTCAGAAGCCAGGGTTTTGAGTCCAACATCTTGGTCTTTGAGAGTTTGAGTGATATAAACGCATCACGAGTGCTGTTCAGGGAAGGGGAAACAAAACGTCCCTAGGGTCTTGGGAGGCTGTGCCTAGCGATGCCTGCACGGGGGTTATCCATGTGGAGAGGGGTGACGCTGACCCAAGAACCCCTTCCGTTAAGCATTCACCTTCCGTTTCCTTTTTCCTACCAGGGCACGATCATTTTGATAGTTAAAAATCACCGAAATGTTTATACTGCGATTTCTTCTTCCTAGAAGCGAATACCGATTTGTGCCAGTTCAGAATATGTGGGCTGCACAGTTATCTCTCTGTGCACATTACTATGCAATTATGAGACGCAGACCTCTCCAACTTTCAGAAAGCAAATGCCGCAAATTCCTTAGCAACATTATTCATGGAAATAAGCTCTTTTGTCCACAAAGAAATTCCAGTGGTCCCTCAAAGATTCCTGTTTGGAGCTTGCAGGGAAAACCAGAAAAGAGTGTATTTTTAATGCATGCGAAGACCTCCCTACATATTTCACTGAGCGTTAGCAGCAACCCTGTTTGGTCGGGGACAGTGGAAGTTGAAAGCAGTTTACAACTTCAGGTTTCCCTGATACACAGTAGCAAAACCAACATGCACACCAGGTCACGAAGACTCCAGAGCCTGCCTGGCAGCTTCTCTGCCCACTGCCCGCTTGGTTTTCAAGGAGCTTCGCGTATGTGTGTGTTGGAAAGCGTGGGTCTGACCGTGATTACCACAGGCAGCTACTGCGGAGTCCTGAGCGTCATGAAGGGAGGGAGGAGAGAATGAGAGTGGCTGGGAGGACCGAGAGCTGTGTGTGATTCTGGGTGCCACGCTGTCTGCTGTGTTCTTGCCTTCCTCCTCCCGTGGGACCACAGCGTGTCGGGGAAGCCCTCGCCTCTAATCATGGCTGACCTCCAGGGTTCTCAGGAGGCTGTGGCGCTATATAGACAGACACAGATGCCACTCCACTGGGTCTTCTTTCCGGACACTGAGGTCCCAAGGAGCAGGTCTACGTTGTGTTTGAGGCTAAGGTCCCATTTAAGAGGAACGCGGCTGGACCAGAACGTGTGCAGAGGGAACGTCAGGTTGAGCCGCGCACATCGTACGGCACAAGGAGGTCTCAGAGGACTCAAACCCCCGGGAACGTGGTGAGCTTGAGCATGACCAGGAAGCTAAGGGTCCTGCAGCCTCCCCGGGGCAGAGGCGGTGCGGAACTGAAGAGGGTGGGTTGGGCTGGAGAAGTGGTTTTCTCTGAGGAGCAGGTAGACAGACCCACTGGTACAAGTCTCAGACCATCTCCAGGCCTCCGATTCATTCCTGTGGACGTACCTGCCTCCCAGGGTTGTCACCACAATTCATCCAGCCTGGGGGGCGGGCACGGAAGGGACAGGGCAGTATTCCCTTCTCTGGTGACACCCGTGGGCTTGTGTACCAGACGGTGAGACAGAGAGAAAAGCTAGAAAGGTCATTACTTGCAGATGATATAATCACCTACGCAGAGCAGACAACAGAATTATTCGACAAACTATTGGAATTAACAGGAGTCCAGCAAGGTTGTCAGACACAAAAATCAATGGCATCTTCTGAACCAGCAATGGTCACTAGAAAACACCAATCATTCATGATAGCTGCAAAGACTATAAAGTATCTGGAATTAACTTTTACCAAAAACAAACACCGCTTCGGTGGAGAAGCATTTGGAGTTCTAATGTAAGACGTAGGCACGAATGTGATAAATGGGGTTATGTTCTACGCTCTTACCTGGGACAGCTTCACATTTAGAGATGCCAATCCTCCAGAAATGGATCTATAAATCTAATGAAATCTCAATCAACATTCTGGTTGGATATAAACATAAAACTTGACGGAAGAATAAAATTTCATGAAGGACTAAGTTAACCTTACAAAACAAAAGACAGCAGCCTGGCCCTGCTAGCAATTAAGAGATACATAATCGTATAATAAAACAGTGCGGTATTGAAATAAAAATAGGCAAATACGAAGGGAGCAGAGAGCACAAAGGTAGGCCCATGCATGCCTAAGTACTGAATGTACCGTCAAGGGGGCACTAACGTGGTTTCAGAGTGGATCTGATGTTTAGCAGGTAGTTCTGGGTAAAGAGGCCATGTGGGGAAAATCAGAATGAGTTTCTTCCTTAGACCATATCGATGGTTGCTGCAAGCTAGGTTAAAGGCTAACCGTGGAAGGAATGACCGCATGGTCAGGAGAAGATCTGGGAGCTCTGCAGCCGAGGATTAGAGGGTGACTTGAATAACAGCCACCCCGAGAGGGACAAGGCTGCACTGTGCATGCGACGCCACTCAGCACTGACGCCCCTGTCAGGCCACGGGCGGGGCTGGGACGTGGGGCGGCGGGGCGAGAGTGTAGGGAGGAGAAGGGCCGTCGCATCATCTACTCACACCTCCCGCGAGCCCTCGAGTCAAGCACCCGGAAAGTGGGTCAATCCAAGTGACGAATTCAGTGGAGAAAATGCTTTGGTAAGAGCCTATTATAAGGTCATAAATTTATTAGATAAAGTAATTGTGCGGTGTCTGACCACACCAGCTTTAAATTTCCATTCACATGGCTAAGAATGGATCCTTCCTATAATTTACTGGGATCATAATTGACGGAGATTCAATTATTCTAGAACACATGAACCGTAATGAGCTGAAATGATAGGTTCCTTTTTTATTCATGGGAGTATATATTTTTAATTGTCTTTTAGAAAATCATTAGAAAGGGCCAATTGAGTAACAATTACATTTTCTTTTAAAGATGTAATTAAACATACGCTCCTGTGTGTGATTTCGGGCTTCTTTTGCATACTAAGCACAGCGGCCACGTGAACGAAGCCCGGCACCGGCAGCAGCCGCCTCTCTCCGATGCTCGGCGAGCGGCAGCTCCGTCCCGTGAGCGGAGCTCAGGGACCTCCTCTGACCTTTCCCTGCGTGTTCACGGGAGGGACTCGAAAGCATGCTCATAAAATAAATGCGTTCTCTTCCAGGGGTGGAGGGAGAATCAGTCTATGAAGAAAATAAGTGGCCTGGAGGCTTCGAGCTGGAGCTGATATGACAATCTGCTGCTCACCGACCAGTCCTACCGGCGACGTCAGGGCCCAGCAGAGCCGGCTTCGAACCCGGCTCACCGCTTCCCGGCGGCAGGGCCTGAGCACAGCCCCACGTTCCCAGGTCTCTGTCATTTTCCCTGTGGGAGGAGCCTCCCCAGGTGGAGGCTGCGTGAGAGGACCAGGGTTGGGCAGGGTTTGTGCCTCAGGTCAGACGGTGATGGTGAGGATGATGCTATGTGGGTGCAAATAAAGGAAAAGGCAGGTCATTTACAGTCAATTTATAGAAACGAGATAAACAAATACGAGCGAAACAGAATGGTCCGGTGGATGGCTGAAGGCAGAGCGGCAGAGTCTAGGCCATCGGCTCAGCAGGCTGTCGCTGCTCTGTGTCTGGCGCCTGCCCGGAGCGACTCTCACTCTGCAGACGTGGAGGGCGCCAGCTCGCTCGTACTCCGCGTCCGCGGGGTTTTGCAGCGCTTCGCAGGCTGTTTGCAGACGAGTCTTTTTTTAATCACACTCCCACCAGAGTTCAGGGCTGAATGCACACCCGAAATGCACCCACTGGTCCCGTAGGTCCACGCTGAGCACTCGCAGGTGCTGTCTGCTGGGCTGGCGTGGGGGTGAGGCGGGACCGCACACCAGAGCGGCTGCTCCCAGGCCTGGCGTTGTTTGGGGTGTCAGCTGTGCTTCTCTCTGGTCCCAGGGGGATTCATGGTGGCAGTGGCAGCAACACAGCCAGAATTAGCTCAGCCTTGTCACCAGGGCAAGGAACAAGTGTGTCTTCCTACTCGCGGCCATTTCTGTGCGTAATTCTTGTTTCCTCTCACATAGAGACCGTGGCTGTGTCCCTCTCTCTCTACTCCCAAGAGAGACATCACCTTCAACCCCCCAGTGTCCAACTCTGTGTCCCAAAGCTTCTGTGTTCTTGTGCCCCAGGGGCAGGCTGGTCTTAGACGTTCTCCTTCAGCCTTAGCGATGGGGTGTCTCTGCTCGACCATAGATGTTTGATCATTGGTCGCCAGTCGATGCTGGATATTAACTGGCTAATGTTGATATTAGATAATTAAAGATTTCAGTAATAAATTCACCACTCCCAAAAAGTACAGATTGCAGTTATTGCTATAAACGCATGGAAATGTGCTTAAAGTTTAAAAAGTGCTTTTTTTATACTCCATATCCCATATTATCAACACTTTATCCTAAGTATTAATACCAATGCTATGAACATACACACAGCCCACCTGTGTCACCTGCATGGTTGCTCCGGTGGAGACCCCCAGCAGAAGCTGGTGACACCGCGACTGTGCCAGCAGAGGATTAGTGGGCTCTAGAGTCTGTCACCAGGGCACCTGCTCTGCTAAATCGGGCTGCTGTTCTCAGCAACTTGCCACCCAGCCCTGTAAGGGATTGTACTTCAACGCCACACACAGCAGGCGTGGCCACATGACTTAGTTGGCCAACAAAATGTTGGAGAGAATGACACGTGACATTTCTGAGCAGAAGCTTTCAAGCAAGGGCATAGTGTCCCAGTCTCCCCCAAGGGTGGTATGTCCTGGACAGGGGCTGCTCCCTCCGCCTAGACCCCAGAAGGGAGAGGGGTGGGGCGGAGCTGCAGCCAACCCAGGGCGGGCACGCGGTGTGGGAAACACGCCTGTGGGATCGCCCCCCTTCAGCAGACCCTCCCCAGAGCTGGAGCACGCACCTGCCTATAGCAAAGGCAGAGAGAGTTTTTATCCCTAGCAATTTACTCTTTTCTTAGAAATCATTCCTGCTCATCTTTGCATGTGAAAGCCTACCTCAATGTGCTGCCATTCAGAGGGTTTTTGAGCTGCCCAAATCACCATCAGTACTTGTTTGAGTACTTATTATATTATTCCTGCATCTGTTTAAGACAAACTCAGCAAGGTTGGTGTGCTATCGTGACCAATACACATATAAATAACCCACCCGGAGATAGACAAATTGAAACAGGAGCTCACGCACTGGGCTTCTGGAGTCCAGACTCGCAGCTCTGTGCGCTGTTCCCTTTGAGGTGCTGGGACCGCACCGCGGCAGCCTGAATGGGAGTGTGGCAAACTGTGGGAACGAGGTCAGCTATGGTCGGGTTAACGCCACCCCGGAGCCAGTTCGGGGAAGAGGTGATGAGCGCCGTGTGCCGC
>NW_012153185.1:4031-4706 GCF_000956105.1 Propithecus coquereli | reverse complement strand
ACGTTAAAAAATCTTTGCACTTATTATATGTAAATTATATCTCAATTAAAACATAGAATATTGGGGTAAATTTCATCAGAGATCCTTCCCCATCACTAATATTATCCAGGGGGGAAGGGGGCACAAGGGCAATATAACCTAAACATTTGTACCCCCATAATATGCAGAAATAAAAAAAAAACATAAAAAAATAATATTATCCAATGCTAATGAGGATGTAGTAAAATTGCTACTCTTATATAATGATGGCAGAAAAATTTGGTAGGATACTTCTGAATGTTTGTCAACACATAGTTCTAACTCAGGCAAATCAACAAGAAAAAAATCAAACAACACCATTAAAAAGTGGGCAAAGGACATCAACAGAAACTTTTCAAAAGAAGATAGACTAATGGCCAGCAAACGCATGAAAAAATGCTCAACATCTCTAATCATCAGGGAAATGCAAATCAAAATCACAATGAGATATCCTTTAACTCCAGTGAGAATGGCCTTTTTCATCAAAAGATAGACTAATGGCCAACAAACATATGAAAAAATGCTCAACATCTCTAATCATCAGGGAAATGCAAATCAAAATCACAATGAGATATCCTTTAACTCCAGTGAGAATGGCCTTTATCAAAAAGTCCCAAAACGGCCGGGCGCGGTGGCTCACGCCTGTAATCCTAGCTC
>NW_012153185.1:3445-3981 GCF_000956105.1 Propithecus coquereli | reverse complement strand
TTATATGTAAATTATATCTCAATTAAAACATAGAATATTGGGGTAAATTTCATCAGAGATCCTTCCCCATCAATAATATTATCCAGGGGGGAAGGGGGCACAAGGGCAACATAACCTAAACATTTGTACCCCTATAATATGCAGAAATAAAAAAAAACATAAAAAAATAATATTATCCAATGCTAATGAGGATGTAGTAAAATCGCTACTCTTATATAATGATGGCAGAAAAATTTGGTAGGATACTTCTGAATGTTTGTCAACACATTTTAAGATCCATAGTTCTAACTCAGGCAAATCAACAAGAAAAAAATCAAACAACACTATTAAAAAGTGGGCAAAGGACATCAACAGAAACTTTTCAAAAGATAGACTAATGGCCAACAAACATATGAAAAAATGCTCAACATCTCTAATCATCAGGGAAATGCAAATCAAAACCACAATGAGATATCCTTTAACTCCAGTGAGAATGGCCTTTATCAAAAAGTCCCAAAACGGCCGGGCGCGGTGGCTCACGCCTGTAATCCTAGCTC
>NW_012153185.1:0-1079 GCF_000956105.1 Propithecus coquereli | reverse complement strand
CAGTGGGATGATCATAACTCACTGCAACCTCCAACTCCCTGGCTCAAGCGATCTATCTGCCTCAGCCTCCCTAGTAGGTGGGACTACAGGTTGGTGCCACCACTCCTGGTTAATTTCTTAATCTTTTGTAGAGACAGGGTCTTGCTATGTTGTCCAGGCTGGTCTCAAACTCCTAGATTCAAGCAATCCACCCGCTTCGGTCTCCCAAAGTGTTGGGATTACAGGCGCGACCCATCATGCCTGGCCTGGCCCTTTTATATACTATAGCTCTAGCACTTTCTTCTCTCTCTTTCCTCTAATAGCAAGATATAATGTGGAAAGAACACTGTGTGAGTTACCAGAGGACTGAGTTCTAGTCTTAGCTTTTTAGCAGCAGGAACTGAACCATTCATACTCCCTTTACTATGGTTTCTACATTTCTCATTGATATGATGACCAAAGCAAGAAAATGAACACCAATGATTCTGAAAAATACTCTTTGCTATAAAGCCATTAAAATGGTTTTTAAATCACTAATACCATCAACACAGTAGGTGATTAAGAATATAACAGAATAAGAAACTTCAGGAATAATGCAGATGATTACAGAGCTAGGAGCAGAGAGGTGGGCCATGGAGAAAGAACAATTAATAAATAAAATGCAATAATCGTACTTACTATGTGCCAGACACTGTTCTAAGTCAGTGTTTTACATACATTCACTCATTTCATTCTCACAACTTTATGAGATAGTACGTTCTTTTGCCCATTTTAAAGATGAGGGATCCTAGGCACGGAGAGGTTATATAACCTCTTCTTACTGAGGACCTACGATATACCAGGGACTGTGGATAGAAAATGAGTGAGACCATGGCTCCAGCTGGGCGCAGTGGCTCACACCTGTAATCTTAGCACTCTGGGAGGCCGAGGCGGGAGGATTGCTTGAGCTCAGGAGTTTGAGACCAGCCAGGGCAAGAGTGAGGCCCCCATTTCTACTAAAAGTAGAAAAATTAGCCAGGCGTCACGGTGTGTGCCTGTAGTCCCAGCTACTGGGGAGGCTGAGGCAGGAGGATCGCTTGAGCCCAGGAGTTTGAGGTTGC
>NW_012153184.1:13800-14967 GCF_000956105.1 Propithecus coquereli | reverse complement strand
AGACAAAAGATGAAAGATTTTGTCTCTAACAAACCGGAATTACACAGAATAATAAAAGAAATCTTTTATACTAAAGAGAAAAATGCCAGGTAGAAATTCAATTCTGCAGGAAGAAATTTTAAACACCAGATAAAGTCTTTTTGAAAGACAAAGATTGTCACATCAGTTGGATCCCTTAGGTAGCAAATACTAGGAGCTAGAAGTACAAGAGGTTTATTGAGGGTAACATCTGTGAAAGTTAAAAAGAGGGTCAGAATTTGGCAGAGAATTCCTTCAGACTACAATGTAAATTGAACACCTTTAAAAGGAATGGAGGAGGAAGCAGAATTTGGCAGGAAGAACTGACAAAATCTTAGCCAACCCAGTAAAAAGCTCCATAACAAAGAAAGCCGGTTAGTGGAGCCCTTGCATTGTGCTGAAATGGCCAAGCCCTAGTAAGCCTGCTGTGCTTATTCATTGGCTGGGGACTGTCTGAGAAATCATGTTCTCAGTTCTAGAGCTGAAGCAGATCCTGAAGACACTGCAGCTGGAGGCTCTCAGGTAACTGCACTTCTCACAGGTGAATAGCAAGTTTTTTCTTAAAAACTTGCTTTGAACAGCACGGAACTTTGAACTTCCATGGATGCTTAACTGTTTAAAGTAAAAATAACAGCAATGAGATGTGGGGGTTTTGGCATACAGAGAAGTAAAATATATGACAACAAGAGCACAGAATATGTGAAGGTAGCAATTAGAAGTACAATGTTGTGGAGTTCCTATATTCTCCACAAAGTAGTATAATACATTTTAAAGGTAGACAATGATAAGTTAAAGATGTATAGGACCAGAACAGTGGTCCCTAAACATTTTGGTCTCAGAACTCCATTAGATGCTTAAAAATTATTGAGGACACAAACAGCTTCTGTTTAAGTGGGTTAAATCTACCAATATGTACCATATTAGAAATTAAAACTGAGTTATTTTAAAGTAACAATAAACTTATTGCACGTTAAGATAACATTTTATAAAAAATGACTATATTATTCAAAACAAAAATGGGGAGAAGAGTTGCATTGTTTTATGTTTTTGCAAATCTCTTTAATATCTGGCCTAATAGAAGACAAGTAGATTTTCACATCTGCTTCTGCATTCATTCTGTGCTGATACATTTTTTTGGTTGAAGTATAT
>NW_012153184.1:10195-10550 GCF_000956105.1 Propithecus coquereli | reverse complement strand
GAGGTCCGAGGACTCCACTTTGATAACTGCCGCATGTTGAGTGATCAATGTGCCAGCTTATTAGTTAGGTTCTCCTAAATGTCAGTTTTTGGATGTATTTTCTCTGGGGGAATTATTTCTTCAGTCTTCTGCCAGGAGGATCTCACTTTACTTGGAGCAGAGCGCAAAGAGCCTATACCCAACAACATTGTCAGAAAGAGTAGTAATCTAGGTAGCAAAAAAACGGGAAAAGCCAGTGACTCAGCTACCCAGGGGTTGCAGTCCTGGTTGGAGAAGGCAAGGGACCAGCAGACCAGCCAGAAATTTCATAAGGAGCTCTTAAAAATTAGATAGATATAGAAACCTTGAGAGGCTC
>NW_012153184.1:0-2525 GCF_000956105.1 Propithecus coquereli | reverse complement strand
ACAGATTCAAAAAGCTGAGTGAAGCACAAATAGGATAAATACAAAGAAATCCAGGCCCAGACACATCAGAGTCAAAATTATGAAAATTAATGAAAAAGAACAAATATTGAAAGCAGCCTGAGATAAAGGATGCACTAACAGAACAATGATTTGAATGACAGAATATTTCTCCTTGAAGCAAGAGTTGAGAAAAAGGTGGCATAATATTTTCAAAATGATGAAAGAAAATATCTGTCAATCCCAAATTCTATATGTGGTGAAAGTGTTCTTCAGGAATTAAAGAGAAATAAATACATTCTCAGACAAAGGAAAACTAAGAAAATTTGTTGTCACCATACCTCCACTTAAAGAATAGCTAAAGGAAGTTCACCAAACAGAAAGAAAATAATAGCAAAAAGAGACATGGACTTTAAAAAAGAAAAAAACAATAAAGTGGGTAAAATAAGGGTAAATAAAATATATTATCCTCTTACCTATGTCTTTAAAATCATGTTTGAGAAATAAAACTGTAATATTACCTTATGTGTTGCTCAATATAGAGAAACGAAATACTTAAGACAATTACATTTAAAATGTGGGAATGGTAAAGGAACCTAAATGTAAGTTTTCTATACTTTACTCAAAGTGGCAAAATGTTGATACCAGTAGTCTGTGATGAGTAATGTGTATATTGTAATACCTAGAGCAATGATTAAAACAAGAAATAAAATCAAAGACATTTACTCAAAAACACTATAAATACATCAAAATGGAATCCTAAAAAATGTTCAGGTAATGCACAAGAAGGCAAGAAAATAGAAATAGAGGAATAAGAAACAGAAAGAATAAACAGAAAACAAATAAAATAACAGAATTATATCCTAACATATCAATAATTACACTAAATATGAACAATTTAAATTCACCAATTAAAAGAAATTAGAAAAGTGAATTAAAAACCCAACTATATGCTTTCTACAAGAAACTCACTTCAAACATAATGATATAACTAGATTTAAAGTAAAAGGATGTAAAAATATATTCCGTTCAGACATTAATCAAAAAATAGCAGGAGTAGCTATATTAATATCAAGTAGCCTTCAAAAAAAATTACAGGGGACAAAGATGGATTTTACATAATGACAAATCAAAAAGACACAGTTATACTAAATGTTTATGGACAAAACCAACACAGCTTCAATATTGATAAAATTGAAGGGACAAATACGCAGTAACAATTGGAAATTTTAGCATCACTCTCACAACAATTAATAAAATTATTTCACAGAAAAATCAGTATGAGTCAATGCAATTATACAAAAGAACTGAACAACACCATCAACCAAGAAGATCACAAGGAGATATGAGCAACTCTACACACTTAAATTCAGCAAAATGGACCAATCATTCAAAATTCATAAACTACCAAACTCACTCAATATGGAACAGATAGCCTGAATAGTCCTATAACTATTGAATAAATTGATCTGTTAATTAATAGATCTCAAAAAAGGTAATCTCCAGGGATAGATGGCTTCACTGAAAATTTTATTAAAAATTTTAAACCATGAACATGTGACATTTATCTCAACAATGCAAGGCTGGTAGCATGTAAATAAAGCATAAAATAAGCACTACAGAGCTCTGGAAACTAAATCATCATTAGAGGTACAGCCAACAAAACTAAGCGAGGACTTACATGCTAAATCTAAACAGAATTCAGTTTCATAACATAATACCAGAACTATCCAAGACAAAATTTTAAAATCACTTATTGGTCAGGCATGGTGGCTCATGCCTGTAATCCTAGCACTTTGGAAGGCTGAGGCAGGAGGATTGCTTGAGGCGAGGAATTTGAGACCAGCCTGAGCAAGACTGAGACCCCATCTCTACAAAAAATAGAAAAATTAGCTGGGCGTAGTGGTGTGCACCTGTAGTACCAGCTACTAGGGAGGCCAAAGCAGGATTGCCTGAGCCCAGGAGTTTGAGGCTGCAGTGAGTTATGATGATGCCATTGCACTCTAGCCTGGGTAACAGAGTGAGACCCTGTCTCAAAAAAAAAAAATCACTCATCATAGCAAAAACCAGGAAATCACAAGTCAATCAACAGATGTCAACACTGAAAAGATTCAGATGTTTGAAGTATCTGACAAGGTATTTGAAGTAACAATCATAAAAACACTTTAATGAGCAATTAGGAACTCTCTTAAATAAAATGAAAAATAGAAGATCTCAGCAAAGAAATAGAAGACATAGAAATGATCAAACGTATAATAATAGAATTGCAAACATAAATGACCAAAATAAAATACTCATTGAATGGGCTCAGTAGTAAATGGGAGAATAAATAGGAAAGAATTACTGAACTTGCAGGCTGATGAATAGAATTTACCCACCCTAAGCACCAGAGAGAGAACAGACTGAAAGAGAAAGAATGAACAGAGCCTCAGAGGCATGTGGTATAATAAAAAAGGTAAAACATTCATGTCATGAGAGTCCTAGTGAGGAGAATGAATATGGGGTGGAAAAAATATTCAAATAAATAA
>NW_012153183.1:7516-8055 GCF_000956105.1 Propithecus coquereli | reverse complement strand
AGCGAAGCGGGGTCTGGCGCGGAGAGGGCGGGGCCCCTTCTCCAGTCACCTGCGCCAGCGCCCTGCGGGCCGGCTGGGGGCCCGGTGGGGGGGGGGCTGGCTGGGTGCCCCACTGCTCCGCCCCCTCCTGCCCGCTGCAGCCTCGGGGAAGCGCGCCCGCCGCCCCGGCGCAGAGAGCGGGCCCACCGTGGGCATCACCAGCCGAGGGGCGAAGGAGCATCGGGTGCCGCGGCGGCTGCGGAAACGGCGTCCCTCGCCTTCCCCACCCAGCGCCTCCTCAGCCCTGCTCAGCACGTGGGGTCCGGAGCCTGGACTCGAGTCCCGCTTCACCCCTCGTGAGTCCGACCCGAGGGGCTGCACTTGGCCTCCCTGCGCTCGATTCCTCCCCGTGCGAACAGCAGCACCGACCCCGGGGGGCGTCAGGACCACCCAGTGAGAGGGAGGCTCCAAGGTGCCCGCCGAGCACATTCTAGGCCGTACAAGGACTGTGGCCTCAGAGGAGCCTCTGAACCCATCTGGGCCCCGTTTTCCCCATCTGT
>NW_012153183.1:1619-2216 GCF_000956105.1 Propithecus coquereli | reverse complement strand
GTTCCCACCACACAACCTTTCAGCATCACAAAGTCATTGGTCACTTCACCGTAGTGGACAAAACCACCCTGAAATAAAACAAGGCTATAGCGTCAGCACAGACCAGGCAAGACAAACAGGGAATCGTTCTGTGGAAATGACTCCTCCAAGTTCAGGTCACCCCAGCCCCTCACACCAGCCAAACCTGGCCACAGGGCTGCTCTCAGAAGGAAGGCAACAGGAATGGTTCCGCAGTCTGACTCGGGCGCTGTGCCCAGCGCGCATTCCAGGCCTCATCACTGAACAGCTGTGCCCGCGACCCCACTTCTCGCTAGCCATCCCATCCAGTGGGCTCACATTACGCCGTGACACTGACAAGGCACACACAGCTGGGTGTTGTACCCCAATAGCACCAGCCCCCTCAACCCCACAGAAGAGGCCTAGGTGGCTTCATGGGGCATCACTCACCAGGGGGTTGATGCTCTTGTCAGACAGGTCGTAATCGGTAGAGGCATTGTTCTTTATCAGTTTGCCATCCTTGATAAGGTAGCCTTGGCCGATCTTATAGATCTGAACAAGGAGAAACTCGTAAGTAACCTAGAAAAGGTGAAAAGGGAG
>NW_012153183.1:0-1569 GCF_000956105.1 Propithecus coquereli | reverse complement strand
GGCTGTTCTCAGAAGGAAGGCAACAGGAATGGTTCCGCAGTCTGACTCGGGCGCTGTGCCCAGCGCGCATTCCAGGCCTCATCACTGAACAGCTGTGCCCACGACCCCACTTCTTGCTAGCCATCCCACCCAGTGGGCTCACATTACGCCGTGACACTGACAAGGCACACACAGCTGGGTGCTGTACCCCAATAGCACCAGCCCGCTCAACCCCACAGAAGAGGCCTAGGTGGCTTCATGGGGCATCACTCACCAGGGGGTTGATGCTCTTATCAGACAGGTCGTAATCGGTAGAGGCATTGTTCTTGATCAGTTTGCCATCCTTGATAAGGTAGCCTTGGCCGATCTTATAGATCTGAACAAGGAGAAACTCGTAAGTAACCTAGAAAAGGTGAAAAGGGAGCAGGGAGCCGGCCCAGCGGGGATAGTCCCCTAGTCAAGGTAGGTTGGAGGCAGGGTGGAAAGGTAATTAGTAGGGACAAAAAAACTCCCACATACCAGTGGGCTGGTCTACAAAGCACTCTAGGAAAGTAGCTGTGACCTCAGTCCTCCTGAGGAGGTAACCCAGGCTCAGAGCAAAAAGGAAGGGAGTCTACAAACGGCCCATGGTTTGTAAGGTGGCTGAGCCAAAACTAAAGATCCTGCTGAACAACATAGCGGATGGATAGGAAACTCAAAAACCTCCCTGGAGGCAGAACCAAAGAACAGACGCTCACCAGCAGCCACACCAATGGCCAGCTCCACCAAGACGCCTTTAAGGGTGGCACTTTACAAATCACCCTGACACCCAAGAGCCAGAACAGACCCATGAGATATAGACAACTTAAGTCCATGATGCTCAGAAGCTGTAGAACCAACGAAGCAACGACAGGGACAGCAACCCCAAGGCCTAACCTCTCTCCCAGGGAACCACCCTCAGAACCTCACCTTCTTGTTGATCTCTGTGCGGTGATGGTAGCCTTTCTGCCCAGCCCGTGCCACAGAGAAAGCCACACGGGCAGGATGCCATGCCCCGATACAGGCAACCTTACGCAGCCCTCGGTGGGTCTTGCGGGGCAGTTTCTTGGTATGCCAACGACTGGTAACCCCTGGAAAGGACACATGCCATCACTGCACCTTGGGGCCTGGCACTTACCCCACTTGCCCTTTCCTGCTGTGAGTGCCCCATTTGAATTCAGTAAATAATTACTGCCCAGCGCCCGGGTAATCTGAGGGACAGACGAGATTATTTCATCTGCATTACCCCCGTATCTCGATTTCCTGTCAAGTTGGACGCCTGCCTAGATACACATGTAAATCCAGAGTTCTAAGTTCTAAATGCAGGCATGAGGATAGGCCCTGCGGCTGTGACCCTGAAATGGTTTGTGAACACATGCCATTTGAAGCTGTTATGTTAAAGTCCCCCCACTGGAAGCTCCCCTTTGCTTTTCGCAGTGGGTGTACAGCAAGAGGTAGCCCCTGCTGCCCCGCCTCCGGCCACAGGGCTGTTCTCAGAAGGAAGGCAACAGGAATGGTTCCGCAGTCTGACTCGGGCGCTGTGCCCAGCGCGCATTCCAGGCCTCATCACTG
>NW_012153182.1:12037-12747 GCF_000956105.1 Propithecus coquereli | reverse complement strand
ATGCAAAGTCAAAAGTCTTTAATATGGGGTTCAATTATGGAATATTTTGTTCTCCTTACTGAGATCTTTGTATCATTTACATTTAATTGCTTGTCACTTCCCTGCTCTATTCCACAGGTACACAATTGTCTGTACATTGCCCCCTCACTTTTTGTTAATAGTTGCTACTCCCCCTATGCTTATCACTTGCCTAATTATTTTCAACTGTCAGTTTTACCTAATTTTTTACCTCTCTCACCCACCCCATATTCTGGAATATGTTGAATATTGTGTAACCTATATCACAACGTTGTTTACTAGCATCTAGGAGGCTATAAGCATCTTTAAGCAGAAATACTATTAACATGTAAATTGTGTGTATACAGTGCACAGTTCTATATTTAATATTTCTCATATATATGAATGTACCCTCTCTATATGACTAATATAAAGAAAAGCAGCTTGTGGAAACAGTACATTCTTATAAAATTCTTTTCAGAAGAAAGACTAATGCATAAGCAATGAAAGAAACACCAGATGGTAGGAAGAATGGAAGGAAAAGACATGAACAGAGAGAAGAAAGGCACATATAAAATTTTCACGTTTGAGATCAGTATTTCAATTCTTTTCTTTGACTTCTCTCTGACAAATTATGAGCTGTAAAAAGAAGCTATTCTAATTTTTTATAAAGTGATCTCAATTCATTCTGGATTAGTATTGCTTAATAAGTT
>NW_012153182.1:11726-11987 GCF_000956105.1 Propithecus coquereli | reverse complement strand
AGTAGTATGTGTATGTTTATATGAACATGTCATATATTTTTTATGTTTTAAGTCAAAAATATGAAAGCTACTGCTTTAAATAACTCTTTTTAAAAGATTGAACAGCAAACATACTTTTTTGGATGTGTACATTGTGGTCATTTTTAATATTTTTAGTCATGTATATTATATCTGGATACACTAATCTTACTCTTTTTGGTTGCCATTGAATTAGGTCAACTCACAAACAGATTCACTGTTTATTGTTAAGCAGTATTATTT
>NW_012153182.1:0-266 GCF_000956105.1 Propithecus coquereli | reverse complement strand
GATAGGTTATTTTACATTTATCATCTCATTACATCTCTAGGAACACTCATAAATTCAAATACAAGTTTCTCTGACTGTAAATCTGTGCTCTTTCCGTAATATTACATTTCTACAACATCTATATATGCACACAGATATTGTTGCTTTAGTATCAATGTTATCAATTTTGGTACCAGATGTATGCATATGTGAATGCATATATAAGTACACACAGATAGAAGCACGTATGTGTGCGTCCGTATGCATACGTATATATATATACACAT
>NW_012153181.1:3585-4358 GCF_000956105.1 Propithecus coquereli | reverse complement strand
TACAGAAATGTTGCAAAGACTACTACAGAGATTTCCTGTACATTTCTCTTTTAGCTTCTCCTAATATTAACATCTTACATGACATAGCACAATTTTCAAGACTGGGAACTTAACATTTGTATGATACTATTAACTAAATGACAGATCTTATTAGCATTTTACCAGTTTTATAAAAATTCAAAGCAAGGCCCCATTTTGGTCATTTCTGGTACTCTTATTCATTTGTATAGTTACAAATTTCTATTAGATATCATTTCTTCCTGCTTAAAGAGCTTCCTTTATCATCTCTTACAGTGCAAATCTGCTAGTGATAAATTTTCTCAGCTTTTGTTGGTCTAAAAGTTTTTTAGAATTTTAAAAATTGATTTTTAAGGAATATTTTCACTGGATATGGAATTCTAGGTTGACAAATTTTTCTTTGAGTCCTTTGAAATGTCATTCCATTATCTTCTGTTTTTTATTTTTATTTTCTATTTTTTTTGTGCATGGAGTATGTGGTCCCTCTTTCCTTGTCCCTCTTATCTAATGTATCTTTTTCCTTGGAATGCTTTAAGAGCATCTTTTTATCACTGGTTCTCAGCAATTTAATTGTGATGTGCATTAGTGTAGTTTTCTTTATGTTCATTATGATGGGACTTGTTTAGTCCCTTAAATCTGATAGTGTATAGTTTTTATATAATTTTGAACATTTCTGCCATGATTTCTTCAAATATTTTTTTTTCTGTCATCCCCTCGCCCTTCTCACCTTCTGGGACTTCAAGTATCAATTGATA
>NW_012153181.1:2889-3535 GCF_000956105.1 Propithecus coquereli | reverse complement strand
GACATGTGAGCTAGAACCTGAAAAAAAGAAGAGGCTCTAAAATTAACTAAGAATTGATTTCAGTGCATAGAAAAAGGACAAACAGATGAAAAGATGGCAATGTGTGTGACATTTTGGGGGTTTTAAGCAGATTTTTAAGGTAGGGTAGGAAAAATAACAGTGAACTGTGTAAATAAAGTTTAAATAGGGGCTTTCATTTAAATTTATGTTTACATTCAAAGACTGTGAACAACATAATTATGTGGCAGATACTCCCATATCCCAAATTAAGGTGTTAGACCATCTTAGCAAGATTTGCAAATAAGGTATCTGAGAACTGGTTTTGAGAACTTAGCCTTTCTTCCCACATACAGCCTTTAAAAGAGCTTTTCGGAGATAGCAGAGAATTTGGAGTTTAGAGAGCATTGTTAGGGTGCTCTCAATCCTATCCCTGCCCTTATGCAGATGTTGGGGCATGCTGCATCCTCTCCTCTCCTCAAGTGCCAGGGACTTCAATTGGAAAGCTTGATATGAGATTGGGCATACATCTGGATACTATCATTCAAGCTGTGTCTCATTCAGACATGATTTTCTATCTCTCCCAGACACTCTGTAAGCTATTTGGGGGCCATAAAGGACAGGTGTTACAAACACACCCCAAAAATAT
>NW_012153181.1:0-282 GCF_000956105.1 Propithecus coquereli | reverse complement strand
ACACACACACACACACACACACACACACTCCATAGGCTAACAGAAATGAAGAAGTAATTTATCCAAGATCATATAGCTAAAATTGGAATAGGAAAGGTTTGAATTTAACTAATTTCAAAATCCAAATTTGTGCCTCTGTACTGCTTTCTTACAAGTAGAATGAGAAAAGGTTGTATCAATTGGTGTTTTAATTAAGATTTGCTGGGCCATGGATATAAAGTAAAAAAAAAATGAACAGAGGGAAATCAAGAACTTCTTCGAACTAAATGATAACGGAGAAAC
>NW_012153180.1:6330-6641 GCF_000956105.1 Propithecus coquereli | reverse complement strand
GATGTAGTGAATATTCCACAGTCAGT
Organism: Propithecus coquereli; assembly: GCF_000956105.1. Classification (NCBI taxonomy): domain Eukaryota; kingdom Metazoa; phylum Chordata; class Mammalia; order Primates; family Indriidae; genus Propithecus; species Propithecus coquereli. Next base: position 6,615 of record NW_012153180.1, on the reverse strand, counting down.
TACTATGGAGGCCAATGCTAAATCCATGAACACCTGACACCACTTCAGGTCCTCTCTCCATCACTCCCTGCAACCTGATCTATTCACTGGTGTCCACCAACTATGTATTTAAACCTAAAAAGAGATTATCTGCCAAGTGTGTTTCTTTCTTTTCTTTCCAGGTGCCTCAGGAATATACACAGAAAACGAAGGCCCATTGTGTGAACAGATGTCATTAAACAAGAGCTTTACTTTAAGAAGAAGAACAAATTGGAGACTACCAGATGTTACAAATCTACAGGTTGG
>NW_012153180.1:2768-3073 GCF_000956105.1 Propithecus coquereli | reverse complement strand
GGAGTTTGAGGTTGCTGTGAGCAAGGCTGACACCATGACATTCTAGCCCGGGAAACAAAGTGAAACTCTGTCTCAAAAAAAAAAAAAAAAGAATATGAAGAATTTGGGTATGTGGAAATAAGAAAGGCAGTTTATTATGGTGAAAAGAAGATGGAATTGGAGACAGAAGATCTGAGTTCTGACTACATGTTTTTAGTGTGACGTTAGGTAAGTACCTTAACATGCCCAAGATTCATTTCTTCATCCACATGCAATTATCTCAGAAATCAAACAGCAAATGTCAAAAAACTTTGTGCTTTACTAGT
>NW_012153180.1:0-1368 GCF_000956105.1 Propithecus coquereli | reverse complement strand
AAATGAGGTTGAAGCTTCTTAAAGTGTCAGAAAGTAAGAAAGTTCTTAAAAAGAAGGGGGAGGAGGACATAGGAGCCAACTGAAAAAGTTCCCAATAATCAAAGCTGAAAGAATTTGAGCAAGAAAATAAATAGTATTGGGTTACAATCCAAAGTATAAAATGAGTATCTATGATATTATTTTGCCCATACTACTATACATAAATGATAGAATAGTGTAATAAACGGTGAAAAAGAGACAAATCTCTCATGCAGAAATTCCGAATAATTATTATGTAGATCCTCCGACCTCAAGGAGAAGAGCATGTAAGTGCCACCTGTGCATAGTGACTTCCTTACAAAGAGTATAGTGTGGGAAGATCAAGTTGGGGGTGGGGAGGAAATAAGTACAATGGAGAAAACTGACAAACACAGGCTAAGCCAGGTGGTCAAGGGCAATGTCAAGGATCATGAATCTGGTTGATAGTGGGTACCCTTGATATGATTTGGTGAAAATGGCTCTTTAACTCAGTGGTCTTCCTCCCCAAAATGCGTAAGCCCAGTCTCATCATTAGCAAAACATCAGACAAATCCCAACAGAGAAGTATCATGCAAAATACCTGACCAGTACTCTCACAACTATCAATGGTCATTACTTACAAGGACAGTCTGAGAAACTGCCCAAACCAAGAGGAACCTAAGGAGATGCAACAACTAACTGTAATGCGGTATCTTTGACAAGGTCCTGGATCATCCCACGCCAAAAAAAAAAAAAAAAAAAATGGCATTAGATAAAGGTGATGAAATAGATGAAATGAATCAAGAAGTATGGACTTTAGTTAATAAGAATACATCAGTATCAGCTCATTAACTGTAACAAATGTACCATATTAATATCAGATGTTAATAATAAGGTAACCAGAGTGTACAGTACAGGGAAGATCTCTATGCTTATCTTCTCAATATCTTTGTACATCTAAAACTCTTCTAAAAAAGAAAGCCTATTTTTTGAAATGAAAAAAGATATAAACAGATATTTTACCCAAAATATAAATGGATAGCAATTAAACATCTGAAATGTAGCCCAACATTATTAGTTATTAGGAAAATGCAAATTAAAATTACAATAAGATCATACTATATGCCTATTACAATGGCAAAGAAAGAGAAAAAGAGATACAGGAGAGGAGAAGGAGGAGAGGAGGGGAGGGGAAGGAAGGGGAAGGGGGAGAAGAAAAGAGGAAAAAGACCTGACAGTACCAAGAACTGGGGAGGAAGTGAAGCAACTGAGACTTTCATACATTGCTAGTGAGAAAGCAAAATGGCACACCCACTATGGCTGTTTGGTAGTTTCCTACACAGTTTATAATACACTTACCATATGATTCAG
>NW_012153179.1:5805-6175 GCF_000956105.1 Propithecus coquereli | reverse complement strand
AAGAATACCTTTCTAGGCTTTAGTGTCAGTTAAGATCTTCAAGAAATAAACCCTAAACATATGCTCTTAAATGCTCAAATTCCCATCTTGTTTAACTATCAGACTCACCCAGATCAATTCAGTCACATTGTGCTGTTTTTTTTTTTATAAGAAGCAGCTCTAATATATTATATTGTCATTTCAAACTTTCTTTGTAGCTTAATGCTATATTTTTATATTGCAGACAATTGTGAAGGGACTTGAACATTAGGCCAAGGGGTTTGTATTTAATTTGATATGCAAAGGAACAGTAAGATATCATAAAATGTTGTAATGATAAAATTGTTCGAAATACAATTTCATCTTTTCTGTGGTTTGAGAAATTCCTTGA
>NW_012153179.1:3830-4215 GCF_000956105.1 Propithecus coquereli | reverse complement strand
TTTTTTTTCACAACAGCATGATGGCTCCCTGCTTTAAAGATCAGAGTGTGTGTCAGAGAGCTATCCATTCACATATTCACCATAATCTATTTTCTTTTGTTCCTGGACTCACTGACAGACCTCACTGCCCACCCTCAAGTGTTGCTATCTAACTGAGTTCTAACCAATGGAATGCAGGAGCGGGGTTAGACGCTGCTTTCAGTCTAGTCCATAAGGGGCGATGCATGATTTTCCCTGTTTTCTCTCTCTTCCTCTGTCAGTTGACTGGATTGATAGAATACAGGTGAGGGCTATGAGTTCTGAGGAGACGGTGGGACTACAGAACACAAAGAGCCCCTCTTCCCCCCACTGATTGGACTTCATGTGAGCAAGAAATAAATTTTTT
>NW_012153179.1:0-998 GCF_000956105.1 Propithecus coquereli | reverse complement strand
TCACCTTTTTGCTTTTTTGGAGTACCTTTTACTCCAAACAATAAATAGGTAACTAGAAAAAAGATGAATGAATGAAAGGATAAATTCACAGATAGATACGTAAAAGTAATTTTAAAAATAAATAAATATTTGGCAGTAATATAGCCCTTAGATTTTGATGTTACTATAGATTGCAAATCTCATTTTTGCTTAAACATAGAGGATATTAACATTTGCTATAAGAACGGATAAAAAGAAACCAACTCGAATGCCTTTCTAGCCATTTCTGTCCTTCATAATTAATGAAGTCTTTCATTATTTAAATAAATAACTGTGCTGAAACCATTTATCTGAACTAGCAGCTACATATTAAACTGAATTATTAAAAGCTGTGAGTGGGCAGTATTTAAGAATTTATGTATACTAAAACTTTAAGTGTTAATGATCATGTTTTTTAAATAATACACTTAGTCATGATTTTGCTTTCTAATTGGTATACCATTTGATAGTATTGGGGAGGGGACCTTCTATAATAGACTACCATATTTTTGCTTTCACCACTAAAAGCATTGAATATATATTTTAACAATCCAATTTATACACTTTCCTGTGTGTTTTATATTCACCAGTAATACTATTCCCTTCCTTTCTTGTTGCCTTCCTCTCTCAGGCTTCCCCCTTGATCCCACATGTTTTGGCTTGGTTACTCCTTAGTGCTTCAAGCTCAAGTCCGATTGCCCACAAAGGTCACTGAATATTATTTGAGAAATTCCCTTCATCCTTCCTCTCTTCTTCCTTTTTCTCCTCTTCCTTTTCCCTCCTTTTTTTTCTTTTTCTTCTCCATCTCCTCCCCTCCTTTTCCTCTTCTTGGTTCCTTCTTGGTTCTGCTTTTATAGAGGAGATGAGAAGAATTGAACTGATACCCCAAAGTTTCTGCCATGTTGCTGTGAAATTTTTGTCATAATATTTAAAAATATTCCTTCCAACACGCTTGAAGCTCTGACTTGGGGGGAAAAGGG
>NW_012153178.1:8732-9486 GCF_000956105.1 Propithecus coquereli | reverse complement strand
ATCTGTATCCCGAAGGCATAACGTGGTGCCTGGTGTACAGCAGAGGCTCCGGAAATGTCACATTTATCACTACACTGGGTTAACTTTATTATGCCATACAAATCCAATGGAAGAAAGATTAGAAAGCAACTTCTCTATTCCAACTTCTTGAATATGCCTTAATTTTAGCATATTAATGGTTAATATCAGTATCCATTTTCTCTCTGTAATTCTATTCAATATGTTGTAATTGAATCTGTAAATACGTTCACATGGTTATGAGATATAATAATATTTCTATATTAAATGGAAAGAAAAGCACATGTTATAGACTGAATTGTGTTCCCCCAAAGTTATACGTTGAAGCCCTAACTCCTACCTAGTGTGACTGTGTTTGGAGAGTGAGCCTTTAACAAGGTAATTAAAGTTAAGTGGGGTCATAAGTGTAATTCCTAATCCAGTAGGATTGCTGTCTTTATAAGAAGAGGAAGAGACAATGGGGTGTTCATACGTACACAAAAGGCCATGTAAGGACACAGCTAGAAGGCAGCTGTCTGCAAGCTGCAAGGAGAGTGGCCTCAGGAGAAACCAAATTTGACAATACCTTGATCATGAAATTCTAGCCTTGAGAAATGTGAGAAAATAAATTTCTGTTGTTTAAGCCATGCTGTCTGTAGTGTTTTGTTGTGGTAGCCCTAGCATACTAATACAGGCTATTATATAAATGTATGTGTTGTTATTGTTGTTCTGTAAGAAAGAACATGGGCCTTGTGAT
>NW_012153178.1:2772-3293 GCF_000956105.1 Propithecus coquereli | reverse complement strand
GGGTTACATAAACAATTCCTATAAATTGAATTATTAAACAGTTATACAAAATTATTAAAATAGGCAAAAGATTTGAACAGGCACTTCACAAAAAGAGATACGCAAAAAGCCAATAGTTACTTTAAAATGTGATCATTTGTTATCACAGTGTAATTCTTCTATAAACCCACCAGAGTGACAAAAAAGAAAAACAAAAAGATGACAATTTCAAATGTTACTGAGGATAAGGATCAATCACCAGAATATGTTTCAATGGGTGGTAGAGTGTAAATTGGCATAAAGTCTTTAGAATATTTTAGGTACCATCTACTCAAGCTGAACATATCCATATACATGAATCACAAATTCCTGCACTTTCCTTGTAAGATTACAGAGATGCAAGAGCAGAAGAGTAAAAGGGAGTGGCAGAGCTTGAGTTCTGTCAATGAACAACAAAATGGAATCAGACTCTTTATTTTAATATATATCCCCCAAATAATATATATCCCCTCCACATGCGCAAATGTGCTTCATAAGGTATA
>NW_012153178.1:0-560 GCF_000956105.1 Propithecus coquereli | reverse complement strand
AAAGAAATAACAAAAAACTTTCCAAGCCTGGAAAAAGATATAAATATCTAGGTAAAATAGAAGGTAAAATACCTCAATTCAAATTCAGTTTAAATAAGACTACCCCATGACATATTATAATCCAACTGTAAAAGAGCAAAGACAGAGAGAATCCTGAAAGCAGCAAAAGAAAAGAAGCAAATAACATATAAGAGGACCCCAATTTGAATTGTACTCTAGACAAAATGGACCTAACAGACATTTACAAAACATTTTATCCAACAGCTACAGAATACAAATTCTTGTCAACAGCACATGGAACATTCCTAGGATACATTTTACGTTAGGTCACAAAAGAAGTCATAACAAATTTAAGAGGATTGAAATCATATCAAGTATCTTTTATGCCCACAATGCTATATAGCTAGATATTAACAACAGGAGAAACCTTGGAAAATTTACAAATACATGGAAATTAAACAATATAGTTCTGAACAACTGATGAATCAATAAAGAAATTAAAAGAGAAATTTAAAAATTTCTTGAGACAAATAAAAATGACAGTACAACATACCAAACCT
>NW_012153177.1:13479-14314 GCF_000956105.1 Propithecus coquereli | reverse complement strand
TGACTATGGTTCATTCCAGTTAGATGTGGCAAAGATGTGACTGTTCCAATTGCCTGATTTCTTTCATGACATGTTTATTTTCTACAAATTTAAAATGCATGTACAGTTGACCCATGAACAATGCAACAGTTAGGGGTGCCAACCCCCCATATAGTTGAAAACTCATGTATAACTTTTGACTCCCCCAAAAGCTTAACCACCAATAGCCTACTGTTGGCCAGAAGCTTTACAGATAACAAACAGTTGATTAACACGTATTTTGTATGTTATATGCATTATATACTGTATTGTTATAAAAAAGTAAGCTATAGAAAAGAAAATGTTATTAAGAGAATCATAAGGAAGATAAAACATATTTATTATTCATTAAGTGGATCATCATAAAGATCTGTAACACTGAGTAGGCTGAAGAGGAGTAGGAAGAGGAAAGCTTGAACTTGCTGTCTCAGGGGTGGCAGAGGGGGAAGAAAATCCACATATAACTGGACCCACATAGTTCAAACCCATGTTGTTCAAGGGTCAACTGTATTGCATTCTTAGAATCCTAGAGTGAAAGTACCCAAACTTTTTGCAAGTTTTATTGAACAAATGTGTATTGAATTCTGATATATGCGAAGAACTAGATACTAGAGATACAGAAATAAGGAGAGGAGATTTTCTCCCTTTTTGTTAGAAAGGTGGAGTAATTCTACTTTAATGAGAAGAAGAAAGGCAAAGATTTTTTGAGTATATTTCATTAATCACAAGTGTGATTGGGATTGAATTATATACAGTGGCTTCTAGTAAGACTGCAGGTCTCTATGCATAGTGGAGTTGAGATAAATTTTACTGTGCT
>NW_012153177.1:1810-2089 GCF_000956105.1 Propithecus coquereli | reverse complement strand
AGTTTATAGCAATAAATGCCTATATCAAAAAAAGGAGAAAAACTCTGAGTAACAACCTAACAATGCATTTCAAGGAACTAGAAAAGCAAGAATAAACCAAACCCAAAATTAGTAGCAGAATAGCGATAATAAAGATCAGATCAGAAATAAATGAAATTGAGACTAAAAAACAACACAAAATATCAATAAAACAAAAAGTTGGTTTTTGAAAAGATAAACAATATTGACAAACTTTTAGCTAAACAAAAAAAAAGGAGAGAGAACCCAAATTAATAAAAT
>NW_012153177.1:0-287 GCF_000956105.1 Propithecus coquereli | reverse complement strand
TGAAACATTTTCCAGAATAGACCATATCTTAGGCTACAAAAATGTCTCAACAAAATCAAAAAAGCAGAAATCATGTCAAGTATCTTTTCTGACCACAATGGAATAAAACTAGAAATCAGTAACCAGAGGAACTCGGAAAACACACAAATACATGAAAATTAAATAACATGTTCCTGAATGACCAATGGGTCAATGAAGAAATTAAGAATGAAATTAAAATATTTTTTGAAACAAATGAAAATGGAAATACAACATACCAAAATCTATGGGATACAGAAAATCAGTAC
>NW_012153176.1:13697-15442 GCF_000956105.1 Propithecus coquereli | reverse complement strand
TGAAAAAAATTGCTAAACTGAAGGTATTGAGCTACAGATCCACTTGGATCCATCTTTTTCCTTAAAGTAACAATGTAGACTTCGACCAGATCAGCTCTAACGTATCTTTCAGTCTTAAATTCTGACATTTCAAAGTTCAGAGAACCTGGGTGCTTGAGAACTTGATAGGCTTAATTAGAGGCTCTCTAATTTAATAATATACACAAAAAGACATTACTCTCATTTAGTAATAATCACATTTGGGACTTCATCATATTTGTCAATTGAGTGGGGCTTTTTGGACTCATGGTCAAATACCTTAATAACTCTTGTTTCTGATTTTTTAAAACAATTTTGATATGAACTATTTTTAGTGTGCTCTAGAGAGAATAAAGGAAATAAAAGCTAGGGGTTGAAAGCATGGGGGGAGAGATGGAGGAGCAGAGACAGCAAACCAAACAACAAAATAACCACTCTGAGATGTGAAAGCTATGGTTTAGTTGTCTTCCCAGTATGTTCACTGGTTTCCAGATTCTTTTGTAAAATCGTGGTTTGATTTGTAGTATATGAGACCTTTAATTCACTTTGTTTTGGCTTTCTGGTTTTAAATGTGCTACTTTATGCTGAATTTATGCACACCATTTTGTTTCTATTCATATTTACTTTTACATATTTATTATAATTTTGCTTCTGTGTTAGTTTTGTTATAAATAGAACTATGGAAGTCTTCTATAGATTTGATTAAAAAATAAACAAAGTTTAAATACTTAAAAAAATTCTGAGCTCTTTTCTTCAAGCATGTGATAGGCACCTAGAAGTTCTGGACTAGATCCTGGATTTAGAGCTGAAAACAAAAGGATAAATAAATAAAATAGCAATTTTGAGGAACATCAATCTACTTGGAGAAATAAATGGGAAAACACATGTGAGCACTTCCATTAGAGGTGCATGTTTCTATTTCTTATTAAATAGCTCTAAGGATACACACATGTAAGTGTTGGAGGGCATTTCTGGAGCAAATGTATAACAGTTGTGTGTTTCTAAGTATCTCCATTGAGGAGGCAAAGATGAATTGCCACAGAATTAAGCAGAAGATAAATTCCAGAAATGAAAACTTGAAAATTGGAAAGATATGATGTAACTGGCAAAAAATATTTGGGGATCAATGAGAAAGCATTTTGGTCAAACCTATATATACAAACAAACATTGGACCAAACAATCATTTTGTTCTATTTTCTACAATAAGCAAATTAGATGAGCATATGTGGTTAGACTAGCACTTCTCTGCCATTTCAGAGGCTCAGATTTGCCCAGAAAAGCGCACAAGACTGCACGTTGTGCCGCAGACCACTGGAAAGCGGTCGGGTGCTCTCCAGCCTAGTGAAGTCTGAAAGGTGACCCATCACATTTTTTTCAGAGCAGTGAAGTGAATTGAATAAAATGACAATCAAGAGTATGAGGTTTTTTATGTTAGGGTCATGTCAAATAAAACACAGTGAACAGCTTTAGTTAATACTAAGAAACAAATTGAGAGAAGGATAAAAAATTATGGAGGAGAAAGACTTAAATCTCATGATGGACGAAATAAACCTCTGATTTCCAAATCTCTTATTCTTTAGAAATTGAACATTGATTGGAAGAAAGAGAGATACTGTAATTAGTCTGGGGGAAAAAAACAAAAACAAGGAACAGAGTATCTACTTTAAATATTAATATAAAAAGCCAAATAAAAGATAAACAGGTTTAATTTGGGTTGAGGGGTATA
>NW_012153176.1:12926-13386 GCF_000956105.1 Propithecus coquereli | reverse complement strand
ATAGTTATTGAGCTTTCACAGACACTTTTTACATGTTTTACCATCATAATTCAGAATCATTTATTAAAGAGCAAGTTATTTTGTCAAGTGGCTAGGCACAATATTAAAAAATGTATATCATTTACCCTCAAGTTTCTTAACATTATTGGCTGTTATTTGTGCCATTTTTGTATGCATATATTAATTTAGTCATTAAACAGTGTTTACTGAGTGCCAGGTATGTGATAACTGTCAGGTGCAGAGTGACACAGAGGAAGAATACTGAGTTAATGGTGGTAAGCAGAGCAAAGGACAAATTATGCAGGATTTTTTTGGTCATGATTTTCTTTATCAGGAGGATCATGAAGAGCTATGTAAGTATTTTTGACAGTAGAAAAAAAAATTTTTTTTGGATTATAAAGAATTCATTTTCTTTCTGGAGCCTGGATTAGAAGAGGGAGAGCTAGAAGTAGAGACTTGT
>NW_012153176.1:0-264 GCF_000956105.1 Propithecus coquereli | reverse complement strand
GCCAATAGATCAAAGAAGAAATCTAAAGAGAAGTCAAAATATTTTGAGACAAACTAAAATAGAACCAAACTATACCAAAACTTATGAGATGAAGCAAATGTAGTCCTAAGAGGGAAGTTAATACTGACAAATGCCTATATTGAAAAAAAAAATAAAGATCTAACATAAACAACCTAAAATTTTTCCTCAAGGAACTAGAAAAAGGACAAAAAACTAAGACCAAAGTTAGCAGAAGGAAGGAAATAATAAAAATTAGAGGAGAAA
>NW_012153175.1:1239394-1256810 GCF_000956105.1 Propithecus coquereli | reverse complement strand
GTTGGACCAGTCCTCACCCTCTTCAGGCCTGGCCTCTAGAGGACTGGGACCTCCCAGATGAAGGGACGGGACTTTGTACACTGTCAGGTGGGTGTGAGAGTCAGTCCACACTGTCTTCTATAATTCCATAAATGGGATTCCATGTACGTCCATAATTTAATAATTCTAGTAACTGTAATGGATGTTGCTGTGCTGCATAGCACCAGCCCCCGCGCCCAGCCGTCTGCACCTGCCGTGTTGTTCAGCCAGCCCTGGGTGACAGCTGCATTGCTGGGGGGGCAGCTTCAAGAAGCCCCCAGTGGATGAGGGTGGAGGAGGTGTCTCTAGAGTGCAGGGGCTGCTGTGGGCTCTGCCTTCTCTGCCTGCCTGTGGCCGATCTCAGCCCCTGTTGGCGTCCCAGCCCCTCCTGTCATCTGCCCCATTCTGTGCCCTTTGCTCTGCCAGAGGTCACCTGCTGTGGGCGGGTCCCAGGGTGGCCAGGGCTGGCTGTGGGCCAGACGGGTCTCAGTGTATATCTCCACGGGATAGTGACTGGAGGCGTGGGTGGGGCAGGCCTCTGGACTCGTCTGTGCAGATGTACAACACGCCGCCCTGGCTGGACCGTGGGTGGGAACAGTGGCCGAGAGGTGTCCATGTGCTGGGCCCCTGGGTTTTGTGGCCCCAGTAGCAAGGTGTCACTGTCTGCTGCCCACTGGCCACATGTGTCTAACTCCAGGCCTTACATGGGGGGAGCTCCGTGCTCATCAGTTGGCGCTGAGTTGTGAGGCCACTTCTCAGGGCTGGGGCCACACAGGTGTGGCAGCTGTTGTGTTCTCAAGGAGGTCCCTGTTGGCCGGAGTGTGCAGGACAGACAGAAGGTCACTTATGCCTAGAATGACAGCACCGGGTCCTCCCATGGGAGCCAAACAGGACAGGATCCCATCGTCCCCATTTTACGGCTGATCCGAGCCTGTCCCCTGCTCTACTGTGGGTGCTGGGGCCGTGGGAGGCCCCAGTGGCTGCCGAGACAGGTGGCGGCGGGACCCTCAAGAATCTTCCCTGTGAGAAGCAGCTCTTGATGTGGATGCTTTTCTGGTCTCTGCCCCTTCCCTGGGCTGGGCTCACTGGAGGGTACCACTCTTAGGGCCCCAGCACTAACAGCTAACATTTTGGCATAGGTATGTGCCATGCAATATTTGGGAGATACTTAGCACAGAACGTTAGATATTGTCTGGTTAGATCACTACCAGGCACACAGCAGCAGGCCCTTGTTGAAGGCGAACTTACTGTCCTCCTGATCCAGACGTGATCCCGGCAGTCCAGAGTGCTCCAGTTTCCAGAGGGCTCTAGAAAGTTCTAGAAGTTTCCAAAAGCCCAGCTTTGCACAGAAAATGAATTCAGGCTTCCTCAAGGGCTAACCTGGGTCTGTGTGTCCTGCTAACTGCGGGTCTGACTGTGGCAGCACAGACTCAGATGTTAATGTGGAAATTGTGCCTCAGTCACCAGCAGCTAGTTTGGCGCCTGTGGAGTTGCCGGCCTTCGTTCCGTCTCTGGGATCCCTTCTTCCCAACTGGAGCAGAAGGAGCTTACGAGGGAACAGGCCGGAAATTGGAGGCAAACGACGGGGAGTGAACCTGGAAACTCCCAGCCCCACCACTAAGCATGCCACTTAATAGTATGCAAATGAGCCAGTCGTCAAACAATTACCCAGAGCGACTCATTTACATCGGCCCTGAAATGAGGATGCGTGAAGGGAGGTGGAGGGAGAACCCACCAGGAAGGAGGGTCTCTGTGTGCTGCGAGGGGCCTCAGAATCAATGGTATTTATTGAGCACCTACTATGTACAGGGGACAGATGACACCTGACCCCAAGGAGCTATCAAAGATAGAGGTGGAGACCTCTTCAGTGCCCACTGGACCCTATGCAAGTGCCAGGCAGGGCTTGCTCTGAGCCCCGTGGCGAGCCCAGGGGAGAGGGACATCTCTGTGGGGAGTGCGGGAGGATGCTGAGTCTTCGAGGGCAGAGAGGACGGGCTTCCTTCAGGCACGGTCTGATCAGGGAGTGAGAGGACGGGGAAGAGACTGCGTCCTGAGGGGCCAGGTTCCGTCAGGGCTAGGTTGTCTGGAAAAATGCAGGATGCTCAGTAAGTTTAAATTTCAGATAAGCAAGGACTCCTTATCCTAAAACATTAGTTGCTGCTTATGTGAGATTCAGGTTTAACTGGGTTTCCTTTGTTTTTATTTGCCACATCTGGCAACCCCAGTCTGGGCAGGGCATAGGACGCGGGGCCTTGGGCTGTGTCCCAGTGCGGTTGGTTCTCTCTGGAGCATGAGAGCGCAGGAGAGGAGGCCGCAAGAGCGGGCGGTGCGGTGGGGCTCAGTGGTGAGAGGGGCAGGGACAGGGCGCACCCACTGGCACCATGGGGTGGGAGCCCGGGGGAGGAGGTGGGATGGGGTGCCCGGCCTGCCCTGCAGGGCCCTTTCCGGGTGGGCTCTGACCCCGCCGCAGACACAGGGGACCGTCCTGGGGCCTGGTTGATGAGAACAGAGGAGGTCAAGTGAGGCTTGGCACCGGGGTCTTTAGGGGATGCGGGGACGCAGCGCGGGCATCCCGCCTGCGGGGCCGCAGCAGCCTTCCCGCCTGGCCCAAGGGGCTACTTGACACTCAACAGCTTCCGAGGGCTTCAAGATCCTTTTTCCTTCTTTTGTGTTTGAAGGAATCACTTTAATTCTCTAATCGAATACCAGCTATGCCGCTGTGCAGGCTGCTTTCGGCCCCTGAGCTATCTCTGGACACTTGCCGCTGGTTTCAGTGGGCGTTCCTGCTCGGAGCCGGCTCTCCCTGCACTCGGTGTCTCAGCTCGCCGCACGCCTTCACCCCTCACCCTGCGTGTTTCGCGGCGGTTATCATTCTAAGCCTCTCTTTCAAGAGGCCGCGTCCCCCGTGATCTGTTGCTTGTGGGTCTGCGTGGCGCCGGTGCGTGCGCACGTGTGCCCGCGTGTGCGCCCAGAAGTGGCTGCGGAGAGGCAGATAACGATCACCGCCGTGGAATCAGGACTGACCCTCCTCTGCGTCCGCGGATCAGGCTGATTCCAAGCGAATGAGATTTTAATCACCTGTCACTGCTGCCCGCGCTTTCTCTATATTTATGATAATTTTTTTGGTCTTTTTATTGAAATCAGTGTTGACTGAATCAAGTAATCCTGATTAGCAATCTCACTGTACCCAGTCAAGAGTGAAATGCATCCCAGCCCCGTTGGTACACTGAGCATTCTGAAATTGGAAAAAAAAAAAAGAAAGAAAGAAGAGAAATAGATGAAGTTTGTTTGCCTCGGTCACAGGTGAGGGCCGGCGTTTGAGGATGCCGCCTGGTTTTAATTGGTCCGAAGCTCAGCCTCCCGCCTGGCGTGGCAGCATCCTGGCTCCGTGCGCCGGTTCTACAGTTTTTGTGACTTCGTGGTGTTGGACAAATGACAGCTGACCTAATTTTAGTTTGTTTCTGCGGTTTGAAATGTGAAATTTGCAAGGAGAAAAATTGTGCAGCAGGGAAGTGTTTTTCCCGGGGAGGTGTCGCAGTGCCGCCGCGCCGCGCGTGCTGGGTGTTCACAGCCCTGCTCAACATACCGCTCGGAAATGGCGACGTATTGATCTTTGAGACAATGGGGATAAACTGTGAAGGTGACAAGTAAATACAAGCTTTGAAAGCTCTCCTTTCACTTCTCGGAGAGGGAGCCATCGGTCACGGAGCGGCACTGTCGGCGCGGTGGCCGCGCTGGCATGTGGAGGGCCATCTTTCCCCACGTGCCGCGCAGGTGGCGCTGGTCGCTGTGTGGGTGGGGCGGGGTGGAGAGGGCCAGGGGTGAGGACCGCAGGCAGGGATTGTCTCCCTCCCTGTGGGCTTGTTTCCGGAGGTTCTTTACTCCATCTGTTGAGCAGCGAATGCCCCACGCGAGAGGCGGGTTATCCGCTAAGGCCTCCGTCTTTGCGTTCTATCCGCTTTGGTTATGAAGGAGACAGTGATGCCTCCTGCTTCCGAGAGATTGCTTGGAAAGTCAGATGACCTCCCAGGTGCCAACGGAGTACTCCTGCCCCGCCGTGTGTTCACGCCTGTCGGGGCAGCAGCTTCCTTGGTCGCGGCCCTCACCTCTGCCCTGTCGGGTGAAGACAAGGGGAAGGGCAAAGCCCTCTCCTCTTCCCTGGGTGGCTAGATGTAGCCTGCTGACCACAGAGGACCGCTGAGTCTTGGCTTGGTCACCTCTGAAGACAGCTTCACAGGATGGGTGCGTAGGGGGACATTTGGGTTCCAGGACCCCAGGGTGCTCCAGAGACCCAGTTAAACTGGCCCTGGAGGGTCCCCTCCTCCCTCGTCCGGTGGGTCCAGAAGAACAAGCACAGAGCTGCCCAGGGAGCTTGAGCTCAGTAGGCCTTGCTTTATGAAAGCAACAGGAGGTATTCTGCTGAAACGATCGGTGGGCCCAAATTGTTTCTGTCACCAAGGCTGGTAGAGAAAGAATGAGAAGACTTCATTTTTAAACATTCAGCGTGCACTTCAGATGGTTGGCCCTGTGTCGGGCGTCGCAGACATCGAGAACAAGATAGGATCAGACCGTGGCCTGGACCCCAGGGCACTCAGGGTCTCAGCCCAGACAGGCACGGCACCAGCTGGGGTGATTTGCTATATGCCATTTAGGGGCCTTTTCTTAAAGAGGTGACGTGAGTGGAGTCACCACTTCCAGGGCACGTGGTTGTATGGTACTGGGGTCCCCTCTGGCCATCGGGATCCTCGGCCCAAAGGGCACAGCCTCACTGCCACACTCGGGCCCTCACCTTGGTCTCGAGGGGATGGTGCCAAAGTGCACTTGATCCCAGGAAATCGTTAGGGGTCTGTGCTGTCCCCACAATGACCTCACGTCAAAAAATATCCCTGAGACATCAAGTCCTCAATTGCTTTTCTGGTAATTTTAAATGCCTTTCTGTCCAGAGCATAGAAAATACAAACCCATGTGCATTAGCCAAGGTTTTCCAGAGAGACAGAACCAATAGGATATGTATATATATTTACATGTGTGTTGATATATGAGAGGGGACTCATTAGGGGAATTGGCTCAGATGAGGGAGCAGGTCCTTCCCTAGGGAGGCTGAGGTCCCACGACAGGCCGTCTGCGAGACAGAGACCTTGGGATGCTGGTGACGTGGCTCAGTCCAGGTCTGAAGGCCTCAGAACTGGAGAAGTTGCTGGTGCAACTCTCAGTCCGAGGCCAAAGCCTGAGAACCTGGTAGGGGCTGAGTGCTGGGCGGCTGGAGTGCTGCTGTCCAAGGACAGGAGGGGCCGCGTGCATCCAGACCCGCGGACGGGCCTCCCTCTGTGTGCTCCAGCCGCTTGGCTGGTGCCCGTCCGCACGCAGCTCGCTCAGACGCACGGGCCAGTCCGCTCTGGACACACCCAGAAGTAATGCTTGACCAGCTCTCTGGGCACTCCTCGACCCAGTCCCGGTGACACTTGAAATGACCCGTCACACCGTAGTTCTGTGGGCTCTAATTTTTATGGCTAGTTAGTAACTCAGAGCTGGGTGGTGCCTCTTCTTGTGGCTCCCACAAAATTACTGTGTGTGTGTGTGTGGGGTCCTCTCTGGCCATCGGGACCCTCGGTGTGCGGGGCAGAGCTTCACTGCCTCGTGGAACGGGATCCCTGTGCTCCGTGACCGTCTGTCGTGCAGAGATCGTTGGCCCAGTACCTGGCGGGGCCTCCCTGGGGTGGGTCCTGGGTGCTCCCATCCAGCCGTGTTTCAGATTTGAGTGTCTTTGCTTCAGACTCAGTTCCCATGTTACACCTGTTAACAGCGAATCAGCAAGCTTCCTGACACATGGTGAAGAAGGCCGTTCTGCAAATGTTTACGTAGCATCGACCGTGTCCACTTAGTGCTCACGCACACTGGCCGTGTTTGTGCTAAATCCAGGCCTTGCCAGGAGCGAAGCCTTCGTCTGTCTGAAGTGTCCGGGCACAGCTCAGAACCTAGTAGGGGTCGCCTGCAAGGGCTCCTCGACCCCCAGACCTCTCTGGCCCTTTTAATAATATTGCCACAAACTCCACAAGATACGCTGCGGATGGATTATAACATGCATGAAAGACACGGAAAAGTTCACAGAACAGACCAGAAAGGCAGCGGCAACCAGCGTTCACCTGGTAACAAACTGAATAATTGCCAGTTACGACAGGGGCGCTCTGTGCAGATCTAGGCGGTAGGTGCTGAGCAGCCCTGGGGTGGACAGGGTGCAGCGAGCCGAGTTCCTTGGCCCTGCGGGGAGGAGGATGGCCCACGCCTCCCAGGAAGCACTTGCCGAAGTGTCCTGTGAGCCGTAGTGTCCCCACGTCCCCTGTCTCGGAATCTCTCCAACAGACATGGAACTGCAGACGAAGATTTATGAATGAAGAGGTTCACTGTGTGGTCGTCATGATAAAAAATAGGAAGCGTCTTGTCCCACATGGGGGGTGGCGAAATAAATTATGAAAGCCCCTGCGCTAGAACACGAGAGGAGGTGGATGGGTGAATAAATTGGAAACATTGTTACTACATAAAATTAAGTGAAAAAGAGTATACAAATGTACGTACTGTATGATCTCAGTTTTGTTAAAAAAAATGCAGAAAAGGGAGTATGAGGAAGTAATCAGAGTAGTAATTGTGGTTAGCTCTGAGTGGTGAGTTTATAGGTAATTTTTATATTCTTTGTATACCTTCAGGTATTTTCAAAGTTTCTATAAGTGAGCATCCATTATTTTTATGGTCATAAACACGTTCTTAGAGTCTGCCACTTCACGGTGACTCAGGCGCCGCCATCTGCTGGGTTTCCGAGTCAGGCGTTGGTGTCTTTCCTGCGCTGGACGTCAGGAGCTCGCGGGCTGGGGCCGCGGGGCTCTGATGGTAACGGTTCCTGCTGGACTGTCCTCCCTGTCTCTGGCAGGCAGGCAGTGGAGGGAGGCCGGGCGGGAATCTCGGGCTGTCCGCAGTGCCCTTGACAACACGTAGATGACAGAGCAGGAGTAGCATTTCTGCGTAAAACCTCCACTTGCCCCGTTTCCATGTCCTTCCTGAGCAGCCACCCGGAGCAGGGAGGATGGGACTTCTGCGCACAGACGTTGGTGCCCAGGGGCCACTTCTTTCAGAGCGACTCTCTGATGGCCCAGCGGCAAGGGGCCCTGACGCCGTGGACAGAGTACGTGACTGTCCTCGGGTCCGAGAGGACTTCTTGGGACAGGTGGACCCGAAGGGCTGAGGGAAGCCAACAGGGTAGACGACAAAGATGAAGAAATGCAAAGCGCCCGAGTCCCGGAGCACTGGCTTCTCGGGGGAGTGGTCAGTGTGGGTGGCTTGGCTGCCCGAGAGGTGGTGAGCTCCCCGTCATCGCCAGGTGCGTTTGGAGGCTGGCAGCCACCTGGAGATAGGGCCGTTCGTTGGTGCAGGTGGGACTTCATGTCCTCAGCCTCGAGGCCTTCTGTGCCTCTTGTAAAGGGAGATTGTGGTTTGACTAAAATCACAGGAACAACGTGGTGTGAGTCCTGTTGCTCTAACTCCCAGAGGATTCATGGGAAAACCAAGAACTTTTATTTATTTGCGTTTAGAAGTATGTAGAGTCCACTTTTCACGTAGTAATGTATGAAGCTGGCATGGCCACCGCTGGAGCAAGCACATGTTGAGGCTGGTGTTGATTCTTCTTGGTGATGTCCTCGTTTGTGCAGCTGAGGAGAGAATGTTCCGGAAATGGGCATTTTTATTTCTCCCACTGCTTGTGGAGCCTGTTTGGTTATGCTGCTTCCCAGGTAGTGTGTTCAGGCTTTTAGGCTTTGTTAAAGGCAACGCGGGACAGAAAAGATGCTCCTGGCTTCCTGTTTTGTCACCAGTGACACCTCGCAAAGGTACGGAGGTCCCCGGGGCTGTGGCGGGCTGAGGGCACCTGCCTGCCTCTCCAGCGCTCTGAGAAGTCCTGCACTGGGGCCTCTCTCGCCTCGCGCCTTGTCCTCTGTGGAGCTGGTCCTGGAACCCCCTTCCCGGGAACGCCGACCGCACCCTGTGGCCTCCACGCAGCTGGGCTGTGCGGTGCCGTCCCTGCCCCTCACCCTGCCTGCACCCTCCAGTGAGGCAGCCTCTCCTCCAGCCCAGGCGGCCGCCTCCTTCCCTTGGGCACCCTGTTTCCAGTTCTCCCCAGTATCTGTTCATGCAGCCTCCCTGGGAGAAATGTGTGTGTTTTTCTTTTGTTTATTCTGAGCCGTTGTTGGTTTTGTGAGTGAGCCTGTCCCACTTGCCCTCGAGGGTGCCAGTGAGCCCGTCCTCTCTGCCCAGCCCTCTCCCCGGCCACCCGCCCACGGGCGCTCTCCAGCGCTTGAGCCCTGGGGTGCTTGCCTGTTGAGCTTTGGGGTGACACGTGGCTTTGCTGCTTTGGGCTGAGTGGTTTGTGCACCGCAGATCGCCCTGGGAATTTTAGGCCAGGGTGTGTGGCGCCTCCCCAGCTCCGCCTGCCCGCGTCCAGCCACCCCTTGAAGCCTCGCCTGTGCTCCTTGCTCCCTCGCCCCGTGCACCAGCCAGGCTCTGAGCACCCCTCGCTGGGCCCTGCCCAGTCCTCCGCAGTGTCTGGTCACTTGGGCCTCCTCTTCCCACCTGGAGTCCACGCCCTTTGCTGGTGGACGCCGGGACGTGCGCTTCGTAGACCTCCTCCTGCCTGGCACGGGGCTTTGACCCGTCAGACGCTCTCGGTACTCACTGGGAACAAATGAGTGGCCAAATGTGGTTCCCCAGGAAGCAGTGAGGCATCTCCTTAAGGAATTGGGATTCTTCCCAGTTAAAAGAGCCTGATTCTTCCGGGGGTGTTGCCGGCCCTCGGTTGTCTCCCTGCGCTCCAGCCCACAGACTTTCCCTGCTCTGTGTTTCTTAGTCGATGTGTTTTAAATGCTATTAATGCACGAATTCTAGTTGCTTCGTAAAATCTTCCCTGGTGTCTAATGGCAGCGAGCAGGGCTGCTTTCCTGAACTGCCCTGCTGCCCGCAGGGGGTCGTTTCTGAATTCCAGAGTGCTGGGTCAGGGAGAAGGGGCTCCGTGTGGATGGGCTTCGCGTTGCGTGTTTATGTCCTGGGAACATCAGATCATAGAGTGATTGGAACGTGTTTTTGTTTTTATTATTTTCCATTTTTTATCGTGGTAAGCTATATAAAACATAAAATTTACCATCTTAACCATTTTTTTTTATTTCAGCATATTATGGGGCTGCAGATGTTTAGGTTACGTATGTTGCCCTTGCCCCCTATCTTAACCGTTTTTCAGTGTACAGTTCGGTGTATTAAGTACTTCCATGATGTTGCGTAACCATCACCGCCGTCTGCCTCCAGAACTCTTTTCATCTGGCAAAACTGAGGCTCTGTCCCCGTTAAGCACGAACTCCTCCCACTCCCAGCCCCGGCAGCTGCCATTCGGCTTTCCATGAATTCGGCTACTCTGGGACCTCCTACAAGCGGAGTCACACTGTATTTGCCCTTCACAACTAGCTCATTTCACTTAGCGTGATGTCTTCAAGGTTCATCTGTGTTGGAGCATGTGTCAGAATTTCCCTTCGTGTTAAGGCTGAACGACACTTCACGTGTGCACAGACCGCGTTTTGCTCGTCTGTTCGTCCGTCCGTGGACACTGGGCGGCTTCCACACGCCAGCTGTTGTGAATGACGCTGCTGTGAGCGTGGGCGTGCAGGTCCCTCTGTGAAACGCTGTCATTTCATGTGTGTGTGCCCACATGTGGAGTTGCTGGGTCACACGGTGATTCTGGTTGTTTGAGGAGCCGCCATACTGTTTTCCATGGCAGCTGCAGCGTCACACGTCCCCACCGGCGGTACTCAAAGGTCCAGTCACCCGGCATCCTGGGCAGTGTGAACTCTGTCTTTTTGGCAGCAGCTGTCCTAATGGGCGAGAGGCTGTATCTCCCTGTGGTTCGGATTTGCTTTTCCCAGTGATCAGTGATGCTGGGGATCTTTCCATGTCCTTATTGGCCATCGGTATGTCTGATTTGGAAAAGTGTCTGTTCCAAGTCCTTTGCCCATTCTTGAATCAGGCGGTTTATTTTGTTCTAGTTGACTTTTAGTTCTCTATCTACTCTAGATATTAAATCCTTATCGGATATATGATTTGCAAATATTTTCTTCCATTCTCTGGCTTGTGTTTTTACTCTGTTGATAGCATCTTTTGATGAACAAAATTTCTAAAATTTTCACGAAGTCCAATTTGTCTGTGTTTTCTTTTTTTGTCTGTGCCTTTGGTGTTCTATTTTAGAAACCACTGCCAAATGCAATGTCATAAAACTTTTTTGTCCTGTGTTTTAAGTTTTATAGTTTTAGACCTTTCATCCATTTTGAGATACTTTTTGTGTGTGTTGTTAGGTAAGGGTCCAATTTCACTCTTTTGCATGTGGACGTCCAGTTTTCTCAGCACCATTTGTTGAAAAGACCATCCTTTCCCCACTTAATGGTCTTGGCACCTTTGTCAAAATCATTTGACCATATATGCACGGGTTTATTTCTGGGCTGTCTGTGCTGTCTCATTGGTCTGTGTGTCTTAATGCCAGTACCACACTGTTTTGATTACTGTAGCTTTGTAGTAATAAGTTTTGAAATCGGGAAGTGTCAGTCTTCCAGTTTTGTTCTTTTTCAAGATTGTTTTGAGGATGGAACACGTTTCATTACATCTAAGCTATCCCAGCGTCCACTATTTAGACCGAAGGAAGGTCTAAATAAACCACTGTTGAGTGGTTTCCATCACCAAGTCCTGCTCCATAGTCCTTTCATGAAGTCGCCACAAGAGAACATGGAAGGCACATGGGCTGTGGGCCACACAGGCTGGGCCATGAGCTGGACCTGGGCCGCGTCACTGTGACCAGCTCCGTCCGTAGCCCTGACATTGGCCGCATTTGGGCTTGGTCTGCACATGCGGGAGGTGGCGTCTCACCCTCTCCAGAATCAGCCGGGGTTGCCGTTGGACAACTGACCACCAGGAAAGAAAGGGTCTGGTGGCTTGAACACTGTGCCGTCACTTACAGGCTGTGTGATTTGGGGCAATTACATTCTCTGTCTCTGAGTTTTGTAACCATGAGCTTATTACGAAGCACAGACAGGCTCTGTGTGCCACGGGCGGCTCCGAGTAGAGTGTGGTCAGGGTGCTGCCTTCGGAAATAGTGACAGTGATGAGGATATTGATACATGGTTGTCATTGCGGCTCTTATTATCAGTGGATGTTCTTACTGCATTCACGCAGCTTGGGCCTGCATGTTTGGCCCAAGGGGGGAGATGTTCAGCACCTCATCCAGCCCATACACACAGAAAGAAACAGACCCGGGGAGAGGGGTGTGGGGGAAAGTCTGTGTGCCGACTGGCTCTGACCCATCACGCGGTGGCAGCCTCACCCGAGCCCACTTGGGACGCTGTGTCTGTGGTCAGAGAGGAGCCCTGTGGCCTTCCTCCCCACGGACGCGCTGCCATGTGCACTGGCAGGGTAAGATGAGGGCCCCATCGGCCCCTGCCCCACACCAGGGTCACGAGGGCTGTGGTCGAGATGCACGGCGCACAGGCACTAGGCTCGGTCTGCCGAGTGTGGGGTCATCGCTGGCTGGCGTGCCGGCTACTGCTGGTCGTGGTGCCAGACCGCAGCCTGCCCTGCAAGGACAGTGAGAGCCAGGAGGAGAACAGAGTGTGGCCCACTTCTTTCTGCCCCGTGAAGTTCACCTTCACCCCATGAAACATTTCCAGGGCTGCCCAAGACCCAGGCCTGCCCCCCAGGGGCTACGAGTGTGGGGAAGGACCAAGGTTTTAAGCTACTAGCAGCACCCCTTGCCCCGCAGAATTTAAGTTTATGCTGAGGCTGATGGGGACGTGGGTGGGGTGTGACTTCCTCGGCTTCAGGCCTAGAGCCAGTGTGGCCTGGCTGGGCCTCTGGCCCCACCGCTGACCAGCCGGGCCATCCTGGGCGTGCTGCCTCATTCCTCTGTCCCTTGGTTCCAGGGACGCAGCCCGCCTCCTGGGCACAGCCTGGTGTGGGCAGGGTTCAGCCGAATACTGGCACCAAGCAGGCTCGGAGGGTCACGGCTGGGTGGAAAGGGGACTCTGCCACCGATGGGCGAGGGCCTAAACCTGCAGCAGCTTGGTCCAGAGCAGCAGAATTTGAGGTGGGGGCTGGCGTGAGCCTGGTCCCCTCCTCGAGGCCTCCTGATGCGGAGTGTGCAGAGCACCTCTGGATTCAGAGAGCGTCACTGAGCCCTCACGGGCCCTCTCTGCTCTGGGTGCTGGGGCTGCCCCCACAAGCTGACCAGTCCTGCCCTCCTGGCTGTGTGCAGGGGCTGGCGAGTCAGTGGCCCGCGCCGCCCAGGGGGTGAGTAGGGTGAGTTGAGAGTGGGGGTGGAGGGCTGGGCATGGGCCCGCGTGGCTGGCCAGGTGACTTTGGGTGGCACGGTAGGTGCAGGGGCCAGGAAGACGGGGCACCTGTGTGTTTGAGGCCCCTGAGCTTTGGGGGATGCCAACACCCCAAGATGCTGGCCACTCCCCGGTTCTCAAGGGGGCCATGGCCCGTGGCTGTCACCTCCTGTGCTGGGACCACCCAAGGGCCTGTTCTGGGGGCCACGTGCCAGCACAGGCAGTGGTCTCAGCATGGATGTCCTTCTCGTTTGAGGTCACCAGGTGTGTCACTCGAGACCCCACTGCTGGGTGTGAAGGTGGGGTTGACACAGAGGCCTTTGGAAGAGAAGGTGGTGGCCTGGCTGAGGCCACTGCTTTTCTCACCAGCAGTGTCCCTGGGCCTGGTGACCACTCTTCGCCAGGGCTTGGCATCCTCTGCCAGGTTGGCACAGTGGCTCAGGGCCTGGCTCCAGCGGTTCTCAACCCCAGGCCTGTGGCAATGCCTGTGAATTTGGGCGATGTCCGGAGATCTTTGTGGTTGTGGCCAGTGTGGGGGAGGGCTTGCCACAGCAACGTGGGCAGAGCCCAGGGGTGCTGCCAGCCTCCTGCGGTGCCCTGGGTGGCCCCGAGACACAGTGATCCCGCCCAGTGCCAGCAGTGCCCGGTGGAGAAAGTGGCCCCAGAGCCCCTGTCCCATTGTGATTCCATCCCGTTGGTTCCAGACGGCCCGAAGTGTTTTTTTCTCCAAAACTCGATTCCTGCTGTGCTTGCCTGGGCCCTTTCTCATGCTCTGGCCAAAGATGCCACCTCTTCGTCTTTGCTGGCGCATCTCTGGCCCTGCCTGTGTGACAAAAAGCAGCTTCATCCTGGCCATCTCTCCCGTCCCTGCCCACGAGGCCACCTCCAACTCACAGCAGCCTTCAGGGGGGACACTAGGGCCCCATTTTGAGGATAAGGAGACTGAGGGTCAGGAAGGACCCCTGCTCTCAGCCCAGGGCCCCGCCCCAAGGGTAGCGATCACCCCACTGAACTCTCACCAGCCCATGTGGCTCTTCTCAGCTTCCTGGTCCTCCTCAGCTGACGGCGCATCTGATGCCGCATGAATGGTTTGGGCCACGTCGCTGGTGTGGGGGCCGTCAGTCTGGTGCTTTCCAGGACGACTCTGATTTTTAATCCCCTGGGTCGTGTGTTTCCTCCCAGGCATTACTTTTTCTTCTTCTGTGAGATGAGTCGGGTTCCAGAGAGGCCAGTTGGAATTCTGTCCCATCCGTGGTGGCCACCTCAGTGTCCCTGCTGGGTCTTAAGGACCTTAATGCTCCCCCAAGGAACCTCAGCCCCTGTGGGCACTCCACGCCTGCCCCTTCCGGCAGGTGTCTGCCCCGATGTCGTGGGCTTTGCTTCTGCCTTCTGCATCCAGCAGTAGTTGAACACCCCTGTGCCCGCACTGGGCGCCTTCTGGGTCCTGGTGGCGAATCCCCACGGAGCAGCTTGGCCCTGCCCTCGTAGAGCAGAGACAGAGGCCACCAGCCCCGGGGGTGCAGTGTGGGCTTCTGCCGTCAGAGCCCAGAGACAGTTGTCAGGCCCTTACGCACAGGTGTCCGGTGCTACCAGAATGTTCCTCTCGCTCTGCGAGTGGCCCTCGTGGGCGCAGAGAGGAGACTGCCTCCCCTGCCTGGCTGTGTCCCCGCAGCCTTGCCCTGTGTGGCTGTCACGCCGGCCTCTGCCGGTGCTGCTTCTCCACGCGGACGGCTGTCTCTTCCCCCTCTGCGCGTCACAGTCCGAAGCCCTGACTTTGAAGCTGAGCTCAAATGTTGCTTCTTACCTTATCCGCTCCCAAGTGACGAAGGTCCTGATGCCCCAGCAGTTCATTCGTCACCTCGGATTTCGAAGCATCCCTTCCCCCTCCCTAGGACTCCCGAGGTCCATTCGGTCCTCCCCCCGACCCTAAGCATTGCAAGGACAGAGGGTCTCGGTGGTGGCTGGGTCCCGCCCCACCGTGCACAGGACGGTCGAGCTTCCCTGGATGGGGCCCGGTGCGCCTTCGCCCCGAAGAAAGCCTGTTTGGGGAGGTCACTTCTGGCCTCCTCCAGAGCACAGCTCTGTTGGGTGCGCGGACTGTGGGTGCCAGGTTATGGGATTGAAAACACACAGTGGACTGGGGTTTGAGTGCCGAGGGATGAGCAGTTCTCAGTGTGAGTGAACCGGGAGCCTCTGCCCCACCCCGCCCCTGCCCAAGGAGGACACCGTAGCCTCGGGTCCGAGATCCCAGCCAGGGGTGGATGTGAATTCCTGTTCCTGGTGGCTGTGACCTGCAGGGCCGTGGGGTGGAGAGCTGGGGCAGGGGAGGGGCCCTGATCCTCATGGAACAGCCACGTGGACCCACAGGGTTCCGTCGGGCCTAACCCCAGGCCCCTGGTGCAGAGGAGGGCAGGTCTGGCCGTGTAGCTCCCAGCTCCGTCCTGGTCTCAGCCCTCTCCCCTCCCCTTTAGTCTGGTGGTCCACTTTGATTTCTGATATTCTTCTAGATAAAATTCTTTCTTAAAATTCTCCCCCAGGTTAAATTAGACATGAGACCTTGTGAAACCGTGACCTCCCCCAACTCAGTTTCTGCTCAAGTGAAATGTGT
Organism: Propithecus coquereli; assembly: GCF_000956105.1. NCBI lineage: Eukaryota > Metazoa > Chordata > Mammalia > Primates > Indriidae > Propithecus > Propithecus coquereli. The sequence goes on along the minus strand of NW_012153175.1, from coordinate 1,241,786 downwards.
TGGGGGGAGTGGAGATGGGTAGGAGTAGGGTCTTGATGCCCAGACTCGGCTGGATACTTCTGCCCCCAGATCTTTGAGGACCCAGGGTGTGACATGGGCGCCTGATGAATCCATGCCTGAGCTTGGCCGGGAGCCCTTGGCCCTGGGGACACTGGGTGGGAGATCGAACCCCAAGTCTCCTGGTCCTGTGAGTTCAGTGAGGGGCTGGAAGGCCACCCGGACCCCTTCCTACGTGGCCAGGGGCAAGCTCCTAAATGCCTGCGGGTCTCAGATTCCTCATCTGCAAAGCAGAACGGAGGGGTCCCGGTGGGGGATTAAAGGAAGTAAATGTAGAGTGCTTAGCCCGGCACCTGCCCGGGGTCCTCCAGTCGGGTAGGGCGTGGTTGTTGTCAGCAGTGGGACGATTATTTCACGGGTGCCACCTTTTCCGCTACTGTTGGAAGCCTGCTCAGAGCGAATCCAGTCCACCAAAGGGGCGTCTCACAGACGTAGATTACATTTAAATACCACCAGCGAGCAAGCCTGAAACTTTTGCTTCAGTGAAATAAATCCTTTGGTAAAATGCCATTTGCAATTCAGATAATGTCAGCTTGGTTTGTTTTAGTTTAGTTTTGTTTTCTTACTTTTTTTTAGAGACAAGGTCTGTCTGTGTCGCCTAGGCTAGAGCGCAGTGGTGTGATCATAGCTCACTGCAGCCCGGAACTCCCGGGCCGAGAGACCCTCCTGCTTCAGCCTCCCAATTAGCTGGGACTACAGGTGCACACCACCATGCCCAGTTTTGGTTTTTTTCCTAGCTGCGTTTTCTTGAGGTGAAAACCTATCATTGTCATAATTAAACGCCTAAGTGAAATATACATATGAGGTATGCCCCACTTTGAATATAAGAGAAGCCACTGAACTTCTTGTTTCTGGCTTTGGTCTGTATAAATCAGTTGTACTTGTTGTTAATGGATCTCTTTTTCCTCTGGGACTTCTAGATTTTTTTCCAGCTGACACTTTGGAAGCTCGGGCCTGGATGTGGCTTTGGGGTCACTAGCCCTTACTCCTGCCCGGCAGGAATGGTCCCTGCCCACCCCCCCCCCCCCCCGCCAAACGCTGTGGCAGGAGCTCCCGCAATGCCAGGGTAGCGCCCTCGTCCCTACTCACCTTGCTCCCCTTGTGCTGTGCTGACCCATCCCAGAGGGGCCCCTGGGGCCCTAGAACTAGCAGGACCCCCCCCTGCCTCGAGAGCTCGGGATAGCCTTGGTTAGCCGGTGGTTCATTATCGAGGGCCTCAGTGGCCGGGCCCTGAACTTTGCCCGAGATTTGGGGTCACTCCCTCCACATCCAGCCTCCCTGGCCTCACGCAGGCCCTGCTGGCTTCCGAGTGTGGGAGGCCCTGGCCGCCACCCCAGCTCCTCAGAGCCTGCCTGCAACTCCACTGCTCAGACGCCTCCCTGGGCAGCGCCTGATTTCCGAAGCGTTTCTCAGACTCGATTCCTAGGAGCGGCTAGATCGAGTCCACAAGCACGGGGCAGGTGGCGGTTTGTAAAGCATGTCCTGGGCGTTGCCCGAGTTCTCACTGAGGACGAGGAGGTGGACAGAGGAAGGAGACCAGCACTCCTCTTTTAATGATGAGGAGTCAGGCTCAGCCAGGAGAGGGGGCTGACCCGGGCCACGGAGCTTGTGGCCGCGCAGGGGCTTGGGCCTGGCCGTCTCGCCCAGCTGGGGCGTGTTGGAGTGCCCTGCCCACTGCTCCCAGGCTTGCGCTTGCCCTCACCCGGCTGCTCAAAGTGTAGATCTGGGTTCTCACTTTTAGGGAGCAGTGAGGGTGGGCTGAGCCCCTCCGTCCCCCTTGGAATCCCCGTGGGACCCCGTGGACCTCCCTGAGTTTTGCCGGCTCCACCTGAAACAAGCGATGGTGCTTCCTAATTACTGTGCAGAGATCATTCCGATTGCTCAACTGAGGGGGTGGTGTGGGCACCCCTCCAGCCTCCCCAGGGTCACCTCCCTCTGCCCGTCCGAGAAGGACACAGATTCCAGAGGGCTGGAGCTGCCACCTCGGCCTGTCTCTTCTCGTAGAACTGAGCACAGCCCAAGTTTCTAGACAAAACAGAAAAAGCACAAGCCGTCACCAGGCGTTTTCAGGTGGCGTGTGTGTGGTGTCGTGCAGCAATGTGTTTGTATTTGGATATTTAAATAAAATATTGTGCTTTCCTCCAAATGCTCGGCCATCTGTGGGCACAGCTTTTCCGCTCTCCCGGCTGCTGTGTTCTCCCAGCATGGCCGTCTGTGCTTCTGCTCGTTAGGACAGACTTCACGGAATGTCACACCCGGACAGACGGGCTCCCCCGACTGACTTCCTGACCACACCCGACTCTCTGTGGTTGTGTGTGTGTGTGTGTGTGTGTGT
>NW_012153175.1:1238007-1238604 GCF_000956105.1 Propithecus coquereli | reverse complement strand
GTGAAGCCCGCTCCCACTTCACAGATGCACGGATAGACCCCTCCAGTCCTCGCCTGCTCGCTGCCCCTCGCGCCCTCTGGTCTCCAGCCACTGGCTTTCCCACCTGAGGTGATGCCCGGGGGACTCTGAGGTCCCTTCATTGCTCCCTGAGCCTGCTGCCCCTCACACGACACCTGCCTGGCGGGGAGAGATGGCGCGGAGCCTGTATGTGGTGGGCGCAGGCCCTCCCAGGGTCCCCCAGGCGCCCACATGTTTAGACGCACTCAGCGCAGGGGCCTCTTGCTCACCTGCTTCCCGCCCCCTGTGCAGGTGGGGGACAGGCCTGGTTGGATGGACCCGCCTGCTTCCAGCCGCGTGCCCTGGGCCCCCACTGTGCAGAGCACTGCTTCCCCGCCCCCCGCCCCCAGTGGCCTTGTTTGCTGTCCTGCCCCTTCTTGGGTGTTCACTTCCACCCTGTGGATCCAAGTGACTGCCAGCATTTCGGAAGGCACCTGGCACGTGGGCCTCTCTGCTCACAGGGGAATCCGCATGTCCCGCCCTCCCCTGGGCGGTCGTGGGAATGCAGCCCTGGGAGCGCCCACGCCCTCCCTCTCCACC
>NW_012153175.1:1236815-1237238 GCF_000956105.1 Propithecus coquereli | reverse complement strand
GACTGACTTCCTGACCACACCCGACTCTCTGTGGTTGTGTGTGTGTGTGTGTGTGTGTGTGTAGGTGTGTGAATGTAGGTGCATATGTGTGTGTGCACCTGTGAGCGTATAGGTGTGTATACAGGGTTGTGTGTATGTCTGTGTACATGTAGGTATATGTGTGTAGGTGTGTGTACGTATATATATGTATACATATGTGCGTGTGTAGGTATATAGGTATGTGCACATATGTGTGTATGTGTCGACATGTATACCTATGTGGATTTGTGTGTAGGTATGTGTATATATGTACATATGTGTGTACATGTAGATGTGTATGCAGATGTGTGTGTATGTGTAGGTTATGTATATGTAGGTGTGTGTGCATATATGTATGCATGTGTCTATGTAGGTGTGTCTATGTGGTGTGTTTGTATACATGTA
>NW_012153175.1:1217140-1236765 GCF_000956105.1 Propithecus coquereli | reverse complement strand
TGTGTGTGTGTGTGTGTGTGTGTGTAGGTGTGTGAATGTAGGTGCATATGTGTGTGTGTGCACCTGTGAGTGTATAGGTGTGTATACAGGGTTGTGTGTATGTGTAGGTGTGTGTGTGTGTGTACATGTAGGTATATGTGTATAGGTGTGTGTACGTATATATATGTATACATATGTGCGTGTGTAGGTATGTGCACATATGTATGTGTCGACATGTATAGGTATGTGTATTTGTGTGTAGGTATGTGTATACATGTACATATGCGTGTACATGTAGATGTGTATGCAGATGTGTGTGTAGGTTATGTATATGTAGGTCTGGGCATATATGTATACATGTGTCTATGTAGGTGTGTCTATGTGGTGTGTTTGTGTGTATACATGTAGGTGTCTAGGTGTGTATATGTGTGTAGGTGTGTGCATATATGCATGTGTAGATGTAGTGTGTGGGTGTGCATATGCATGTATATGTACATGTGTACATGTATGGGCATATGTGTTCGCATGTGTGTAGGTATGTATGTGTAGGTGTGTGTATACACGTATATGTATGTGTGTACGTATGCACGTGTGTGTTTTAAATCACGAATGTGCTGGAGAAGGTGCTTTGGTTTTTTGGGGAATAGCAGCTTTGGGGTTGTGATTTCTCACTGTTCCCCTTTTCCTGTCCGGGACGCATCTCCAGCCTGTCGTGTGTTGGGCCCTGCACACCGTACTGGAATGAGGCTGGCAGAGTCCCGCCCCAGTGCTGCTGCTGGGGTGGGGGCTGCGCTGGGGGCCGCACACCCTGGAGAACAGTGCCACGTGGTGGGGTCTTCGTTGTGCCAGAGAGACTCTGTCCAGTAGCCCCGTGAAGCCCGCTCCCACTTCACAGATGCACGGATAGACCCCTCCAGTCCTCGCCTGCTCGCCGCCCCTCGCACCCTCTAGGCCTCCAGCCACTGGCTTTCCCACCTGAGGTGATGCCCGGGGGACTCTGAGGTCCCTTCATTGCTCCCTGAGCCTGCTGCCCCTCACACGACACCTGCCTGGCGGGGAGAGATGGCGCGGAGCCTGTATGTGGTGGGCGCAGGCCCTCCCAGGGTCCCCCAGGCGCCCACATGTTTAGACGCACTCAGCGCAGGGGCCTCTTGCTCACCTGCTTCCCGCCCCCTGTGCAGGTGGGGGACAGACCTGGTTGGATGGACCCGCCTGCTTCCAGCCGCGTGCCCTGGGCCCCCACTGTGCAGAGCACTGCTTCCCCGCCCCCCGCCCCCAGTGGCCTTGTTTGCTGTCCTGCCCCTTCTTGGGTGTTCACTTCCACCCTGTGGATCCAAGTGACTGCCAGCATTTCGGAAGGCACCTGGCACGTGGGCCTCTCTGCTCACAGGGGAATCCGCATGTCCCGCCCTCCCCTGGGCGGTCGTGGGAATGCAGCCCTGGGAGCGCCCACGCCCTCCCTCTCCACCGAGGGGGAAGCACAGATGATCTTTGTCCAGGGTGTGCGGGACAGCCTGCCTCGCTGCCCTTGGCCTTCAGAGCTGGACATGGATGCCGGGCTGGGGGTGGGCAGGGTAGGGGCGACCCCTCTGCTCCCTGGAGTTCCCTTTGGCCACTGGCCCAGCTCAGCCCCAGGCGCCGTGAGGACCCCCCACCCCTGTTTCCGTATCGGGACCTGTGTACTTCCAAACTGCATGAGTGGTTTTGTGAGCCCGGGCGTGAGTTCTTGAACCACCAGGCCTGGTTCTGCGTTCCAGGTGTGGGGTCAGAAGTCCTGATCATCCATCCGGGGTTTTCTGAAATTTCCGTTCCGGCTAGAATTGAGATGAATGAGTGAAGGACCTGGCCGGAGACACTCAGGTTAGTTTGTGGGGAAGGACGTCTAGGGTTTAGGTGAGGAGACCGCACTGGCCTTGCCGAGTCCTACTAGGAGCGGGACTGGCTCAGGGGCCTCTGTTTCTCTGAAAAGTGGGTGCTGCCGTCCGCTCCCACAGGTGGGGAAACTGAGGCTGAGAGTGGCAACCTGCCCAGCGTCCAAGGGCCTCACGCTGGGCCCCGTGTCCCCCACAACCCCTGCTCCTCTGACAGGTGGCGATCCGGCCTTCGCGACATCCCCTGGGTTTCTCCTCCGGCCTGTGTCTTGTTTATTTTTACAAGGAATCCGTTTCAGGGAACCGTAGCTCAGGGGGGTGCTCTAGGTTGCAGCATCAGGACCCTAAGGAGGGGCTGGGGGAGGCGGCCCTGCGGCCGTTCCCCGCGAAATACAGGCCATTCATCATGCTGCTCAGGACCACATATGGCTTCAGCAATGAACTATACATGTTTATTCATCCAAGAAAAGAAGAGATGCTGCCGGAGTCTCATGCTCCCACCAGTCCGTCAGCGCTGGTAGCGCAGAAAGTCCTCATTTAGGGACCTCTGGAGCCAGCCCTGGGCCCCGCCGGGTGTGTGCAACTGTGTGAGCCGCGGGGAGAAAATGTGTGCGAGTGTTAAAAGGCACACGGAGTCACCGGAGATGGTAATGACAATGTTTTGTTATCTCTGTGCTGTTTTCTTTGCATGCTTGTTAAAACGTGGAGTCAGAGTGTCTGAGACGGACCCTAACAAGGCCCTTCTAATCAGGCCCGGAATGTTTCTGTCAGGCAAAAGAAAAATGCTTAGCTCCGACAAAGCTGCGTTTTCCCCCCAAGAAACACATTTGTTTAAAGATCGGGCTGTCAATTTGTGAATCAACATTTCGGCTTTTTGCTCAGACACCAGGCTTGGGCCGCTCTTCCCCCACGAAGGGGGGAATGATACAAAGCCGCTATTTGTTGTTGGAAGGAAGTAAACTTCATCAGGTCGACTTAGATGTGTGTTTCAAATGTCACTCAGTACTGCTTTCTTGTAATGAAACGCTGCATACAGATTTCTTCCTGAGGCTCAGGGGGATTAGACCCAGTAAAAGAAGAATTCAGTCTTCCTCGCTGTGGCGCATCAGAGTGAGAAGTTTAAAATCCACAATTTATTCAAATATTGATATTTCTACTTGTCAGAAGAGAGAGGCCTTGAAATTTCCACTGAGCACTGTTGTCAGAAGAATTGCAAGAAATGTGTCAGATAATTCATAAACGGAGTTCACTACTGTGAAATCAGTTGGGAACAGGGAAAAAATATATTCTTGTCGATGTAGAATAGGGGCAATATAACAGAAAATAGCGCTCACTTTTCCATCATGTCAAGCAAATGCTCAATTTGGGCCAGGTATTTTTTTAAACAGCCTGCTGCTCCTAGAGAAGCCTAGAATGCATGAAAAATGTTTTGAGTTCTGCTTTGTAGACAAGAGATCTGTTTGTTGTTTTTTCCCCTCTGAGACCTCTATTTCCCATCCTGCAGGAGCCAATCAGAAGGCGGCTGCCGGCAGGCCTCGGCGCGCAGGCGGCGCTGCATATGGTTTGCATTAGGGCCCTAAAAGCTGTGAAGAGCCGTAATGATGTAAGGGGCAGCGCAAATTCCAGACTGCTGATGGCAGGGAGGGGAGCTGAGGCTTCCTCAGGATTCCGGAGCCCCCACTTCAGAGCTCAGGAGTGGGGGACAATATTGAGGTCTCCCCGCTTTTGTACCACGTGGGCTTTCTGAGCAGAGGGCCAGTTCCTCCTGCGGGGCCTACTGGGAACCCCTTTACTTGGCCTCGTTCCTTCACGGGGAGTCCTGTGTGGGCAGGTGTGCATACCTGGGCTTTGAGTTTATATGCAGTCTGATTAAGATCACGTGTCCATGCGGGCCAAGGTTGGCGCCGGGAAGAGCAGCGAATGCGTGTCCTCACGGAGGCCTTGCTGAGACCCCTGTGCCAACTCCAGTTACTTCTTTGTTTATGAAGCTCCCTTCGCCCACCGGAACTGCCCTACCTGTGCACAGGCGTCTGCGGGTCCTGGGCTTGGGCTTCACGGCTTGATACAGGAGCCAGTGGTCACCATTTCCCCCCAGTCAGGCACAAGACCCCCTTCCTTCTGTTTTCCGTGCCAGAACTCGGGGCCTAAGAGGCTCTGAACAATAGGCCTGCTAACTGCACCTTGCCCCGTGTGAGCCCCAAGCCCCGGCCCTCCCCCGTCTCCCCATCCCACACCTGCCGTGGAGGGTGCAGCAGCCCAGGGGCGCGGACGCCTTTTCCTCGGTCCTGCCGCTGCTGTTCCAGCTGCTGTTCCATGTCCGTCTGGGGTGGACGTGGGGGTTTTTGGCGTGGGATGCCAGGGGAAGAAGGAAGGGATTGGAGACCTGAGAGTGGGAAGGCGGGAGGGGCAGAGCAGAAGCCACTGGGAGTGAGCGGATCCAGGACGGGGTCTAAAGAGAAAGGGCCACTTGGGTGCACTAGGACAGTCCGGCCAAGGCTGGGACGTGGCTCTGCAATGACAGGGACCCTTGGACCCCCTTCCGTTGGCTGTGGAACTGGGAAGGCCTGAAAATCTCTGCCCTGTCTGGCCTTCGGGGTGTCCCTCTGACCTCAGCAGCGCTCAGGTGCCTTGGCTCCTGGGCCTGGCCCTGCCCCACCCCACCCCTGGACTGGGGGTCCCTCTCACCTTGGGGCTGTGGTCACTGCCAGGTGCCTTGTGGGTCAGAGGCATGCTTTGCCCTGCCATTGGGGACTGGCCCTGTTCTGCGTGGGCGTTGCAGAGTTACCTGGAAGGCAGGTGGGGGGAGTCGCAGCGGGCAGTGGACGGTGATGCCCTTGATGACGTGTTAGCGACCGGCGCCGGGTCCTGAGCCCCGGAGCTGAGCTCTGTGTGGGCAAGTTGTTCAGTCAGCAGCCTTGGCAGCGGCCCTGCTGGCACTTGTGCCCCCAGGAGTGGAGGTGCCGGCTGCGGCAGCCAGAAAGCCATTCAGAAACCCTCCTCTTGGAGCATGTGACCGCACAGCAGACTGGTTTTTGGGCAGAACTGCGGCCGAGCAGGGAGGCCGGGTGTCTAGGAGGGATAGCAGGGTGATGTCTCAGTGTGGGCTAGAGCATGCTGACATCTGTCCTGTACCTTGGATAACTTTGCAACTTTAATTTAATCCTGTAATTGGGGCTTCAGGGGCAGTGAAGGGGAGGCAGTGGGACGCTGCTGGGTGGACGCCGGGGCTGGTGAGCAGCTCGTGAGCCCGGGCTTTGGTGGCAAGGACAGGCCTGAGCTGATGTGCGAGGACGTTGGCCTTGAGGTTTGGTGCTCATCAGCCCGACTGGTGGTGGGGAGGCCTCTCCGGACCCTTCCAGTTTGGATTTTAGGGTCGTCAATATAGTTCTTTGTGACGTTGTGAGTATTTAGATATACATACATGTGTATACTGTGCATATATGTATATGTTTTTTATCGTTTTGTTCTGTGTCGGGAGCGGGGTGGGAGGAAGAGTAATCCTTTTGTTAAAGATAACGGATGCTGTTAACTCTTCCTCCAGGCCCTGTGCTGGCCCAGGGACTTGGGTATCTACACAGTCTGTGCCCAAGGAGCCCATGTCAGATAATTGAAGCCTCCGATTCCCTTTGCAGAGGGGACGCAGGCCTCATTTGGGCAGAGCTCTGGGGTGTCTGCCCCACACAGCCCATGGCCCAGCGGCCCGCGTGGACCCCAGCCCCGGGCGGGCTCGTTAGTGCGGCGCTGCCGACGGCCTCCACGCCTGCCTGCAGCGCCGGCCTCTTTCCAGGCGTTGCTTACTGTCTGCTGGTGTCGGCGGATCTGTCATCGGCGCTGAGCAGAGCCTGAGCCCCTGACAGTGAGGAGGTAAACGCTCCCTGCCTGAATCCCCCATTAACTTTGTGAGGCGTATTGATTTCTTGTAAAAATAATGATATTGACAGGCTTTCCAGGAGTAATTGTTTCCAGAGCGCAGAGGTCAGCGCGGGGAGGGCAGGGCTGGGAGCAGGGCTCTCGGAGGCTGTGAGCCCAGGGGTGGGTGCTGTTCCGGAGGGACCCCCTGGCAGCCGGTGGTGTGCTGTGGAGGGTCCCCGGCCTGCATGGGGGTGTCTCCTGGGCTTGGACAGGGTGCAGGAGGGTGCCCCACCTGCCCAGGGCCGCCCGGCTGCCAGCCTCGCTGGGCCGCGCTCCGCGGTACGTTTCCCAGGGTGGACTTCCAGAGTTTGTCGGAGTTGCTCTAGGGACGATTTTTGAGGCTTAGCCGCTCCAAAGGTGGCTACCTGGGCCAGGTGAGTGAGAGCCAGGGTGACCATCCACCTGTCCCATCCAGTGGCTTCTGTTCCTAGGGGGTGTCACCTCCCAGGGCCTTCTTTCCAAGAGCACAAGGTTGATGGCAGAGAGTCAGGGACTCTTGGGAACGCAGGGCCGGCAGGGGGCCCGAGAGGTGGCATCACAGTTGCTTTCGACGGTCGATGGTGTCTGCACACGAAGGGTGTCCGGGATGAGCTGCTGGTGTGAACGGCCGGTGGCTTGGCGGGAGCCTGGGGGGTCCTCTTGCTCATGGCCATAGGATTGGCTTCCTCGCGGGAGAGACTCATGCGGAAGGCTTGTCCACTAATGTCCACCCCCTTCCGTCCAGGGCAGCCACATGGAGATGCACGGGCTCTGGGCAGTGGCGTTTCCCAGTCCTGGGAGAGTGAAAGGTGAAAGAGCTACTCTCTAGGAAAAGTAACCCCAGCCACTCACTTCCAAGTTCCAAATGCCACCAAAGGGCCAGAGAACTTTTTTTTGTTTTTAATTAAAACATATTTTTAGAGGCAGAGTCTCACTCTTTTGCTGCAGTGGTGTGATCATAACTTACCATAACCTCAAATTCCTGCGCTTAAGCTATCCTCCTGCTTCAGCCTCCCTAGTAGCTAGGACCGAAGGTATGAGCCACCATGCCCAGCTAATCTTTTATTTCTTTTTAGAGACGGAGTCTTGCTATATTGCCCAGGCTGGTCTTGAACTCCTGACCTGGAGAGATCCTCCCACCTTGGCCTGCCAGAGTGCTAGGGTTACAGGCGTGAGCCATCCTGCCTGGCCAGAATAACTGTTAATTCAGAAAGAAAATCTTACCCTTCTGTGCTTGAAATCAGAGTGGGCAGGTAATGTCCACATTTTAACTCTGGCTACATTTTGCTTGTTAAAAATGTACTTGTAGTGAATCCTTAAGAAGCAGAAGTGACCTGAAGAGGCAATTGCATCGTCTTTAGGATTTGCAAGGAGTTGGCCTATGGATCACATGTTATTGGTTGCGAACTGGTACACTGCTGTCCTAAAAGGGTGGTAGCCCTGTGGCTCTCGGTGTTTGTGCCAGGCCAGGCAGTGTAGAAAGGAGGCGGGAACGGAGCTTAGACCGGCAGCCACGTGTGCTCATGACTGGCCCGTGTCCACGATGCCTCCTCTATGTTTCTCCCCAAACGAGGGAAATCTGATCAACGCCGCTAACGAACTGTAGCGACGGGTTATCAATTAGCCGGGCCAGCGGCAGTGGCTGCGCCAATACTGGCTTTGTTTGAGTTTTCTTGGCGGAGTTGGTTTGTGTCACTCAAGGAAGCCACCCGTTCAGGTACATCCCCGCTCCCAGTCCCCTTCCAGCGCTACTTAGAACGAGATTTGTGTTTGCCCTAATCCAATAACCATTGCCCAGGACGGCCGGTGGAGCTCTGCTGGGAAATTGTGTCCAGGCTTGTAGCAACATCTAATGGGTATTTAGGTGCAAACTAGCTGTGAAGTGTTAAATATTTACATGTGGAATGCCAATAGTAATTGTCCACTTTATCTGAGCTAGCCTAGGGAAATGTCTTATTTGTTTCCATGTTACTTCAATAAACAGAAAGCTGGAAAATCCTCCCACTATTTCTTGGGGGCTTAGAATTAATAAAGCCAGGCGGTATAAAATATGTGCTTTGGGTTTTTGAATGATCACTTCTGCACCAGGTCATATAATATGGCTTTAACTCCATGTGGCCTGTCTATTAAGCAAGACAGGATGAGCCTTACAAATAATAAAAAATATTTATGCTTTTCTTAGTGATACTAACAAGGTAACATATCAGAGGAGAAATGGCAGGAGAAGAATAAGGTAGCTGTGTCTTATGAATCCACGGCTCAGTGGGGTCCCGGCCGGCTCCCATAAACACCCTAGGATTCTCTGTTCAGTGCTGCTATTATTCCACAAATTGTATTTTTTGCTTTTTGTTTGTGAAATCTGAAGTGTCATAAATGCCTCCGTCTCATCTATATTTGATAGTTAATATTAGTCTCAACCAGGAAAGTGCACTTTACATGCAACACCGTACGATTACCTGAGAGTGTTATTGCAAAGGAAAAAATCAATACCGATTTATAATTCACGATCGCAGTCTATCAGTTTTTATAGCTCTCTATCCAGTCTCATTAATTTTTTATTATGATTGACTGAAACTGAAAGATTTTTAACATGTTTCGCTGTTATTTATTCAACCTTAATAATTAAATAAACCGTAATTGGCTGTATTTCGAGGCGTCTTGGCGCTGCGGCCGGGAAGGGTTGGGGTGACCATCCATTATTGATGAGAGAGCACCTCACATCTCCCTCTGAGGCAGTGCGGGGAGGGGATCCGCTGCGTACCGTCACCAGGGCCGGAGAGATAGATTTTGTAGTCACCTAATCAAATTCTGTTTAAAAAGAGACCATTTGTTTTAATTCAAAATATAAATTATCAATAGCGCCTAGAGAAACCTAATAGAATATTCCGGAGCACTCGGCGTCGCTGCCGCGTACCTGTGCGAAACTTTGATCAGCAGGTAGTATCTTGATTAATGAGGCCAAGGGGCCCGTGGCACGGAGGCCCCAAATGGGGACGCCCTCGCCCGGGGTCTCCCGATTGGTGGTTAATGGGTCCCTTTGAAAGGTGATTGACAGATGGAAAATTGCACTTTCAAATTTCATCCGTATTCATTTCAGTTGTTCTTCTACATGTCAACCGCCCCCCCTCGTCTGGCAGGCCAAGGCTGTATACATTAGCCGTTTCCACAGTGAAAAGAGAAGGAAGACAATCCCGTGTTTGAGCACTTGAAGGAAAATCAATCATGTCATAAGTGAGCAGTATGGATAAGTTTGAACTGTGGCAACTTTCATCATTTCATTTCTGGCCACGCCGGTGGGTTTGTGCGTGTACAGGGCTGCGGGGAGGTAACCCCAGCTGGAGAGAGAGAATAAGAAGTGTAATAGAGTTGGGCTAAGAGGGAAATTTTTTTTTTCCCTGGTATTTGTCAAGTAAGTTTCTCATGGTATTGCACAGAAGGGACATCAAACCCTAAGATTATATACACTGGACGTTTTGACAGAATTGAAAAAAAGCTGCTGTTGACTATGACAAGGATACACCAGCCCTTCTCAATCAATCGAGCTTTAGCCTGACGTTTTTTCAAATTTCTGTTTTCACTGAACTCTGTGCTCTTAGAAGCAGCGAACTGTGTGCGATTCCAGAAACGAGCCTATTGGTAAGGCCGCTTTAGAGCTAGCAGGGTCTTCCTCCTGGCGAACAGGGCCCCTCCCCGGGCTCGCGGGCGGGTCCGACAGCACCCGGGAGAGGCCTGCCCCGCCCACGTGCCCCTACAGAGCCTCCTGCCACCCCAGAGATGGGCGAAGGGAAAGCGCGTCGGGGCGCGGGAACTCAAACTTGGAGGCGCCCGTAGCGGTTTAATCGGATCTATACATGGTACTGAGCAGGGGCATCGTTTTATATTGGAAATGCCGTGAAAACTGTGGGAGACGAGCATGTTGCAATTTCACAATCTTGTTCTTAATATTATTGAAAGAGAGCTCTTCTTGGCAGTAATAAATTTAACACAAAAATCAAATACAAAACAAATTTATTCTTCCAGAGCTGATGCTCCAGTCATTTCTTTCTTGTCTTGCATTAAGCTTTAAAATCAACTGTCACTCCCTATCGATTGCGTCTGAATTGTTATCTATATTTCTCAAAAGCGCTCTTGACAGTTAATACAGTGTAAATTATAATCTGGGGAAATGCTGCTTGTATTTGGCAGCAAATTGCTTAGATTCTGAGTAAGGCTGCTTTTATTCACCATTCTTTTCTTGTGGCCATCTATTCTAGTAAGGATCATTCAGGCCAAATTATTCTAAATTTACACTCGGCTAGTATGTAAATCATATTGTGGAAATCACTTTTGGAATCGCTCTAGAATGTGAAACAGTGCTTGAGTGTCTGAGCGTTGCATTAATGAAACAAATACCACCTTGGGGGGCCAACCTGCGAGGCGGCCTCCAGGGCAGGTTGCTGCACAGGGTGGAGGTGAGTCCGATTCCAGGGTTCCCAGGGCCCCCAAGGGCTGGGGAGCCGGCTTACTTCCCTGCCGCCATCTTTGAGAGACCCCTGGTTCTCACTGAGCTGCATGGTCTCCCAGGACTCACGAGAGGGTGTGGCCACCATCCCCTAGAGGTGGTGTGCGAGGGCCCCAGGTGGTCCTCTGACCTTGCTTCTTCCTGGGATGGTGAACCCGGGTCAGGGTTCAGCCCCGGGAGAGACCAGCACTGACCAACGGACAGAGGGTACGAGCCACACGTACAAATCATTTAAAATTTTAAATACCATTATACTTTTCCAGTAGCCACACTAGCCAAGAAACAAGTGGAACTAATTTTAATAATGTTTTTGTTTAACTCCATGTAGCCAAAAGATGATCATTTCAGTATGCAATAAATAGAAACATAATTGAGATATTCTAAATTTATCTTGTTGGCCAAGTTTTGGAATCCAGCATGCATTGGACCGCTGCAGCCCATCTCCACGAGGACCTGCCCGATTCATGGGCTCGGTGGCCACCTGTGGCTTGTGGCTGCCTTAGTGGGCAGTGCGCTGAAGAGCGCTGCAGGGACCCTCTGGTTGCCGTCAGGGCCAAGACAGAGCTGTGCGCTCCCTGGAGTGTCCAGCCCCAGATCAGTGAGAGGACGAGGACAGCATGAGCTGAGGGTGGAGCCTCGGAGTCTGGAGTCTCCTCTTCCCAAAGGGCACATCCGGTGGGGAGCGGGCTCACTCTAGGGGGGCACAGCCTTGCTCTTTCTCACGTACACGGTGGTGCAGTCCTCGTCGTGTGGATGAATTTGACTTTTCTTCAGAAATGCTTCGTTATTAGAAACTTGTGTCTTTTCGCTACTCAGTGAAAATTTGCGGTTGCAATATGGGGAGCTATTTAAGGAGTCACTTCTGTTGCTTTAGGAATAACTAGTTACACATTCGTGTATTCATTCAAGAAATGTTTTTTGAAAAATTATTAGTTAGAGTTAAGATGATTAAAATACAATTCCTGCTCTAAAGGATGGAAGGATGGGTAGATGTATCCAGATCTATGTCTGTATCTATGCATTTGTGTCAAATAGATTCATCTCTCTACACGTTGATATCTAGACTACCTGTTCATCTGTCAGTCATCCATCTGCATGTTCATAACCCCCACATCCCTCAGGTTCTGGGGTGGGCTGGGGCAGTGCAGGGACTCTGGGGCTTTGGGGTCCTGGGCTATCCAGGCGAAGGGACCATGCATGCTCAGGGATGGATTGGGGAAGGGTCTTCTAGGTGGAGGGATGTGAATTCCAAAGCAGGAAGAAGGGAAAGTGCCTTCATATCTTCTGCTAACTGCGTTCCCTTGAACCAGCTAAAGGGAACTGGGGCCATGTCTCGAGCTGGGTGACACCCTCTCCCGGGGATCCCTTTGGAATTGTGCACAAGGCTTGGGGGTTCAGAAAGACCAGAGTGGAAGGAGCAGTGGGCTCAGCTGGCTGGTCCCTGCGGGTTCCGCCTCCATTTCTCAACTTTGGGATTGAACTCAATCTCAGAGACCTCTCCCAGCAGTAAAATGCTGTGATTCCTATGACAGCTTTTGCAGCAATTAAAATTCCACTAAACTGTATTCCCTGGGTTGTGAACTCCCCATGACAGTGAGAAAGTGCCTCTCAGAGCCCCTTGGAGGGCGTGGACTTTACTCTCATAGAAAATCGCATCCTCCTCCAGGCGCAGTAAGCGCCCGTCTGTGATTTTGTGGATGTTCATCCAAGAGAACCATTAGGAAGTGGCCCAACAAACATTTTTAAAACAGTGCAGTGCACTGGAATCTCTCTAATCCTTTTCCTCTCAGAGTAGGCTCAGAGCTCGACAATTTATGGGATTTAATCTGAACTTTGTGAGGGTGGGATGCCATCTTTGTAGTTTCTTTATTCACAAAATTGAGTGCAGAGCACAGCTGCTTATGGAATGCTGGCAGGATACACCAGTGCAGAGTGAGTGAGATAAAATAGCCACAGCCACCAAATGCAAATGCGCTGGGGCAGCCCTTAAAGGGAAGCTTGGTCCTTGCAACTCAGCGCCCAAGGGCCTTCCCGGCATCTAGTGTATGGGAAATAATAATTTGGATGTTGGCCTCCTGGTTTCGGTACAGCCTTTGCATAAGATATTAGGTCGAACCACATCGACTGCCAGCAGGTGATTGCACTTGACCCGCAGAACCAGCAGACCCACCCGGGTCCATCTAGTACTCAGGGCTCGGAACTTCAGTTGGAGGCCTAGAACTAAGGTGGTAAGAAAAGGGTGAAATGCCTCCATGGCCTTGGTCAGAGCCAAGGCGTTTTTTGCTCTTCTATTTGTTGTGTTGCTTCTGTGACTTGTGGGCGTTTCCCTGTCCAAATCCTGGAAGGCAGTGGTGGTGGTGGTGTGTTCATGGGGAATCACCGGAGAATCTTATGTACTTCCAGGGTCTAGCAGGAGACCCACTCTCTCTTGGGTGTGGACTGGGGTTGACAGGGCAAGTGCAGGGCTGGCGGAAGCTGGGGCAGGACTCTGGCTCCTTCTCTGTCTGGTGCTGCCCGAGTGCACCTTCCCACACGAGTTCTTGCTCTCCGCAAGTCCTGCGTGTCTTGTTTTAAAGCATTGCTGACCCAGGGTCTCGGGTTATAGGAGTTCTTATTGTATAGTTAGTTACACTCCCATAAAGACTTTCACAAAGATGCTATAACAAGCTCACAGTCACTTCTCAATACACCAAGTGTCATTGTCACCAGGGTAGACCTGACTGTGGCAGAGAGAGGAAAGATAGTTACTAAAAAATACAAAATATGGGGCCCACCCGTTGGACTGTTCCGGGACTTTCCGCTACTTGGGGTTCCATGATGAACATCTTGTTGGCCATTAGAACTTCTTCATACGTGGCCCCTTAGAGATGGGTCTCCGTTGTAGTGCACCGTGCTGCAGTACCCACGTGGCCACATGAGGGAAGCCCCTGGGTCACACCAGCCTTGGAGATGACAAACTCACAAGTCTTATTAAAGCGTTCGCTGTGTTCACAAGTTCGCTTGCTTTGGAGCTGGGTTGGCCGTGTAGCCACGAAGCTGGAGGAAGTCAAGGTGTTGAACTGTTGTAAAAAAAAGATTTTCTGGAAGGTGCCATGTTTCCCTTGGCTAACTGGTTGTAGGGGACAACTAACTAGGTGCATTGTTGTAGGGAACTGAGTGTGACACCAGGTTAAGTAAAAATTAAAATTGCTTTTAATTCCCCTAAAACTTTCCCAGTTGAAGAAGTTAACAGGTTGCTCCCCTGATAGGCATAGGCTGTAGATTTTGTACTAAAAGTGTTGCCTCAGCTCGTGTGAAGCGGAGCTTGCATTGATTCATCCCGGGGAAGGATTTTTACAGGTAGGCGGTGGAAAGATAATTTGGGAATGTTCCTTCCCCGAAAAGCTGCAGATTCCACTGGATTGTGATTTTCCATCTGGCCACACTGGTTGGGAAGCGGCCGTGGGTGTGAGCTCCTCTGTCAGTCAGGGGTCCCCAACTGTGCACGGCAGCCCCCGCCAGGAGGCCCACCCCAACTCATTAAACCGGAGCAAACTGTACCGAGGGCGCCGCTGTGCGATTTTAATATTTGGTGCATGTGACAGGATCATTTTAGTGATTTGCAGGATTTATCTCCTCTTAAAAGTACTGCCTGAGGCTACTCTAATTGGTAGGAAGGCAAATTCCCTCTCCTCCTCCTGTCAGTCTTTGTTTTATTTACTGAGAACTGCCGAAACCTATTTACACAATAATGAGGATAAATCACCGGGATGCTTTCAGCACAAAGAGAAATGTGGTGCGAGTTGAAAGCTGTACAATTAAAACAAAATTCCAGATATTCCTGAAGTGGTGTGCGCAGTTAGGGAGAGCAAAATAAAATTAAGACAAATGGTGGGCCCGGACCCCGGACCAGCTCCGGAAGATAATCAGGATCAGAATTCTGGGGATGTTTTATGATGGGCAATTTCACTTGAAATGGCAATGAAGTAAATGCCTGTGAGTTACCATCAATATTTGTAATAAAAATAAACAATCATGCATTCCTCTAGCCTGCAAATAAACAGGGTAAGTTTAGGCGTCATAATTATGACATCGAGGGAGTGGTGGTAAGTCACGGGAAAATGTCAGCTGAGCGTTTGCAGCCTCTGGCTGGTTCCCAGCTGAGAGGCCCACAGCCACTTGGACGAGGCACTCCAGATGCACTTGACTGTCTGACATGGAAGGACCCACTTACATGTCAAGAGCATCCTGCGTTTGAGAATGGTTCTTGCTGGAGGCGTGCCGCAGATAGACTCACCAGCCAAAGCATTAGGCACAGAATCTGCCCTTAAACTTGGTCCCCTTGGTCGTCGGGTGATGCCCAATCTCATGGACTCCCAAGTCCCTGAGCTGGGACCTCATGGGTGTTGGGTGATGTCCACTCTTGCTGGCTTCCAAGTCCTTGAGCTTGGACTTCATGGGTGTTGGGTGACGTGGGCTTTCAGTGGCTTCCCGGACCTCCAGGTTTGCACGGGGACCTCCGCAAGCTCAGTCATCCCAATCGGAGACAGTCCCAGTGTGGCCTCAGTTCCACTCAGAGGCGGCCCTCCCATGGGAGCCACGTTGCCTGTGGATGATGGGTGCAAGTCATGTGTCTCAAGGACAGCTGTGAGCTGACTTTCAGTAGTCGTCAGCAGCAGGGAAACTTGGGCGCCTCCCGCACACCCCATGAACACTCACAGAGGCAAAGCCTGACCACGGCATAGGGGGCTGTTTAGAAAATGGGATTTTCTAATGAAAGAGGTTTGAGTTAAACTAAACTTCCCTAAAAGTGGTAAGGCCTGGGGGCCCTCTGGAATCAGGCAGTGGGTCCAGGAGGTAGGGGTCCTCCTCTGTCCCTGAGGGCTGGGCCAGATGTCCCCAAGGACCTCGGGGCTGCTCACTGTGGAGAAGTCTGTGGCTTCTGTGCCCTTCCTCCCCTCCCCCACCTCTCTCCACCCCCTACCATCCCCCACCCCAAAATGTGCGCCCCACTCTTACATTAGAAAACACTGCATTTCTCTTTGCATCCTGACAGCTTAGGTGATGGCCGCTCGGTTATCCTAGAAAAAAATAATTCACATAAGCAGATTTTAGCACATTTACCAGGTCTTTTAACTTCATCTGACACTGTTTGGATGGAAGATGAGAGAAGGATATTTTTATATCCCAAGGGAGTTACTTTATGATGACTCTTTCAAGGTGAATATTGGCATTTATTTAGCCTGAGCAGAAAATAAAAAGGAACATACAGAAGCATGAACAGAGAAACACCGGAGTCAGCAAATAGTATTTTATTTTGTTGCTGCGAATTGCTATCCCTCAAACACAGCTAAATCTAAGTTAATTTAAAGTTTCTCTTGAGGAATTCATATCAAATTAAAGTGTTCTTCTGCAGTGATGACAAGAGCAGGGAACACATCTGAATTTCCTACAAATTATGGTCTATTTTTACAGTCTCCTAAGATTTGCCTTTGTGGACCTTATTCCACTGTCTTTGAGAGAAAATTAATTTAACTAATGACAGCTCAGACTAAAACATCAATCAGAAGAAGAGAGAAATAACATGACAATCATTGAAGACAAGAGCGCAGGAACAGAAGGCCGCGTTCCCACGTAGGAACTTGTCGCCCGGACGTTTACGTTCTTTTTACGCACGGTGCCGTGTCGGGCCCTCCCAGCCCTGCGAGCGTGGCCTGGGCGTGTCCTCACGCAGGGAACACGTCTGGTCTGTGGTCCGGCCTTCCCAAAGAGCAACCGGGAAATCCCGGGCTTCCCTCGCGAGCCGCCTTCGCAGGGCACGCCGGGAGGGTTTTATTTATTTATGTTTTAACCAAATGGTCGGTGGTTCTGAGCCTACTTGGAATTACCCAAGCTGTTCCGGGACGATGGCCTCTGCCGCCGCGTCCCTAATCAATCGTGAGGCGGGGCTTGCGGAGAACAACTTCCTTATGTTCCTCACCATCCAACACACATAATGGGGCTTTGTGGCACTCTGTTGGCACCGAGGAATGCCAGCGGATTGTTTAGGAAATTTAAGACGTTTTCATTGGCAGTTAACCACGCCGCTTTTGATTCCGTTGAGCCGCCGCCGTATTGATGTTGACTCCGATTTATGAATGATGAAGTGGAGGACATTCGCTATCAGAAGCTCACAATGTAGCTCTTAATAAAAGATTAAACGAGGAAGAGCAGGCAGCGCGGGTTCTGACACACTGCTGATAAGACGCTCCGGTTCCAGGCTGGGAGGGGGCAGGAGCAGACAGTGACAGATGCTGAATGGGAACCGGCGAACACATGTTGCTCCCCGCACTGTGACGTGTAGCCATGTGGAAAATCCGTCGGAAGAACTTTCTGCAGATCAGACACCGAAAACGTCTTCTCCTTACTCGAGGCTATGCGTTATCCGAGGATGGAAAATTAATAGACATGGAGGAGTGACGCCGGCCGGCGGGCCGGGCTGCCTGGCTGCGGGAGACGCGCTCGGCGGGGCCTGGGCGCGGGGGGCGGGGCGGCGGCGAGCTGTCACTTTGAGAAATGAGGGGCATCAGAGGCTGGGGCCAGCTTGGCAGATGTGCAAGAGGAACGGGGAGCATATTGATCAATTAAATATGCAAATACCTCAGCAAGTAAAGACAGAGATAAATAAACTGACAGGAACATCAAACTGCACATTAATGACGCCAGGAAGCGCCGATCCAACAGTTTAGTTTTAAATAAATGCTACTTTACCAAAGTCAGTTCGCGATGTCGTTAATGACCGCGGCAGGGCGCGGGAAGCAAAGGTGCTTTCCAGCCCTGGTGCCATCCTTCTCCAGGGGACAGGCCCCAGAACAAGGGAGGAATTCAGGTTTCCCCGCAACAATAGCCCACCCATATCCCATTGTCACCGACTTTTTCAGGCCGTTTCTATATCATTTCCTTTCTCAGCCTCCCCAAAGAAAGCCTGATTGTTTCGGGCCAGACTTTGCCTCCAGTCTCCTGACCATGGTGAACCCCGCAAACCCAGGACCCCGGGTTAGGTTTCATCCCTGCGCTGCAGACCTGGCCGGGCAGGGTTGGTACCTTTTGTCCATGACTTTTACTCTGTGAAAGGCACCTAATTATGACTTAGCTCTTCAGACTAATGAAATTATCGTCTTGTTCTCCTGCCTCTGTACTGTTGTCAAGACTTCGAAACATGATCGTTTAATTACTGACACCTACTGTAGCTCATTTTATGCATGCAGAGCTAGAAAATGCTTGTCTCTGGGAGCCCGACAGGAGCGCTGAGCTCTGCCCTTTTGGCTTGTGTGTGAAGTCCTCCTTTCATATGAAAATTTAATACAGCGACGGGTCAGCTTGGGCTCTCTTCTGTTAAGCAGTCCCAGATTTAGTCATTTATAACAGAATTATTTGAAATTCCTAGCTAGGAAAAGGGCAGAAATTGCAGCGTTTGGAGGGTGCCGAGCAAAACCGCAACAAAGTTCAATGATATCTGCCTCCGGCCGCCATGTCCTTGCGCAACCGCGAGCGGCCCCGTCACAATAAATGCGGAGAAGTAAGATGTCATTTAAAGAAACTGGGGAAAATATTCAGACTTTGACATTTGGGCTGTTTTTCCACTCTGATAACATCAAAACTTGTACTTCTTGATAATAAATAGGAGAATGTCAGCTGTCAGTCAGGGCCGAGGCAGGCACAGTGGGCAGAGCAGGGACAATGGTGCCCACAGAAACGTTTTCGGGCTTCGCCTCTGGAAAGAAAGGGGTGCGTGTTAGGTTTCTTCCACATCTTCGCAGGAAGTTCCTGCATAGGTGCTGCCCTCTTTTAGGTCTGCCTGGTCCTCCTTAATTTATAGGAGCCGGCCTGCAGGAGAGCGCCGTGCACCCCAGGGCTCTGCAGCACCTCCTTCTGGTGGGGGGGGACCGGTGGACTCTGCTCCCATCCTTCATAGGTCCTGGGGCTGCTGGTGTACCCCTGGGAGCCCACCCGCAAGGCCTCGGCCCTCAGCTCCTTTCAACCCTCATGGGGCCGTTGGCAGGACAGTGGGGCCAGCAGGGCCCTGTCCCACGTGGCTTGGAGGGTCTGTGTGTGCAGCAGTGTCTCTGTGAACACGGCCTTCACCCCAGGACCTCTGGGGGGCCCGGCTGTGTTTCCTCTCCCCGTCACCGCCCGGCTCCCTCCCAGACCCGCATCCGTTTCAGGTTGCATGCAGGGAGACGGGCCGTGGCTGGCAATTAGGTTGGCTGCGCCTCTCCTTGAAGCTTGATTAGCCAGATTGATGGAGGAGGCCATATGTGGCCGTGTCAAAACTTGGCTACAAGGCTCCTTCCTCTCTGTGAAGGACAGGCAATAAGGCGGAGGCCTGGGGTGGCCGCGTGGGCAGGCGTCTCTGTCGGTTTGAGCCTCTGCTCAGTATTTAATGGTCGGCTCTCTCCTGCCAAGTTCACGCAGGGCAAAAGGTGGCTACGGGCCGGGCGTGTCCCCCAGCTCAGGAGTTCGAGCTCCGGGGGCTCCAGGAAGAGATGGCATTTTTCTCATTCTCCGAGACAACAAAAGGGAATGCTTGAGGAGGGAAGCAGCAGGAGGAAACCCAGAGACAAAGGCCCAGCAAGGTCAGCTCCAGCTAATAGGCTGGGCAGCGAACCGCCTCGGGCGCGGCTCGCCACGAGGGCCCCCCGCAATTCCTGCAACGCAGCCCCCCACTCACCGCCTGGGGACAGGGCGGCCCCTAAGGGCCTGTGGTGCCCCCCCTGCTCCCGCCCCTGCCCCGTCGGTCCGGCCAGCTGCTTGGAGGGCCGGGGCTGGTGGGCGCCGGCCAGGCCGGGCGGCTGACGGGCAGCCGCGTGGCCGGGAGCGGAGCTGTCAGATTACGTCTTGTTGCTTGGCTTCATTCAGTCGCTCTTTTAATGTGCATTCAAGTAGAATAAGTGAATCTTCCCAGCACCAGCTGAGCTCGGACTTGTTTTTGCATGGTGGCTGTTACGACCACCGAAGCCACCTGACATCCGGCAGCCGGCCTGGGCTTTTTTGGCAGAGTTGGACAATCCACATGCTCTTTCATCTAAATGGAAACTCAGATGGATCATAAAGGCCCCTCCCCCACCCCGCATTTTGACTTCTTCATAATAATCTTTGCAGCTTCTTGATCATGTCCTGTGTTTTTCTGGACAAGTTTGAAATTGCATGCGTCAGGACTTTGCTAATTAAAGTCATACTTTCAAAAATGCCATAATAACTGTTAATTAGCTTGATGCTATTTTCAGCATAATTTGCTAATTAGTAGAAAACCTGTACAGCATTTCTTCCTAATTACAGTATGGCTCCACACGCCGCATCTGTGACTTGACTCCAAATGATGCCATTACAAAGTCCCACATTACGGATTCTTTCAAAACAGTTAA
>NW_012153175.1:1209640-1212140 GCF_000956105.1 Propithecus coquereli | reverse complement strand
AATATATCACGAGCATGAAGTTGTAAAATTGCAATTTACAACAAAAAGACTTTGGGATAACGGGCAAATCTTAGGCATGCTAAATACATAGCAAATATTTAGAGAGGCTTTGTAAGCAATTTAAATATTGTTAGGGGAAGTTGCTTAGCATGTGTGGAACATCCCAGAGGTAAAGAAAGAAATGTATCCTATTAAATGGTAAATAGTCTATTCCAAATGATAAAAATATTCCTTAGATACTAGCTGATAGAGTTAAACTAATTGGTTGAAGGTGGCTTAAAGCCGTGCCCAGTATTAGGCTGGCGGAGGCCCGGTGTGCACGTCACACCTCACGGCGCTAGGGTTCTGCCTGCGCTACATCATCTTTGCTGATTTGTCCTCAAATTTTGGAGTCCCTCTGGGCTTTGAGGATCCCGGTGCAGCCGTGACTTGTTTCCCTGGGATCTCGGCGCCTGGGGGCCCGGCACTCCAGGCCGCAGTTCAGGGGCGCTTGTACCGTGCAGCCAGAGGATGTTCATTCTGTTAAAGGTTCTGTTGTATATTAATTTTAAGTTGCAGTGTCTGCACTACAAGATGACACCACTAGCATTTTGATTAAGGATTTTATACATGAAAAAATTTTCATTATCTGAGTTCCCAGAGACTTCCCTGATTGGTTGGCTGCCTGACCCGCAGCTGTGTCTGAGTGTCAGGGTGAGGGCTCAGGCGGGCCAGTGCGCCCTGCGCTGTTTCCTCTCTTATGTGAACAATTCATGGGGCTTTTGACTCTCGGGGAAGTCAGAACTCTTCATAACCGGAAAAAAAAAAGAAAAAAGGCACTTCAATGGATTTTGCTCATTTTCTCTCTGATTTCAGGAGAGCACGGTCTCGACTCCTGGTGTAGGACAGGTGGTCGGGGGCTGGCCTCTGCCTGTACTGAGTCTCTGCAGTTTGCGTTTCTTTGCAGCCCTGACACAGCCACGGGGAAGGAGGAGGGAGTACGGCCTATTTTTATTTTCCCCAAAAAGGACATTCATTACCCATCCCAGTTGTTATCTTTAACTCTTTTAACATCTGCCCAAATGATGGGTGGGGGTCTCTAGTCATTAGGCAGCAAATGAAAGACCCATCTATGTCTCCTCTTATCAAATGAGTGAAGGGAAGTGTTTGTGGAGCTCACTGAGAATGTGTTTCTGGCCACTGAGCTCCCCGGGGGGCGGGGAGCCCCCGACTAGGAGGCCGTGCTCATGGGGGGGCCAGCGCCGGGTGGCGGGAGGGCTCCAGGAGCCTGACCCAGGTCTTGTGCAGGCGGAAGCTGCTGCTAACCCTGGGCCGCCCAGGTGGAGCCCGCCTGGAAGCCCTCTAGTGGGCACAAGTGGGACCACGCTCCTGTGCCACCAGCTCTAATCTTGTCCCTGTGGACCCCAAGCTGGCTGTGGACCCTGCCCCAGCAGGAGGGCAGCGAGTGGGGGCAGAGGGCAGGGACTTCCTTGTGGGCCCCAGCACAGCCTCGTGGATGGAGGGAAATGCTGCTCTGTCCACGTGCCAGAGCTTTGACAGCAAGCGGGAGGGGCCAGCCTTGCAAAGACCCAGTCGGGGGCCTTTCTGCAGATGCTAAGAGCCGCCTCGTGGGGCGGGTGCTGTGTCTTGCAGATTATCCTTTTGGAAAGTTGCACTTGAGCAGAGCAGACTCCACTTGGGGTGCTGGCCCGAGGGGGGTCCCCCCGTCCATCTTCTCTGCCGTCACGCCCCGGCCTGTGCGCTGCCGTCTGTGTAGGCCCAGGCCTGCTGTACTCCCTGCTCACACTGGCGTTTTGATAATTCTCTACCTTTTTTTGTAATTGCAGAATCATAAAATATTTTAATTTCAAGGTTAGCAATTTTCTCTTGCATACTTAATTTATAATTAGCTGGTTTATAAACCTGTTCTGCGAATATAATTTTACTGTTGCCAAATGTTCTTCATGAATAATTAAGGGCAAATCCCTATTTATCAAATTATTAATATACCTAATAGCCTTGTTTTCATAAACAATGCATCGGAGTTGGATTTAAAGAAAACCTTCTCAGAGGGATCTTGTGTTGGTTCCCACCGCGGCCGGGACCGCTCTGGGTGTCTGCACAGAGGGGCGCTTGTGCTGTGCCGGCGTCATGGCCCCGGCCTGCTTTCCTCCACAAAAGCCCAGGTATCAGTAGCTGGACAAACACAATGGCCATTCACCAGTGGGCCTGGGCCTCCTCGGCCTCACGAACAATGTTGTTGTTTGTTCTAGCAGTTCACCAGGAGCATTTTTGGAGGAAATGTAACAGATGAAACCCTCCTTTCAGCCGTCAACGACCTCTTTAAATGCTGCTTCCATTAGGACGTACTGATTTCCGAAGTGGGGAAAGTGACTTCAACGTGAGCGTTTGGACGTTAAGGACCTAAAAAGCCGCTGTGTCGGCCCTGCAGTCGGTTGACTTAGACCCTGCAGGATTCAGGTCCGGAAGACGGAGGAAGGAGCCATAGCATGTGCTTCTC
>NW_012153175.1:1204640-1207140 GCF_000956105.1 Propithecus coquereli | reverse complement strand
GCGCGTGATCTGCTGGGGAAATAATGTCAGTGCTGCGCTGCCCATTAGAAATAGAGAAATCGGTAAAGGGGGAAGAAAGACAGGCACTTGAAACAAGAACCCTGGTGTAAATATAGTGCACTTCACATTTCTTTTGTGTTGTGCAGTTGACTTCTTTTAAACAGATAACCTTATCAAAACTATCATGAAATATCAGGAACAGTTACAGAAAATACTAACTAGAATACTGACAGCACGCCGACTAGGTAACTGACACAAAGCGTGGAACTCCGGGATGTATTTGCTTTTGGAGTGTCTGCCTGCATTTTACTTATCGGAGCACATTAAAACCACCAGGAGAAGTTTAATTCGAGTCGTACAGATTTCTCCACACAGAGGGCTTGGCGGGATCCGTTTTGGAAGTGGAAGTCGACCTGGCCGGCAAAGCCATTAAATCCCATCAGATCTCTCTGGCATCATTTTAATGAGAATCATTGCAGAAGTACAAGATCGTGGTATCTATAAGTGCCTCTTGACAGCTGCTGCTGAAATTGCGATGAAAAGAAAAACCATTATAGCGGAAATTTAGCGATAAGGCCCTTTGGAGGGACAGTGGGGCCTAGTGTGGCTCTGGGCTGCGAAGGGTTAATTTTCTAAACCTAATAATGTTCGATAGTGAGGTATTTGTCAGGAGATAAAGAAGTGATAGAATCTGGGAAGTGGGTCCCTTGGCGATTGTAGTACAAATATTGTTAATGCGGTGTGGTTACTACGGCAGAGGGAAGTAAAATAGCTCCCGTCCACCAGAGACGGGCTCTGCTACAGTAGAGCAGGACTCCCCAGACAAAGGCCAGTCGTTGCTGAACTGCGAGTCAAGCCGCGGATATTTCCAAATCCTCACGCATCTGCATTTACGTGCAGGATGGCGCGCGTGCCGGGGGAACGCCACACGTGGAGTCCGGGTCCTCCAGGCAGGGAGTCGGGCAGCCCAGACCTCTAGCCAGGGGAGGGGGCCCAGGAGAGGACATCTGGGCACAGCTGTAAAACCCAGTCCCGTCGCCCTCTGCCCCCTTCTTTATGACGTCATGGAGGCACTACCAAGTATATGAGACCCATAACTTGAAATGTGCAAGAATTTAATAAGTCTGGTGTTAAAGCAATTTGTCATGGCATATTTGAAGAATAAATCAGACTAATGGAGCAGATTTTTCCTCCCGTATGGCATTAAAGAACGTGAGCCCAGTAATAGCTAATGGTGGGAGTGAGAGAAAAAGAGAGGCCTGACATTAAGACCCTCGCATTTTGGAAATCCAATACGTATTGACCTGTGTACTATCTTAGTGCACAGATCTGATGTCAGCAGAATGTAGTCTTGTATAGGAGCTGCTCATTACAGGTTTTGTGAGGGAAGCGCATTGTGTCTGAAGCGCCCGGACCTGATCGGCTAGAATTGCTCAGTAATCAATACTCCAGCGACTGATGGCCGGGCGCGCACACACCGCAGCTGCGGCCACTGCTTTCAGGGACTTCCCAGTAATTAGCGGGGACCTCGAGCAAGCACTCCACTGGCCACTCTTATCAGTCAGGGAAAAGTCTCTTAAAGGCTCTATCTTTTAATTTGACTCTTAACTGTTTCATTTCAGTAGCACAGTGAGGGCTGCAGCCGCCTGCACCAAGAGAGCCGGGGTTTCTGGGCGCCACTGTTGTGCTCTTACTTGTTTGGGGCAGGGACTGTTTTTGTTAACTGAAGTGATACTGGCGTAACATGAAATTAAACATTTAAAGTGAACAGTTCAGGTGGCATTGAGTGCATTCGCAAGGTGGCACAACCATCCCCACTCTCCAGTTGCAAATGTTTCCGTCACCCCCAAAGGAAACCCCGTACCCATTAAAGCAGTTCCTCCCTTTCTTCCTTGCACCAATGGCTGGCGACTTTTAAAACTGCATTTTCAGGCTGGTTTTCAGAACTCGCGTTTTCTTGTCAAGGTTGTTGTGCATTTAAATAGCAGTCACTAAAAACGTGGGGGCTTGACCCAGAGCTGGGCTCTCTGAAGCCCCCAGGAACATCCGGAAGCTGTCCCCGCCATGTTTACACACGGACGCTTTGGGCTTTGATTGACGACACGGAGGTTTGCTGCTGAGGAGGAGCTCGGCCTTAAAACTGAAACCGAGCCCCCTCCCAGGAAGGACCCCAGTATTTTTCATTCTGGACCCTGCTGTCCCACGTTACCCATAATCGAGGGCCAGAAGGAAAGGTCGCGCCTGCTAGGGCCGAGGCTGGGACTCGGGCGCGGGAGGGATCTGTTTGAAGCCAGCGCTCTTGCCTTGGAGTGTGGCCACTTGACCTCGGGCGGAGGCGGGCGAGCACCTCGGAATCACAGCGCGGTTTGACGAGGTGTCTCTTCTCAGGGCCAGTCAGGGTCCCGCCTTCCGGCGCGCAGTGGCTCAGTACTCTAGCGCCGGCAAAACCAAGCCCTGGAACGGTCTAAAACGTGGTGATTGCAAACATTCCTGTGCGGGG